>NC_053156.1:29681105-30281105 GCF_016835505.1 Polypterus senegalus
TAAGCAACATGGCACAGAATGCCACAAGAATAGTATCTTGTGCCAAATTTGCATTTATTATTTTTTGAGGAATTTCCAGTGGTCTATGACAGAGAAAGATTGAGACAATGGTAAAAAACCGAGGTAGCAACAGACAATTCTTTCAAGGTTAAATAAATACACTTATTGTTGGGCTTAATCGCCATTTGGTATGTCTCGTTATTTCCATCTCGATATTCACTACAGTATTTTAACATGAAAGTACTTTTAGATATTAGGTGGGTAAACACTCACAACATCATTAACACTAGAATCCCTGAAGCCTACGAAAAAACCCGTAAACCTGGCCCACCTTAAATTTCTTTGCACCTCTACATCAGCAACTTCTATTTTGTAAATGCGTTGATCAGCATTAGCAGCAAGCAGCCTGCTATCTCATCTCCCCTTTGATGGAGCTCAACTCAAGCCAAAGCTCCTTATCTGTGTTTGAGGTGTCTGGAGTTGTATAGGATAAATAACACAGTACAGACAACTCCCGAACTTTGCGGGGGTTACATTTCTAGAGCATCCACGAATTGCGAAAAACTGTGAATTTTGGATGTGGTAAAAAAAAAAAAATACCTATAATAAATATAAATAAATGCCTATTTTTATAGTTTAAGCCCTAAATATGCCCCCAGAACACTTTTTAATTTCATTTCAAACTCAGCTTAATACATTACCCTAAAAAAAAGAATGTAAAGGTAAACCTGTATACTGTACAGTACTGTACTGCTATGTTTCCCTCAGTGCTAGAATGTAAAATACCGATGTTACCCCTATATGTACTGTAATACATGTAAGCACATTTTCTTTGATATGTGCTGTCATTTGCTTTGGTATAAGTACGGCAAATATGTAATAATTTACTTTAATAAAAATACAGTAAAATGTATGGGTACTCACCAATAATGAATGATACTGATTGAAGATGATGGTGATGATGAATTAGCTTTGTGGTATGGTAAAGGTATGTAATGAAGATAATGACTACAAGGCAAAGCAGAGGATTTACAGCTCCTCGGGTGGCTACCGCAGCAAAACTTTTTAGTTCTGGGAGCAAATCCAGTAGTTCAACCCTCTCTTGAACTGTCTTAAACTTTTTCTGGCGGTTAGGTTCATTGCCAGAAGTGTTAGAAGGTGCAGGGCGTTTTGGCGGCATAATAGGGCTTTAAGTAGAACATAATGAAAAACACGAGAACATTCGGAGAAACACTCGAGATAACTACACACGGTAAACTGTTATGATGCGGGAATGCTGGGCTGCATCTGCCGGAGATGCGACACAGAGCAGAAGCCAATCAGCAGCAAGGAGAAATGAATAATGCTCTCAGCTTGGCTACTTTCACCATCACAAGCTGCGTTTTCCTCTACATTTGCTTTGTGTTGCCTCTACAGTACAGTATTTCCACAAAAAAGCCATAAAAAAATTTGGAGGATATTTGTGGCTTCCGCTAACAATTATTAGTTAGGTTCTAAAGAAAAATCTGCAAACAACTGAGGCCACGAACTCTGAACCGCAACTTCATGGGGGTTTACTGTATATTGTTTTCTGGAATACATGCATTTCATGTGTGTTCCATGTCTACAAAGATCTGGGTAAGTGTATGATGAAAGGAAATGAGAAAAATGCAAGAAATGCTGAACACATACCTAAAGCAGAAACCTTTTCCATGTTATACTAATAATAACATGAAGTGTATAATGTGTGAAGGCTTTAGTCCAAATATCAAAAAAATGTGCACTTTTATTCAGGAATATAACCAAAGAAAAAAAAGCATTCGATTTACATGTTGCTGTCAATGAGTTAAAAACCCAAGCTTAAATGTTAATTGACAGGAAATTGATATGTATTCTTGAATAATGTGGAAGAAAGAACTGCTGCATTATAACTGAAAGGCACCGTAAGGTGTAGTCAAGTATAATTTGAAGTGTATCGGGAATAGTAAAGGGGAATTAAATATATAGACAGAATGGTTTGAACTTGGATTTTGTTGAAGTTTACTCATAAACTTCCCAAATGTAACAGACACTACTAAGGACGTATTTAGTGACTTGCAAAATCTAGAAGGAGAAGTACTTCTTAGATTAAAGAGATTGAAATCTAACATATCAGCAGAACATTTATACTCAAGTGCTTAAGGAAGTTAGTGATTACATATAAAAACACTGGCATGTAATTTTTGAAAAACTGCACACTAGGGAAGCTTCTATATTCAGAAGGCTAACAGATTCTATCTCATTGCAATCTAAATAACATAGGCCAGTAACCTTAACATGCATCTCAGGTTAAGTGGAAGAAATTATAAAATGGAAAAGATCAAGCAGTACAGGACAAGAAAACATCATTGTAATCTTCTGCATGGGACTGCTATTATTTATTCTCTTTTCTTAAAGACTCTATTTGCCCTCCTGAATTTTCCCAAAACTTGTGGAATGCAGTCACTATGAGCCTCTGATTCACATTACACTCAATCAAACATCCTCCAGTCCTGCTTGTCTTCAGCAAAATCACCTGACTGCTACAATATATAAAAAATTAACAAATGAGAGGAGACCATTTAGTCCATCTAAGGTGTCTCAATATCTCATCTAGATACTTTTTTGAAGGTTGTCAAGATTTCTGCTTCAATTACACATCTGGGTAGTTCGTTCTGGATTCCAAAAAATCTTTGCATAAAGAAGTACATCCTGGTTTCAGTCCTAAATACACATCTCCTTAATTTCCATTTGTGTCATTGAGTATGTGATTCATCATTAAGATGAAAAAATTGTGCTGAATCTACTTTATCAATGCTTTTGAGGACTTTGAAGACCTGTATAGGTTCCCTTGAAGTCTCCTATGCTGGTGACTAAACAGGTTTAATTGTTTGTTGAGGTGCTGCTATGTCTTTTCTGTGGCATGGTGACCAGAACTGCACACACTATCGGATGCGGTCCTGCTAGTTTCTTATACTGTATAGTTTAAGCATAATAACTCTTATTCAAACGTTTTTACAATATAACCTAAACTTTTATCTGTCTTTTAATTCACTTCTGCACATTGCTTAGATGATGAAAATGTGGTGTCAAAACAGCCTCCTCAGTCATTTTCAGCAGATGCATTTTTTAGGACAGTGTCCACTATCTTGTATTTATATTACAGTTTTTTACAATCGCTATGAGTTTTTTCAAAACATTTAACAAGTTTCCTAAACTCTGAACACGGTTAGCACAACATCCGTCTTTGTAGGCTATACAATTAACACGTTTCTTGTTGCCTTGATACAAAATGCATACAGTTAACACCAATTTAAAATGCTTGAACTTCTTTTACACACAAGCTTAACCAAGACCAAAACAATGTAATTTTACAGTCAAATTTACAAATGCTTTCACACTGTATGTCAGAACAGATTACATCATGTTCTAAACATAACTTATATAGGCTAAAGTCAAAGTGAACAGCTGTTCATATTGTGAATTGAAACACAAATATATTCCCTGTATTTTATTCCATTGCCAATGAGAAACAGCTTATTGCAGTTATGCAAATATATAAATCACAGCTGATTCCCATCTAGGAACCACACTCAGGTGTTGAGGTTTTTCCAATCACATGATCATATGGACTCTTTGGACTGATCTTGTGTGGAAAAGGAACAATATAGAGCAACACAAATAAAGAAAGAAAGAAAGAATGCCTGCACGAGGGAGAGGAAGACGAGTACCAGGACAATTGAGAGGAGTGGGGCAAGGAAGAGGGAGAGGAGTTAGAATGCGTGGTGGCGCTCAAAGAAGGACCAGAGCTAGGGTAACTGATCAAATACAGTAAGAGCTACTATCATTGACCATGTCATAAACCATGGGCTATCATACAGAGAGGCTGGTGAACGAGTACAGCCAAATCTCAGCCGGGACACAGTGGCATCCATTGTCCGTATTTTCAGAGAAACCAACAGGTAGGATATTGCTTCTCCTACAGCAAAGTGTAAATAATTTTACCATTTACTGTATTAGAGTGACTGTATGCCTCCGGTCTCTAATATGTAACTGCATTTTGTCCCTCTAAGGATTCAACGTCTACCTCCCTCAGGGGGCAGAGGAAAGTTCTTGAATGAAGAACAGGAACATGCTATTGTCAACATGGTGATTGCTGACAATGAAATAAAACTAAAGGACATTCACTCCAGAGTTGTAGAGGACAACCTTGTCTTTGGGAACATTGCAGCAATCAGCATATCATTCATTTCTCGGACTCTAGCTAAACACAGAGTCCGAATGAAACAACTATACAAAGTTCCTTTTGAAAGGAACAGTGAGCGCATCAAAGAACTCCGTCACCAATACGTCCAGGTAAGGTTATGCAATACAGTCATTACTGTACTATACACAGTGTGTTTTGCAGTAAACTACTCTATAAACCTGCAGTGCATTAGTACATACAGTAGATATACAGTACAGCACAGCATTTATATACACTGTGTGTAATTACTTTCAGAGAGTCATGGGGTTGTAGGCCAATCAAGTCCCACATGAAATTATCTATGTTGACGAGGCTGGCTTCAACTTGGCGAAAAGGCGTCGCCGTGGGAGAAACATACAGTAATAGGTCAAAGGGCCACAGTTACTGTGCCGGGCCAGAGAGGAGCCAACATCACCATGTGCGCCGCAATCTCCAACAACGGTGCACTCCTGCATAAATGTCAGATTGGCCCCTACAACACCGACCGCCTTCTCCTGTTTTTAGAAGACCTGCACGAAAGACTGAGAGGTAGAAAGGGGACAGGTGGAAGACCACTTGCCAATATATGTTATCACATGGGACAATGTGGCATTCCACCATTCCCGTGCAGTCACAGCCTGGTTTGACGGCCATCCAAGGATGATGTCCCATTTCCTTGCCCCTTACTCCCCTTTCCTCAACCCCATTGAGGAGTTTTTCTCAGCCTGGAGATGGAAGGTTTTTGACCATCGTCCAAATGACCAAATGTCCCTCCTGGATGCAATGGATGCTGCATGCCAAGACATCACAGCTGAACACTGCCAGGGGTGGATAAGGCATGCCAAAAGATTCTTTCCACGATGCCTTGCCAGAGAAGATATCAGGTGTGATGTGGATGAGAACATGTAGCCAAATGCAGAAGACCGGGCAGAATAGAAGATTACTTTGTTTTTTTTTATTATAATTCCGGTGCTTTTTCTGTTTGTATATCTTTCAGCAATGTCCTTTTGCAAATAAAGTCTGTACTGCAGCAGTTCTGTGTCTGTATTTTTTTTACATACAGTAAACTGTACATTTTATAAAGCTACTCTGAGATGGTCATTCACTTTTTGTATTGAATTTCTGCAGCAAAAGAAACAAAATGCATGCATTTACTAAACCCAACAAAACAAAGATGTAGAAAGGCTTCAAATATAAGGGCAGACCTGACACATAAAATAATGCAGTTTCTGTAATTTCAGCTGATGATAGTGTTTTTTTGTCAATGTGTTATGATTGACTAAATGTTCCTGTTGGAAGAGAACATGTGTTACTGTTTTGAATAATTATTTGATTTTAAAACATATTTGCAGTGTTTTGCTTGACATAGTGTACTGTGGTAGTTTATTATTGTATTTTGAAAATTAGTTTTGGGGTTTAGTTTACAATGTTTGATTTTGAGCATGAAATTAACCGTTTTGCCAATTGTGTGTTTTAGGTGTGTTGGTGCGTTAAGAGTTTAGGAAACTTGTTAAATGTTTTGAAAAAACTGTCATAGCGATTGTAAAAAACTGTAAATGTTCACTTCTCCCACATGTAGCACTTTTCATTTTTCTAGATGAAACTGCCCATTTCCAAATCTTGTCCAAATAATTCTGAATTGATGTGTCTGCCATTGCTCCAATTTTATAATCATTTGCAAATATCACAATTTTTCTAATTATACCAGAATCAATGTCATTAATGTCAATCAGAAAAAGTAGCATTCTAAGGACAGACCCTTCACTGATAACCTCACTCCTCATGTATTGTCCTCTTGTTTGTACTCTTTGTCTTCTGCTGTTTAATCAACATGAGATGTTTGTAGGTTACCTCTGATCTGTACATGTACTGTTTATTTCAGGATTAACCTTTGGTGCTGGACTGAGTCAAAGGATTTTTGAACATTTATAAATTTTGTTGCATTCTTTGCTTTAGTCAACTACTGCAGTTGTCTGTTCAAAAAAAATGTAAAAAGACTGGTTTGGCAAGATCTTTATCTAATGAATCCATGCTGACTGTTATTTTTCTATAGGTAGTTTTCTAATTTATTTCTTATTATACTTTGAATCAGGACACAGAAGCAACACTTACTGGTCTGTAATTATCAGGATCCATTTTGACTCCCTTCTTGAAGATTGGAGTCACATTTGCAACCCTCACGTGATGATGTCGCAATTTAAGATCTAAAAAATCTGCTACTACAGGTCGACAGTCAGACAATATTCAATTTTACGGATACTCTGATCAGGGCTGAAATTCAACAACTATTTTCTGTTAATCAATTGGCTGATTCCAATTTTGATATATATGCATATATATATATATATATATATACACATATATATATATATATATATATATATATATATATATATATATATATATATATATATATATATATATATATATATATATATATATATATATATATATATATATATATATATATATATATATATATATATATATATACATATATAGATACATATATACATACATATATAGATACATATATACATATACATATATATATACACTGCTCACAAAAATTAAAGGAACACTTTAAAGAAACACATTAGATACATCAGATCTCAATATGAAGTTGAATATCTATACAAATAACGACAGGGCAATGTCTTAGGAACAAAAGGATGCCAAGTCTTTTAATGGAAATAAAAGTTTTCTGCCTACAGAGGGCTCAATTGTGTAGACACCCTAAAATCAGAGTGAAATGAAGATGTGGCAGGCTAGTCCATTTTTCAAAAACTTAATTTCTGCTACTCAAAATGCTTTTCAGTATCTTGTGTGGCCCCCATGAGCTTGTATGCATGCTTGACAACGTCGGGGCATGCTCCTAATGAGACGACGGATGGTGTCTTGTGGCATTTCCTCCCAGATCTGTATGAGGGCATCCCTGAGCTGTTGTACAGTCTGAGGAGCAACCTGCGGCGCCTAATGGACCGAAACATAATGTCCCACAGATGTTCTATTGGGTTTAAGTCAGGGGATCGTGAAGGCCATTCAATTGTTTCAATTCCTTCATCCTCCAGGTACTGCCTGCATACTCTTACCACATGAGGCCGGGCATTGTGCGTGCATTAGGAGGAAACCAGGACCTACTGCACCAGCGTAGGGTCTGACAATGGGTCCAAGGATTTCATCCTGATACCTAATGGCAGTCAAGATGCCGTTGTCTAGCCTGTAGAGGTCTGTGAGTCGCTCCATGGATATGCCTCCAAGATCATCACTGACCCACCACCAAACCAGTCATGCTAAACGATGTTACAGGGCAGCATAATATTCTCCACGGCTTCTCCTGACCCTTTCACGTCTTTCACATATACTCAGGGTGAACCTGCTCTCATCTGTGAAAAGCACAGGACGCCAGTGGTGGACCTGCCAATTCTGGTATTCTATGGCAAATGCAAATTGAGTTCCCCAGTGCTGTGCAGTGAGCACAGGGCGCAGTAGACATTTGGGCCCTCAGGCAACCCTCATGAAGTCTGTTTCTGATTGTTTGGTCAGAGACATTCACACCAGTGGCCTGCTGGAGGTCATTTTGTAGGGCTCTGGCAGTGCTCATCCTGTTCCTCCTTGCCCAAAGGAGCAGATACTGGTCCTGCTGATGGATTATGGACCTTCTATGGCCCTCTCCAGCTCTCCTAGAGTAACTGCTTGTCTCCTAGAATCTCCTCCATGCCCTTGAGACTGTGCAGGAGACACAGCAAACCTTCTGGCAATGACACGTATTGATGTGCCATCCTGGAGAAGTTGGACTACCTGTGCAACCTCTGTAGGGTCCAGGTATTGCCTCATGCTACCAGTAGTGACACGGACTGTAGCCAAATGCAAAACTAGTGAAGAAACAGTCAGAAAAGATGAGGAGGGAAAAATGTCAGTGGCCTCCACCTGTTAAACCATTCCTGTTTTGGGGGTCATCTCATTGTTGCCCCTCTAGTGCATCTGTTGTTAATTTCACTAACACCACAGCAGCTGAAACTGATTAACAACCCCCTCTGCTACTTAACTGACCAGATTAATATCCCATAAGTTTCATTGACTTTATGCTATACTCTGATTAAAAAGTGTTCCTTTAATTCTTTTGAGCAGTATATATATATATATATATATATATATATATATATATATATATATATATATATATATATATTTTTTTTTTTAAAACTAATCTCCTGCATAACCAGACATGGAGAACTGTTAAAGAAAATTAACTTTAGTATTTTTATAATTAAACTATAGACCACAGGTGTTACCTGTTCATTTTTATTGACAAAATTAAATTCTGTAAACTTATTGTTCAGTGACTGAAAAAAATACTAAAATAAATAAAATTACCTTAAAACACATACTTTTTTAACTAATAAAATATGTACATAAAATATCTGAATGTGATACATATCACATAAAAGAAAATAATCGCTTCTCTTAATTACAAGCTGTCATATTGTTTACATTTTTCTGTATATAACTTTTCTGAAATTAAGTTTAAATGAAATGTATGTCTAAAAAATATACATTTTCATGTCTTGATTTAATTAATTGATATTGACAGTTAAACACTACTTAAATGTAAATATCATGCACTTATAGTTTTGAATCATTTTTAATCATTAATTGCACTAAAGCATTTTTTGCTGGTAAAATATACATTTACTATATATTTAGTTTTTTTTTTTCATTTTTTCACAGTGTATCACCTAGACATTCCTTATTGTTGAGGTGTAATTATTAATATGGATTGCTATTTGAAGTATGCAGTATTTGTTTCTTCCCCAGCTCACAAATAAATAATAAACACAGTGTAAATCCTTAGAAAATCCATAAATCTATCATATGATCATAAGATGTTTATCAAGAAGATAACATGCTTAACAAGTTTACAAGTAAAACTGACACATTTTACTTTTAAGCAAACACACCTATATTTACTAAGTAGCAATTTCAAATTCTTTTTGATCTTTTCTTTTTCTAATTGAAAGTATGATCTGCTCTACTTAACACAAGCTCTCTCACCATCCAAATTCAGTGAAACAGTGTCAGTTTTAATTAATCGGCAAAATAAAAAAAAGCCTGAATTCATTAAAGTATTTTTACTTGCTGTTTGTCTAATTATTCAGGACGACTCCTCCAATTACCTTTTCTCAGTTTATTACCTCACGTTCTTTAATTTAAATAACAATATTCCAGTCTCTTCTCTCTCTCTCTCTCTGGCAAAATCTGCCAAGCAGCTCCTCGATTACATGAACTTTACCGGAAAAAAAAAAATAATAACACACACACACACACACACACACACACACGTGGGCTACCTCAATTACCATAGTACCTAACGTATAAGAGCACTAAAAAAAATGGTAAATCTTAGAAAAGCAGATGCTGACCTTTTTTTTCAATAAAATGCACAAGTGCATTTGTCAATCTTTGCTTGTGCGTGTCCACAAAAATATTATCTATCCAGCCTCAACAAGGTCAGTTTCAAATGGTAAAATTGTGTCATGGAAATATTATTGTATTTGAAATTGTGTCATTAATTTGCTAGAACTGAGTCTGCTGAGGAAACCTTATCTACCTTCTACTCATGGGCAGAGCTTAACATTTAGACTTGGGGGAACTCAAATGAACCATAAAAATAACTAAATTTTTTTAGAGTGACATTACATCCCGTGTCAAATGTTGTAAACTGTAAGTAATATAAAGTTACAACATAAAGAAAATCTCACATTAACACATTTAAAACTTTAAATTTATAAAAATATTACAAATGTCATTCATGATACTTGACAGAAGATACTGCTTTATGAGTTTTTTTTTTTTTTTTTACTTATTACAACTGTAGCAAAATAATCACTTTCTTATTTTTCAATAAGTTAGAAAATGTGTGTAAAATGTGAAAGAGTTGGGGCATCACTCTGGTAATCCCGTATAATTTGATGCAAAAATAAAAAGCAGTCTTTACAGACTGAGGTTCAGATCAGAACTAACTCCAAGATGGTAGAACTGTTGGTCATATGACTTCCAGGCAGGAAAGGGTGGGTCAAGGAGGGCAGACATTGGAAGTGACATCAGAGGTAGAACGACTGTCGGTCTTAAATTCTATAGAGGGAGGAAGACATTAGCAAACAGTGCCAAACGCTGGCCGGCAACTACCATCACCAGTGAGAGCCCTTCAACTGTTCATGTGGGGACTTAGCTAACTGATTTGAAAGATGAAGCATTTTCAAGTATTTATTTACTTCATAAAAGTGACAATTTTTTTTTAATATATATTTTGTTACAAGGGTGAATGTGATGTTCGATGGCAATTTGTTCATACCACCACCACCAACACTCTGTACAGGCAAGCAAAAGCACTGGGCATTGGAGCAACATTGTTTTAGCTTCTTCGGCTGACTACTGAGGATATGCCAACAGGCATGGCACATGAAAATGTAAAATATTCACAGAAAAATATTATATAAAAATATAAAAGTTGAAATAATAATCCTGTGTTAGTTGATTATTAATATACAGTATTTGAATTAGCTAAAATATTGAGGTAAAATACTCTTTATTTTAGACTTATTTTAATAACAAAATGCATCCATTGGATGGGCCAGGACCCCCTGGTCTCCCCTTAAACTCTGTCCATGCTAATACATACATTCTCCAATATTAGAGAAGTACTTATTCTGCTAACTAGCACATGACAAAGAATACCATTATGTCAAGTTTAATTTTATTTTATTGTAAGTATGTGCATTGTAAGATAAAATACAGAAGCGAGAAAAGAGTTGGGGTACCTTGAAGATGAACCCCAAATATTTTTGTCAAAAACAAAGAAAATTGCAAAAATAGGTGCAACGTCTTTCCATGTGTGAGTAATCAGTTTGATTGACTCAAGATGGCTATGGAGCTCCTTAAGAGGAAACCAGTCCAGAAGGGGGAAAACCAAAGAATTGTGATCTGGAAGTGACATTGCTGTTGCTGCCAGTCATATGATCTGCAAAGGAGAGAGGAGGTGAAGCATTAGGCAACAGTGCCAACCCTTGGCCTGGCATGGAATTACCATTAGATAAACCTCCACGATGTCTTTCAAGTGCATGTGTGTGGCACCATATATTCCTTTATGAGCTCTAACTAAATTCCTCCTCCTAGTGGTATAGCAAGTATAGCAACAAGTGAGTAGTAACAGATCAGCTGATTTATCTTAGAAATGTACAGTATTCAGTTCCAATACTGATCTGCTGTTTTTTTTTCCTTGCTTTTCAATATTTCATGTTCTCATCCACAACACAAAGGTAGCTGAATGCAATAAATGGGAATTTATTAACAAGATAATTACATGCATAATACATTTCTAGCAGTAAAGAATTCTTTCTTGTAGCATATGATACTTAAGGTGTTATCAGATCATTTTACAATTTGATCTATAATCAGTTTTTAAAACTTTTAACTATACAAAGCACTTCTAACACAAAACTTTGAAAATGCCAAAGGGATCAAATATACAAAGAAACAGACTAACCTGAAACTTAGGTGGGTCTGTCAATAATTGTTCAAAGTTTTGAGTTTCAAATCTGGCAGTACCATTTAAATGCAGTTTAATTACTGCACAGAGGACATCTTGGTAATCATGGTTATTGTAGTCAAAGCCAAAATTCCAGGCATAGAACAAAATGTTCCAAGGTAAAATAGAAAGGCTAATTATGGTTTATAAAGCTAACAATAGTCACAATAAGTTTAGCTTTAAATTTGTAGTAGAGGTATCTCTTAGCAGGAGTAAACATAGGAGGGAGGAGGCCACTGGGCTTGAACCATTGTTTGGGCCCCATCTATATGCTCTGAATAAACCTCTGACAAAGTCATACGTCATATCAAAGGTTACACAACAACAGCAAACTACGCACTTAAAAGTAAAGGTGCTAAAGTGGTTCTTCAGAGTTAAGCCTTAAGGAACCATTTTTGGCTCCCAAAGGAAATATTTATGTGAAGGTTCCAGAAAGAATTTTTAAAAACTTAGATCTGTAACACATGCCATAAACAGCCATTAACAGATGATAATCATTGTATAAAATACCAATGGATTTTTAATTATAAAAGGACTATTGTTGCATACATTAACAAAGGGTAAGTTTAGTATTTCTTGATCTGTTAATATCCTCCTAGGTAACCTACTGTTCAACATGTCTGTATTGTCTGCATATTGAGAACCTTTTCAAAGCCCAAAGAGAAATTTCATATATAAAGATCTATTCCCAGAATAAAATGCTTCTATGTTGAAAAATTGCACTATGAAGAACCAAAAAGCTGACTAATGTGAATTATGTGAATTTCCCCTTGGGATTAATAAAGTATCTATCTATCTATCTATCTATCTATCTATCTATCTATCTATCTATCTATCTATCTATCTATCTATCTATCTATCTATCTATCTATCTATCTATCTATCTATCTATCTATCTAATGTACTATTAAAGAAACAGTGTTTTTTAAGAATGTAGTGAAAGAATATGAAATGTGTATAGGAACAAAAGCTTAGAATTAAATTTGATAGGCATCATATCACTCTATGCAACACCAAATATTAAGAAGAACAATAGTCTTATTCTCCAATGAGCTATTTAGGGAGAGGAAGAGAGAAAAGAGGGAGAATAAATATTTTACATTACTATTCTGGCACCTAATTATTTTTCCATCCTTCCATCCATTACCAACCTGCTATATCCTAACTACAGGGTCACGGGGGTCTGCTGAAGCCAATCCCAGCCAACACAGGGCACAAGGCAGGAAACAATTCCCAGACAGGGCACCACCCACCGCAATTAGTTTTACAATACAAGGAATTTTCATCAAGTTTTCTCTGCAAGTTGGAGAACCTGCTTGCATGGCTGGATGTAGATCAATGTCATACTCAGGATGAAGCAATTGCAGGATTAAGGACCTTACTCAAGGGCCCAAAACTAAGAAAAACATTAAAATAAAGCAAATATACCAAAAAATTTAATAATTTAAAATAAAAACAAAAAAACACATTAGCAGGTTTTGTTTAGATGGCCCTTTTGTCAAGCTCCCAATAAACCTTACTTGTTATTTATTGGAGATACTGCCAACTCAGTACTTGAACATTTCTATTGTATCAATGTCAAATGATTTTTTCAAAAGATATAATTTAGCAACAATAACATTCTACTCTGGTTTACCCTGCATCAGTGGTGAGAAACTTCAGTCCTGGAGGGTCAGAGTGGCTTCAGATTTTTGTTTCAGCTCATCTTAATGAGAATTCAATTATCCACTATATAATAAAACACTGAAGTCTGTTTTTCAGTCCCTCTGAAAAATCTGATTGGTCAGTTTGGCTTTGGTTGTGTGACAAAGGAAGAAGTGTGAGAATGAGACAAACAAGGAGGAGAAACTGTATTGGAGGCATTAGGAATATCACCTTTAAAGATGGCAAGTAAAAAAGAGGACAGGATGCATGAAAGAAGCCTTGAAAATAATGATAGAGTCTGAGAAACAGGCTTAAAGGGAATGCACTTGAGAGAAAGAGCGTCAGAAGCATTCACATTGGAATACCAAGGAAAGTAGATGAAAGAGCACAAAGGGCAAGAGACAGCAAACATTTTTAAAAGATTCTATTAGATCAAGAACACGCTAGGTCTATAGATGAGGCACTTTATAGTGTAGAAGGAAAATTTTTTATATTAGCATGAAAATAGCAAATTAACATAAAGAGCCATACGAAGTAATTAAAAGCTTCTAAAACAGATTAAGCATAAATTAGAATGTTAAGCAAAAAAGATAGGTCAAGGAAATGGTTAACTAAAAATCAGTCATATTGCTTATTTCCAAGCTTATAGCAGAAATTACTAGTGTCAGAAGTACAGGAAAAAGAACACCTGTGTCCAAGGCTAGGAAGCTAAGGAAACGATAACACAGAGAAGATGGCTCTGGAAGGCACGTAGCGAAACCAGTTGGACTGGGGAATCAGCAGAAAGGAAACCAAAAGGCTTTTGCTGTAAGCAAGTTCACGCTGATGTAATGCATGAAGAGAAACATTAGTATATTTAGGCATTAGCAAAAATATTAGAAGAATATATTAGAAATTAACTTTAGTGTAGAAATCAAGACAAATCAAGCATGCCAAGTAATGATTAAATAAAAGCATATACAATATATCTTTTTAATTAAAGCTTAGCTTTAGGCTACCATTATGACATAACTTGAAAGGCTTAGAGAAGGAAGTGATACCATGAAAGACCAAATATGGAATAAAGAACATCTGCCCAGCTGAAGAACCAATCAAGAATAAGCAAAACAGAAACTGAAGTGAACAATAGACAGTATAGCCAGGTGCAGAATGAGCTAATCGAATGAGGTCAAAATGATAAGAAATTGTTATAAAAACTTCGATTGCTGTAATGTTCGGGGCTCAGCTCAATTTTGCCGTATTGGGTTGAGTCCTTGTTGTTTTTTTATGTTGTTTTATTGCAATAAAGCTTTAAAACTCTGTCTGTATATCTCAAGTCCTAATAGCCTTTATTTATAGGTAAAAAGCCATTTGATGATGAATTTTTCGCCACAACAATAGGAAAAGATAGGCTTTGCAATCAGAACTCAACCTCTTGACAACACAAGAAATGGAACAACTCTTAGATCTTAGATAAAGATCTTTGGTCAACAAATCCACAAGCAGGAAGTTCACAATGCATTATCAGTAAACACCAAAAAATACAGAGATAAAATCATTGACCATAAAAATATAATGCACATATTTAGAGACCATTATAAGTCCTTATATTTGACTCTAAACAATACAAGACACAATCGAATGCGTTTTTTTTTTATATACATTACGGATACCACAGCTAGATATTCTCAGTGCAGAGGAATCGGATAAACCTCTGACACTATTAGAATTACTAGATGCTATAAACTCACTTTAGAGTGGGAAAGCAGCAGGCCTATATGGATTCTCTTCTGAAATTTCTAAAACAAAATTCAATTAAGTTAGCTCCCCTTTAATTAGCAACATTTATATAAGTCAGATACAATAAAATTCTACTTAAACGTTTCTCCAAGCATTAATTACTGTCTTCCCTAAGAAAAATAAGGACTTAGTACAATGTACAGACCAATCTCAGTTCTGAATAATGATGTTACGATACCCTCCAAAGTTCTAGTTAGAAGAATTGAGAAAGTGCTCCCTTCAGTAATATCACAAGACCAAACCAGATTTATTAAAGATAGACACTTATCTTCCATTGCCTGTTAAATGTAATACATTCACCCATAAAATCTAACACTTCAGAGATCTTATTATCTTTGGATGCATAAAAAGCATCTGATATGGTTGAACAGGACTACATATTCACCACATTGCATAAATTTGGGATTGGCCCAAACATATGTGCATGGATCTGACTACTGTATACCAGTCCAGAAGCTTCAGTTTATATTAACAACATTATTTCAGACTACTTCAAACTAGAACATGGTACTAGACAAGATGCCCCCTGTCACCACTATTATTTACAACAGCCATTGAGCCATTACCTGTTCACTTTTGAAATGTATCTGAAATAAAGAGGACTTTAACAGAAAATATTACTGTATGCAGATGATATACTACTGTATATATCAAACCACCACACTATGCGACTCTTCAATTCCACCCGGTTAAACGTTAACATTATACAAAGTTATTGTCTGTTTTACCTGCATTTTTATCACTCTTTAATTTAATTAAATATTTTTTAATATTTTTTTTATCAGTATGCTGCTGGAGTATGTGAATTTCCCCTTGTGATTAATAAAGTATCTATCTACAGTATTTATCTACATTTGGCTTGTGCCCTGTAAATCAGGAAATAGCAGTTTGGAAAGATACCTAAAGTTCTGGTTACACCCCGTACATTCAGTTCCATCAAATATTATTATTTGTTCAAAATCCTCAGTGAAGTATGCTTCATTGTCACAAGAACTAGTTTCTGTAATGTCATTACAGGCCATCTGTGAAGAACCGTCAGTATTATAAGATTACAAATAGTTTCTAAGTCAGTCTGTTTACATTTGGATGCCATGTATTCAGCTTTCCTGTTCTAGCAGCCGCCTTCTGTCTTTAGCTAGAGTTCACTGGCTATGAGGAAGCTTGGATGACTTTGTACATTTAGTAAAGGGGTTAAAAAGAACTGGATCAGCCAGTTTAGCAGCAGAAATATTTGTTTAAATAACAAAGAACTTATAAAAAATAATTATCAGTACTACGTAAGTGATATCAAAATTTTAAAATTGCTTATTACTATAGAACTGTTCCTTATAACAGGAAAAGCATTGTCTCACATTGTGTTAAAAATAAGATATTCACACTGTTTAGTCTTTACATCTGTTGATTTTGTATGTTTTGTAATGTTCATTTATTTATTTTATGTTATCATCTACAAACATAGTAACATATTTTGAATTTCTCATTATTGTTCTTTTTATGTTTATGTAATTTCAACTGAATATGTTACAAATTTACCTTAGGAAATCAGGACTTTTTCCATCTCTCTCTATCCTGCATTGTTGTTTGTTATTATGACTTGCTTCTGAACAATTGTTTAAGTGGGAGTTTAAATTAATCCCTCCTGTTTGTTAAGTACTGTATGTCATTAATCTGCATTTACAGTGTATCTCTTGTGGTTGAATGAAGTACTGCAAATCCACAAGTGGAAATGTTGGGGCACCAACTTGGTCATCCCCATTTAATCAAAAGAAAATAACAAACATAACACGCACTCTATTGGTGCAAGAAAGAAACACAAAATGATTCCAGAAACCAGGAAAAGCTGTTGCTTAGGCTTGGGATGTCTGCTTTAGTCTCTTAGATAGGAGCTCTGTCCTTCAATGTGTTCTATTAGCTGTAAAACCAGAAGGGGTGGAGTTAAATGTCCTCACTAGGTGTCTTCTCAGTACTGTGGAAGGAGCAGAAGAAAACATAGTTACTGACTGCTCCTCCTCTCGACTTGAGATGTATTACATACCTCAGATAAGCCCGGAGAGTGCGGACACACATATGTAACACTTTGTATATTTATAATAGATCCATCTTCATATACACTACTTATCAAAAACCTGGACACACTCGGACGTTTTTATGTCTTTGATAGAAATTTATATATATGTATATATATTTTTAATATATATATATCATGATACCAATTAACTCAAGAATACAGTCACAACATTACTAGTGTTTCTAATGGCTATTTCTACTTGAAATTACTGATTTTTAATTTTTGTACTCGCACATAACTGCAAAGAACAATTACAGCAGTCATTCCTTCAGTGTGCTAATGGTAAACTCAACATTTGCCAAAATTAAACAACTTTCTCAAGAAACACAGCGGCCCATAGTTTTTTTACTTTTATTTTTTATTTATTTATTAGTTTTTTGAAAATGAAGCTTATTTCATGTGACAGATTGCCAAGAAGAACCAGATGGACAGCGTCTGTAGTGTGAGATACAAACATCTTACATGTCCACAGTTGGCTTTAAATTCACACTGATAGCAGATAAACAGAATATGAAAACAATAGCTGCACTGGATAAAAATGTACTCAAATGCTGAATCAGCTATTAGGCTATGTAAATCTTAGTAAACTAAGTTATGCATGATATAAACATAAACTGCTAATTAAACAACTTGGCTCAGTTTAAAAATAAACTTGCTTGGTTACTCTGCTTCTCCTGGAAAAAAATTTAAGGTAGTGGGCCTCGGTCATAATGTTGATTAACTGGATGTATCAGAGATACTATGTAATTAGCTAACTGAATCTGTATATAGTATTTGTATTTTTGTACTAAGGGCCAAGATTATTAAGTCACTGGAGCTGTTTACACATAAAAACATGCTACATACAATTTCCCATGAGTAAAATATTCCTCCCGTTTCATATTGACTGGCTTTAGCTTTTGTTAACGTTCATTGCAAAACACAATTTTACTAGAAACTGTATTATTTTAAATTGAAATGGTTAGTCATTAGATAGGGTGGCACGGTGGCGCAATGGGTAGCACTGCTGCCTCCCAGTTATTGCTTTCCTGTTTCCTCCCACACTCCAAAGACATACAGGTTAGGTGCATTGGTGATTCTAAATTGTCCCGTGTGTGTATGTGTGTGTGTGTGTGTGTGTGCCGTGCGGTGGGCTGGCACCCTGCCTGGGGTTTGTTTCCTGCCTTGCGCCCTGTGTTGGCTGGGATTGGCTCCAGCAAACCCCCTTGACCCTGTAGTTAGGATACAGCGGGTTAGATAATGGATGGATGGAGTGAGTATATTTTGTGAATTTTGAGAACATATTCTTAGGCTGGAGTGGTGGCTCTGTGAGGATCCACACTGGTTCAAATCCCATTATTGCCAAATCAAATCAAATCAAAATCTTTATTGTCATTGTAGCAATTAGACATTGTAAAATGAAATTTTAGGTGCAATTTTCCAATGCAAAAAAAATAATAAAAATAACCAAAATATCCCATAACAGCAGAACAATGTTTTCCACTCATACATACATTATATTGAACTTGTCCCTTATCCAATGTTAACTTAGAGCTGTATTGTAAACATGAGAGTGTATTGTATTGTAAACGTGAAGGTGCACTCGGTCAGATTGACCACTTAGCAGCATTCATCATGGTGATGGCTGAAGGAGAGAAACTGTTTCTCAGTCTATTTGTCTTAGTCTTTATGGATCAGAAATGTCTGCCTCAAACAATGCATGTCCTGGGTGTGATGGGTCCTGAAGAATTGAGGCAACAAGAACTATGTAGTTCTTCTAGTGAGGGGAGAGGCCAGCCGACTATCCACTGGGTGACCTTAATAACACTGTGGAACTTTTTCTTCTGTGGTACTGTGCAGCTGGTACCTTGAGAAAGGCCCTTAACATGAAAATTGTGCCCGGGGAGCTGTACAATGGCTGACCTGTGCTCTTACTTCCAAAGGTCATGTGAAAAGAAACTTTCCCCTCAGGAATTAGCAAAGTATATCAAATCAAAAATTATTGAAATTAGTTTATGATTTTTATTTTTTATGTTGTTCTTTTAATCAGTTGTATGTTCAGCGTTCTCATTTTCTTTACCATACAAGACAATACATTTCTAACAATGAATTAAGCTTTTTTTTTTAACTTTTTACAAACTGCTTGTTGATTATAGTCTGTTCATTTAGGTGACCCATGTTTTCCTTACTTCTTCAAATGAAACAACACAAAAGTAGGAATAAAACAGTTTGAAAGGGCAGGAGTTGTGGGTCTCCTCTTCAAAGTCCAGAGATGGGAATGCATGTTTGAGTGAGTTTGGGTTGAATTGTGAAAAGTGCTAGTAACCAGAAGGCCTAAAGGGGTAAATGATGGCACTGTGTTTGTTTCTATTCACTGTTAATGTACTGTAGTGATGTTTTCATAGTTACAGGGAAGAAGTCTCATGTCCTAAATATAGACAACTAAGAAAAGAACTTTTTCCAAAGGAGTCAGGTTTAAAACTGGAAAGAAATAAGAACTGCAAGGAAAAGAACACGTCAAAAGAATTAACATTGTGAACTATTGTATGTACTGTGCTCAGTCCCTGTCTCTTGATGTCGTGGGGGACCTGTTAACTGAGCTTCACTAGTGGTTAACCTTTTTCTTCTAGCAATATCTAGAGTCTGTTATAGGCTTAGTGACTAGCACACAGTTGGTCAGTCATTTTCCAACCCGCTATATCCTACTACAGGGTCACGGGGGTCTGCTGGAGCCAATCCAAGCCAGCACAGGGCGCAAGGCAGGAACAGACCCTGGGCAGGGCACCAGCCCACCACAGAGTACTCACATACACACACCAAGGACAATTTAGGATCGCCAATGCACCTAACCTGCATGTCTTTGGACTGTGGGAGGAAACCCACACAGACACGGGGAGAACATGCAAACTCCACGCAGGGAGGACCCGGGAAGTGAACCCAGGTCTCCTTACTGCGAGGCAGCAGCACTACCACTGCACCAAGGTGCTGCTCCTACGCAGTTGGTTGCTAAGCACATCTTTCTTCGTCCACTTCACAGCTTATACAGTAAATCACTATAGTACATCATAGTACATCACCCAGTCTCTTTTTGCTATTATGAATAACTTCTCCTCTTCATTTGCTGTCAGCCCCATTTATTTCCAAGATTAGTTTTCAGCAATGAACCAACAAAAGGATATGGTATATTAGCATTACAGCATTGTTATTGAAGGTTTTTTTTCAGCATCACCACATTCATATCTAATCAATCAAAGCAATTTAGAAACTTTTCTAAGGACTAATTTTATTTTGTTGTGCAGAACACTTGCCCTTCTTAACTTGTCTACCCATGCTATTGAAAGCACAATACAGGCAGCTCTGTTACAGCTTTACTCTAAAAGCCATAGCCAGATAAGAAAATTCTAACACTGAATTATGTTTTGTCTCAATTATAAAAAGAAATCTTGAGACGAGACTATTGCCAAGAGATTTTTTCAAGTTGGTGGAGGGGGTCCTACCCTCCTCTCAAGCAGTTTTGGTTAACGGCCCACGCCCTTGGTCCTCTCACCTCTCATTCGTGTAAATGCTTTTGTCAGACACAGTTCCTGCGCTCTCAGCTCTTATAAATTTTTATGTTTTCCTCACTTTAAGTTCCCAATAAAAGAAGAGATATTATGTCCAAATATTTTTGAAGAATTTCATCCCGCAGGGTTATCAACCGAAGAGATGAGAACACAGGCAATCCTAGCACCGAGAAGTGATGAAGTCAAACAAATGAATGCGAAAATTGTTGATCTATTACACGTGAGAAAGGAAAAAACATTATTAACTGTAATGATTAAAACTAGTTACTTCACAATACCAAGTACTGTCTTTTGTATTAATCATGCTGCAGAGAGCTATATGATTCATTATTTCTATATAACTTGTTCTTCATTTAGGTAGAATAGAATTAAGCTTGTGCACAGCATAAGGGACTGACTTGCATTCTTTTATGGGAAAATGCTGACCTCTTGTTACTAACAGAACACCCTGTAATATTATAACTCAGTGTGACAGTTTCTGAATTCTTGCTTAAAATTATTTGAGCATATTTCTTAAAACTGTGAGTGCCCCGATAATCTCTTTATCTGTACACATTCCAATTCAGGGAGTTGTAAGCTATTATGATTTATGTATAACTTCAAGATGAACTGCTACGTTTCCCCTTTTTTTTTTTTTTAAGTCTTGTCAACAAACTTGAATTTTAAAAGAAAGTCTCTCCTTCCTGCTAGCAGGCTGTCTGATCTGACTGTTAGTGAAGGGCTTGCTGCCTGTGGCAAATTGAGCTGGCAGGTGGAGGCGGCTCTTTGACTCACCATGAATAAAGAAATTGCTTTTTACTTTAAATTGGTGTTTGTCTCCCGTTGTATTCAACTTCAGCGACCACACACAGCAGATTGGTTAAATGTGTACCAATAGACTATGCTGAAACAGTTGGTGGTGATGGTGTGGAAGATGAAAACATTAACTTACAATATCCCATGGAATATCTGCAACCTTTAACACTGTCCGGTCTTCCACTGGCCGAATTGCTGTTCAAAGAAGGATGTATCATAATGTTATTGTGTAATTTATGTATGAGTGATGGACTATGCAATAGGACATGATTAGTTGTATTCAAAATGGGTGTAACGATTCTAACATGTAAAATTTTAACAGGTGACAAGAAAGGCAACATAGTACATCTTCAGCAGATAACATTAGAGGAGATCTTGATATTCCATTCGTATTAAAGAGTTTACAGTTTTCTGTTAGAATAGCTTTTGTTATATCAATTAACAAATCACAGGGACAAGTACTTGAAAAAGTCGGTTTATTTATTAGAGAGAAAGAAATGATATTCACTCACGGGCAATTATACGTTGCGTTGTCACGATGTAAGTCCAAACACGGAATCAAAATTCAATGCAATATTGACAAAAAGTTAATTCCAAATATTGTTTTTACTGAAGTTTTACAGTAAAAATGTAAGTTTAATAACTACTACTACTTTCAAAGCCAAACAGAACAAGAACATAGGACACAATGAATACCTCTAACACAACATGAAACATAATTTTCTTTCAATTTATTACATTTTACTATTTGTTACTATGGTTGAATTACTTGCTGCAATGTGAAATAGTTAGTACTATTAATTCCCATGGAAATAACAACTTCTTTATAATTGTACATCCACTTCCCATAAGTGAGCGGCAGAGCTGCAAAGTGGCTAGTGTGTAGCGCCACCTGGGGGTGAAGCCCCCTATCACTTTAAATTATTACAAACAGCAAAGACTTTTACAGGCTGCACATCTACTTGACCCAAGCAATGAACTAAACATTTTAAAAATTGTACAGAAAAGAATAGGTGACAGAAATAATATAGTGAGCTATGTACAGTGGGGCGGCATGGGTGGCTATTTAACTGAACTGGCAAAGCAACACTTATCATGTTGTTCACTTCACAGCTCATTTTACAGCATTTTTTGCAGCATGTCACCCCATGTTGTTAATTCTGTACATGTTATTCTAGTTCTCTGCACAATTACAGCCACAGCTTGGTCAATGGCATTTTTCCTCTGGTGGCATTCAGTTGCATGAACCCCAAAGCCCCATTCTTTGTGACATCACTTCTCAATGACACAGTACCTAAGAACAGCCCACCCACTACATTGTTTTTACTGACAAAAGTCATCAAATTTAAAAAGAAATTGGTCGGCTAATTTCTTTTATTTATAATGTCATCAAATTTCAATCAAATCAGTGAAAGCAATTTTGAGATTTTAATTTATTTAGTTTTTCTTTTGTGGGGGGTAGTACTTCTAAATATTAATTTAGCAAAATATTCCCTTTTAGTAGATACCTGCTGCCCTAGTTGTACCATCCTGACAAATTTAATCTTTTTAGCTAAATGCGTGAGTGAATCAGTCAATCTTTCAGCCAGTCAGTTAATCAGTCAGTGAATCACCTTGCATTATATATCTAGATTAGTAAAACTGATTTACATGTTCTTAAATTCAGATAATTAAATGAGATTTAAATGGATTAAGAGAGCTGAGTAAACCTGTCTATCAATTTTTTAACTCACTATCCGGTTTATCAGTATGATTACCTTGAGCCTTCTGTCTCTTCAATAAACTCCACTCCCGACCTTGATCTGTAACACTGAACTTTGAAAGTGGATGCATGGATTTCATTGTCTCTACTCATTTTTAAATTGTCAGTTAATACAGTGTGTTAGACCAGTGTTTCCCAACCTCAGTCCTGGGGAGCACACTGTGGCTGCAGGTTTTTGTTCCAACCAGATTCCTAATCAGTGACAACACCTGATAGCACTGATCTGATTTAATTAGCTGGTATTATTTTTCTTTTAATCTACATTCTGAAAAGCATAGCAGCATGATTTTACATTTATAAGACATTCAGAAATATTTCGGCTTTGTTATAGATTTAAATGCTTAACTCTCTTTTGTTGATTTCATTACATTTTGCCCTCTCTGTGCAGTTTTTCCCCTTCATTGTATCTTATTAATTACGATTAAAAATGAGCAGAGCAGACACCCAGGCAAACAACACTAAATAAGCAAAGGCTGCAACTACTTTAGCATCAAACTCACTAATTAGTAAATAATGGATTAATTAAACAATTAGAACACCTAGAAAAGTAGAATGAAAATCAAGATGAAAATATTGTTAAAAAGAAAAAAATACATTATTCCCATATAACTGCTTGGTACATTTTAATATATATATATACAGTAATCCCTCGCTATATCGCGCTTCGACTTTCGCGGCTTCACTCTATCGCGGATTTTAAATGTAAGCATATATCTAAATATATATCATGGATTTTTCGCTGGTTTGCCGCTTTCTGCGGACAATGGGTCTTTTAATTTAGGTTACATGCTTCCTCAGTTTGATTGCCCAGTTGATTTCATACAAGGGACGCTATTGGCGGATGGCTTAGAAGCTACCCAATCAGAGCACGTATTACATATTAACTAAAACTCCTCAATGCTATAAGATATGCTTCCCGCGCCGTGCTTGTTTGCTTCTCTCTATCTTTCTCACTCTCTCTGCCTGACGGAGGGGGTGTGAGCAGAGGGGCTGTTTGCACAGAGGCTGTTTGCACAGAGGACACGGAGGCTCCTCTACAAAATGCCGCTTTATCGCGGTGCTTCTGTATACTTAAAAGTACGTATTGATTGTTTGCTTTTCTTAGCAAGCGCTCTCTCTGACATTCTCTGCTCCTGACTGCGCTCTTTTGAAGATAAGATATGTTTGCATTCTTTTAATTTCTATATTGTTCCCAAAAGACAGAACTTGGGAAATAACACATCACTTAATTAGCCCAGGATTCCTATTAAAAACAAAAGCTGGTTGGAACAAAAACCTACAGCTGCAGTGTGCCCCCCGGACCAAGGTTGGGAAACAATGTGGTAGAGTGAGGAGCAACAGATCCAAACGATAAATGTTGGGACTACAACTCGGTCGTCCCCGTTTAGTCAAAACAAACTGAAAACAAGTGGTCTATGGCGCTGAATAGAAATCAAAGGAGACAAACTAGACAGCTGATTAGGCCTCAGTGAATCCATTCCTTTTGAAGGTTCTGAACTTGGAACTCTATCCTGCAATGTGCTCTCCTCTTAGAGGGATGCCTTCTTCTTGTGACCCTGTTATTTATATGTGGGATTCTGAAAGGAGCGGAGTCAGCTGCCCTCTCTGAGCATGTTCTCTGCACTTTGAAGGAAATGGAAAAGGACATGATTAGCACCAGGACCCCCTCTCATCCCAGGGTGGTATTATGTACCTCAGATGAGCCAGATGAGATGAGGGTGATCCACTGATTCACATCCATGACAAAAGGAATGTCCCAAAATTGTGCTTTTCTATAACAAATATATTCCATTTAGTTAAGATAGTCTTAAGATTATTTTTTTTTTATCTTTTTTATGTCCATTTTCACCATTGGTTTAAAAACTCATTTTGTCAAATACAGGTTACACAGGATATAGTTGTATTAATTTTTTAGTATCTTGTGAAACTGGACATTCACATTGGTCCACATTTCTATGTCTCCTCAGAAGGAGTTTAACTACCTCTGGACGATAAATCTGAACTATATTATGTTTGTTTTAAAAGTAGTATAATGTATTTAAACTTTTTTGTCTTGTATTTTTTAATTGTAACTTTGATCTCTATTTAATTGTTCTGAACTTACTATACTAATGTTGACTCCTCTGTATTGTTAAAATCATTGATAATCTATTTTCATGTATTATTAGTTCAAATTGACTTTAACATTTGCCATTGTGAATCTTATATTGAATGATTTTGAACTGCTTCTTCTTACTTTAGCTGACTTTAGAAAGCACTTTGTGATGCTGCATTATCAAATAAAAAGTACATGATTCGTTTTTTCTTTAAGGGTGTACAGTATCTATGGAAGTGGAACTGGTGTGACGATTGGAGAGTTTGGTGTTAAGTTTGACTTTTTAGTTAAAGACAGCTTATAGGGCTGTTGCAAGTGGCTGGTCCATCTCTCTCTCTCTCTTTCTCTTGTTTTCTTCTTTTATTAGTTCTAAAACATTTGAGGGGGGAGGCAGACATGTACATTTGCTGATTATGCTGCAAACTTGTTTATTAAATGATGATTGTGCTTTTCGTATTAATAAAACGTAAGGGCAAAAATATTTTTATTTCAGTTTTGATTCATTTTTTTGTATGCCTTTCAGTATGATTTACATTCCCATTCTGCTTCTAGTTGGAAGTTTTCAGACTATCATGCAATCTCTTTCCCTTATTATGCAACACGCCAACAGAAATGTCTGCATGAACTGCATCGCCCTTAGATGTGCTGGTACAGACTGTATCTAGAAAAGAAACTGGACATGCTGTTCTTGTCGCTAGCATTTCAGAAGCCACAAATAGTTTCAAGGCAGAAAGATCTGATCCTAGCAATTTCATGCTGACAATCAATAAACTGTCTCAGGTTAATGCAGAACTGTACTATTGCCATTGCTACTTTGAAATATGTGCTTCGCTAAGCAGACAGGACAATCCAGGCAAACATGCACACAGTGGCCCCTTGTGGGCAGACTATGGGCATTGTGGGCTTAGGAAAATATAAAACATATACTGTACTGGTTAATGTGGGGACTGCTACAAAGGGCACTTTAGCAAAGAGTTTTTCAGGCTCATGCCCAAATGCATGTCCCCTGCCTTTCTGCCCACATTTAGTTTTGGGGAAAATGTTGCTCTGATGTACAAATCCCGACTGTGCCATTGTTGGCTGCTCGCATTAAACCAATATTTTTGCTCACACAGAGCCTAAACTGGCCCAATGTCAGTTTGTTTGCCTGGTGGCTAAGTGTAGCTTGCATGTAAATGACTAGCTCAGTGATTGTACTTCTCATCTCTATCTCTCTATCTTTCTTACTCTTACTCTTATATTATTTAAAATGTAGACACACCTCTTACCGAATTCTACCTAGTTTCATATATCTAATATGAGCTGCCAATACATAGCTGTCGCTTACATAAGGTCTATTCCATGACTTCAGCTCTCAATGCCTGTACACATTTATGTGGCAACAATGTTCATGGAAAAACATTGAAGCCAATGGCACAGACAAGGACTAAAGAAAACAATAATGGTGACTTATTTCTAACTAAATAATAAGAAACACACTGTATTTTAATGGATAACAGTAAGAGCACAACAATAGCAATAATTACTGCCAGAAAGTGACATTTTGTAGGTATCATGATCCTCTCCCATTGCATCTGGGGCACTAACTGGAGACTACATGAGGTCATAGTGTGTTTTTCTTCAAACGTGAATCCAACTTCTGTTCACGGCGCAAATGTGGGAACAAATGTGTTTAAGAACTTCTGGTGGACGGTGACAAACCATTGTAAAAAGACAAAGGATATGGTTTGATCTCTATCGGTTAGTATTTTTCACAATTATTTATTTATAATTTATTATTTATTCATTTATAAGTTGACTGCAATTTAAATTGATTTTTGTGTTATAACAAGTGGCACTTGCTTGCACTTGACTTGATTGTCCAGTTGATCTGTGATTCAATATATCAGAAGATTACAAACTGAAACAGGTTGGCAATATGTTTAAAAAATAAACAAATAAATACCATTACATTCTGGAAAGAGTTCTTTGTGCTTTGAAAAATTTCCTAATCTGTCAAAAATAAATGAATAAATAAATAAATAAATACAATATTAATGTATGGTATGATATCTAGCAGGAAATCAACAGATTAAGAGTAATTGGCCTGTGTTATTGTGTGCATAGAGGGTCCTTTTAAAACCATGATCCATTGATATTTAATATATCTGTTACTATCAATTCAGGGTGGCATGGTGGTACAGTGGGTAGCGCTGCTGCCTTGCAGTAAGGAGACCTGGGTTCCCTTCCCAGGTCCTCCCTGCGTGGAGTTTGCATGTTCTCCCTGTGTCTGCGTGGGTTTCCTCCCACAGTCCACAGACATGCAGGTTAGGTGCATTGGCGATTTTAAATTGTCCCTAGTGTGTGCTTGGTGTGTGTGTGTGGCCCTGCCCGAGATTTGTTCCTGCCTTGCGCCCTGTGTTGGCTGGGATTGGCTCCAGCAGACCCCTGTAACCCTCTGTTAGGATATAGCTGACTATCAATTCATGGCTATTTACTGTATAGATTGTGTTATGAATCTAAATGAAAAGTTCTTTCTGGAACATTCATGTGGATGGGTCTTTTGGTTCCCCTAAGGCATTGCGCTGAACAACCACTCTGGCACCTTTATTTATTGGAGTTTAGAACTAATTACTTCCAAGATTTGGCTCTATTCTAAATTGGGCCAAAATTGAAAATGAACAGATGGAAAATATTGTTTATAACTAGCAACTTGGCGTGCACTACGCTGCGTGTTGGATGACCACAGTTGAAGGACTCGATCACGGCGTAATCTGTCTTCTCTCTCTGTAGGGGTTTCAGTTGCCTTTCGTTGTGTGGCAGAGACGTGGCGTTGAGCTAATCTGTGTGAATGCTGAGTGTCCGTTTCTTGCGAGCGACTGTCACGCCTTTGTCTCTTTGCTTCGTGATCACGCTGTAATGTGTCCTCTCTCGCAGCAGCAGATTTAGTTGCATTTCGTTTCGGCATTGTTCCGTAAGTTCTCCTCCGTACAAATGCACATCGGTAGCTGAAGACGGAAAGGCATAGTGGGCACCGTGAAACACACGAATTGGTGACCAGGGGAACCATCCGACTCAGACACGGGGCTCGAAATACTCAAGTGCACATGTTATTTATGATTAAATTTTTTTTTTTGTTATGAACTTCCCCAAAAGAGTTGATCCCTCTAAATAGTTAATAGTATATGAACAATATAATGTGTTGTAGTACGGGCATTAATTAGCGTCACACCTCATAACCTGCATACACCACGTGTTTGGCTGTAACGCCAGAAGCGCGGTGAACGCTGTAAGGGTAGGTTGTGGTTTCTGTTTCTTTCGTGATTTTTTTATTTCATTTTATTGATTATTTAATAGGCAGAGGGGAGAAGACATTAATGTGAAGCTCTGTCTATTTCTTTACTTTTGTTCTGAAAAGATTTTTGGGAGCAGGAAAAATAAAAGCAAAGGGGAAAGAACGGAGGGGGGTAAGCAGGAATTCTGAGAGGGGACGGACTGGGGCTTTTCTACGGGGCGGCTATAGAGCCAAAAGGAACGCGGACACGGACACGGCGCTGGGCTTTTATTATATAGATATTCTTCATTGTGCACCTTGGTGAGCTAGAACCCAGTTTAGTGTTTTTTCTTGGCTTCTTCTTAGTATTTCTGAATTACTTTTACTTTCAAAACCTTTACTATGAATTGGATTAAGTGGATTTAAGAAAGCAGTGTTATGTTAGATTCATCATTGTTTAAAATTATTACAATAAATACAGATCCCTTTGAATTTAACAATAACAGCAACAAACATCATATTTAATTGTCTCAATGGTCATTAACTTTAAATAATTTCTAATAAATGTTATAGTGAAAATGGGGTTCTCCCAGAGCTTCTGGTTTCCACTCATTTTCTGCCTATTGGGCACTCAAATTAAGTACACTGAAAAAATGTTTTTTTGAAATTAATACATTTTTTTTAAGGTAAATTCACTTCTATATAATTACATTAAATTTATTAATTGTGTTTTAGTACTATCAGCTCATTTATTTTGAGTAGATTTTACTAAAATTTTGTGTTGCTGCAACTAGTTATGCACGTTCAGTTTACTTAAATGTTTTACATAAATGGTCTCCAGAATTTTATTTATTTATTTTTTTAAGTAAAATGAACTCAATCTGAGTTTTAATGCTAATAATTACTAATAAATAGTTTTGAGTAAACTGAACTTAGTGTATAAAATGAAAATATAGAATTTATTAATGTATTTAAGCTGTTGTTAAACTTTGAAAAATTCAAATTTAGAACAGAAGCGACTTGAAACAAAGCTTTAAGTAACTTTATTGTCAATGAAAATGAAAAGTATACAAAAATGTTGCTTCGCCAGAATGTTGACATATGAAACTGCGCATTTGAAGAATCTCATAAAGTACAACAGAACAAAATCCTCTCTTTAAGAGTATTACAAAAATGCTTTACATAACACAGACACTACAGATTTTCACATAGCATGTTGTTCAGGCCAAAAAGTTTAGGGGGCAGCCTTTTAGCATTAATTTGCTTTAGTAGTTTTTGCACAGATTCATAGTAGCATTTTAGCTCTTTGGGATACTTTAACTTTAGTGCATAAATCATCCCTAACATCATTGCACAGGCTCTTGCTACAGTGTTCAGATTGTCCAGAATGATGGCGCTGTCAATAACAATTCCAACATCTGCATCGACTCCAGTGTCTCCACCTTCCACCTTCATGATATAGATACCCATGGTAGTCCTCTGCTAGTTAAGATGTCATCTCCTTGGACATCCTGTATATTATAATTTAATTTGAAAATGTTACATTTTTGCCATTAAACTTTGGTATTTCATAAAGTTGTTTTTGTTAAAATGGACCACTTGACTTTCAAATTATGTTTATTGTAGCCACTACTCACCTTCAGCTGCTGCCTATACCTAAAGAGAAAAAGTATAAATCACATACACCCTTCACAGTCAAGAATTTAGACCAATGAACTTACATGTTTGTTGTTTGAGAAGGAAATGAGTCCTGTTTCACTCCAAGATTGAGGACTAGTACAACCTACAAGATAAAAGTGGGTTTCAGTGCCAGGGCAAGTGGATGGACTGGTAGCAAGCACCAGCTCTTGGTTAGTAATCTGTAAAGTTTCTAACTAAATATAAAACATATTTGTTTCTTTATCTAAATGTAGCTTTCCAGACAGAAATTACATACTGTATAATGCATATTAAGGGCGACACGGTGGCGCAGTGGTAGCGCTGCTGCCTCGCAGTTAGGAGACCCGTGTTCGCTTCCCGGGTCCTCCCTGCGTGGAGTTTGCATGTTCTCCCCGTGTCTGCGTGGGTTTCCTCTGGGCGCTCCGGTTTCCTCCCACAATCCAAAGACATGCAGGTTAGGTGGATTGGCGATTCTAAATTGGCCCTAGTGTGTGCTTGGTGTGTGGGTGTGTTTGTGTGTGTCCTGCGGTGGGTTGGCACCCTGCCCAGGATTGGTTCCTGCCTTGTGCCCTGTGTTGGCTGGGATTGGCTCCAGCAGACCCCCGTGACCCTGTATTCGGATTCAGCGGGTTAAAAAATGGATGGATGGATGGATAATGCATATTAAAGTAAGGTTAAAACTGCACAGAAGAGGCTACAGCCACACTGAAAAAAATAAAACATTGGATCAGCTTAAAAAAATTAAAGTAATCAATCACCCAAAATATTTGACGTTGACGCAGCATAAATCATTTATTCAGTTTAACCATTATTTTTCAGCTCCATTCAAACTATTTTCTGAATGTTGAGCCTACCAATTATTTTAAATCGTCCTAAATAAAAAAAAAAATGTTGTTTTTATTGAGTTAATGACTATAATTCATTCAACTCGATTTGGTGTGGACCTATATAAACTCTGAAGAAGAGTTAAAATTAACACTGTAGGTGTGAAATTAACACTTTGGATTTTGCTGTGTAGAAGTAAAACATTTTTCATGACAATAAAACAAATTTATAATTGTAGGCTATATATTGCATTTTTTTTTGCAAAATGTTGCAATACTTAAACCTAGAAACTCAAAACTGAATTACCAGCACAGTTTAACCAAATTATTTCCTACAAAAACATAAATTCTCCTAAATGTATCAACAGTTAGGCCAAACGTTTGAGTGTGTCCTGGCAATCATCTAAGACATTTGCTCACATGGACTGAACTGGTCATACACAAAGTGCCATGCTTCTGACATTCCACTCCAGGCAAACAATTATGCGAGTGAATGAATGGGGTGATGTGTCCAATGTGTCTGAGGTAATCTGCATCTAAAATAATACCTTTTCCATCTGATAAAGTGCAGGCCTTCTCTCCAAGATGCCTTTAGATCTTCTTGAATATGAGTTGTCACATTTTTTACATTGCCACATTCTTGGATAACTGAGGAAACATGAGATATGAGATACAATAGATAACTGTAGAGTAGTTTACGGAGTAGACCACACCTTAAGTTTTCAATTTAATGTAAGAGCCAATCTTAGAAAGTTAAAGCTTTGAGTTAAACTCATATCAGTGTTTGCTTAATTTGAATAGAATATAATTTTCTTTCCTGCTCATAGACAATGATATAGCATTTTACCCCCTGCAAGTTAGTAAGATGCCTCATAGTTAGGAGACCCAGGTTCCCATCCCGGGTCCACCCTGTGTGGAGTTTGCATGTTCTCCCCGTGTCTGCTTGGGTTTCCTTCAGGTGCTCCGGTTTCCTCCCACAGTCCAAAGACATGCAGGTTAGGTGGATTGGCGATTCTAAATTGTCCCTAGTGTGTGCTTGGTGTGTGTGCCCTGCCCAGGGTTTGTTTTCTGCCTTGCACCCTGTGTTGGTAGGGATTGCATCCAGCAGACCCCCCGTGACCCTGTAGTTAGGATATAGCGGGTTGGATAATGGATGGATGAAAGTTAGTAAGAGATAGAACTTTCTTGCTTTAAGTAGGATACAGTGTGTTAATGGAGTCAGTTGTTGGTGTTTTGAGCAGTTCCCAGTGCTAGCAGGGACTGAAAGACCCATTTACAGCATAGAAATGGGACAGGCATACAGTTTTCTGACCATTTAGAAAGAGTTCAACTGTAAGCAAAATTAAAGAAATGAAACAAGATTTATAAGCTGTAAACATAACTTATTTTTCCTATATCAGTTTTCTCAGTTTTGTATGAGCTATTTTACTTTGAATTTTTAACTAAAGCTTTAAAAAAATCAAAGATCTGAGGAATCATTTCAAGCTTTTGCTGAATCCCATTTATAAACTAGAGCCACTGAACTTTGGTAATTTTGGGTAAACACAGCTACATTTACGTTACGTTTACTTTGTATACTTTGTGTACTTGGTAGACAATTGTCAAGTTCAACTTACCAGCATCAATTAGTTCAATATTTTTTCCCCAGCCCAATTATCACAAATGCCCTCATGATATTGTAAATAGAATTTACCACAATGACTTTGACAGGAGCTTCAAAACAGGTTTTGCAGCAAGAACAATAGATCAGCAGCTGCTTCACTAAAGCTGAAAGAAAACATTTGTTAGTTTTTAAATTATCCATCAAAGTGTGTCAATTACTATTGTAATTAAGAACAGCCAACATTGAACAAAAATTGATTACACTTAATCCTTTTTTTGACTTGAGGCAGCTGCCTAACATTTTTGATACATTTCTTCCACATGTAATTGTTAAAACGATGCAGTAAATTATTATTACCAGATAGAATTGTCTAGGCCTTCTAACATTAAGGCCGATAAATACTGAACACATAAGAGGGTGCATAAAAGATCACAAATGAAAGAACATCCAAAGAAGCACAAAAGTGGCATTTTCTACTATTTAAACAGAGAGACAAACAGTATTTAAAACATTCAGCAGAGCAAATGCATTTTAACAACAGCTGTAACGTTTAGTGACAAAACCCCTCCTCACCTCAACTGCACTCCGTGTCCGCTCCATGTGTGGAGTGAGCACGGCTCAGGCTAACATATACGTAGTGAAAGGCAAAGGAGAGAAACAAGTATGTCTATTAATGACGGCAAAACTCAGCCGACACTCCAAAAATGAGCTAAACTGACACAAGTGCACAGGTGGTAATGGTGTACAGTATACTGCGCTGCTGAACCACCAAATCACGCTACCTGACATATGCTATCAAGCATGAATGCTGAAATTATGATCAAAGCAAAGGGCAGGTACACTTGGACTAATGTAAACTTCAACAGAATGCAAAGTAATGTTTTTTTCTGTTTACCAGAATTAACTTTGCTCGTTCTTCTGTTACAAGCTCAACAATGTGGATAAATGTGGTTAACGCCAGATCATCTTCTCCTTCGGTTTTTTCTTTTTAAATTTTCTTTTCAACACGATTGGCAACCACAGTTAAGGCGCATTACTGCCATCTATAGGTGGAAATGTGCAAGTCACAGATAAACTAACAAAAACGTTTAGATCGAATGAGTATTTCCAGTTTGATGTCCATGCAGCCAGTTTATACTGTATCCAAGTAAAAAAAAAAAGAAAAATAGTTTAAACTGTTAACATGAATCAGAAAATGTGCCTGAAATGAAAAAAACTAATAATTTTCAGCTATTGGAATGACATAAAACACATTGTATGAACAACAGCTTTGTTTTACTTTATTTAAAGTATGTAAAGGGTTTAAAGTAACTAAAATTTAATCCATTATATTTACCTTGACCGGTGCATAAAGAGATGGATGATGATCATGGGGAATTAGACCTATTAAGGCCACATAGTTTTCTACATTTTTCCAAATCTTTACTAACCCTATCATTTATAGATACCCAAAAGATTTTCATGCTCGTTTTTTAAGGTTCTTGTTTGTATATAAACAGCTGACATTACGTTTTATTTTAAAGCACATCTTTGCTGTACATTTCCAGTAGTCCCCGCCTTAACAGTGTTAATGGAGCTCACCTAAACAACTGTGGAGCTAACAAGTAATGTCTGCGACTGCAGTTACAGCTCTGACTCTGGTCAAGTATCGTCACGGTCCATTCCAACGGCTGCAGGACTCAACTCGTGCAACCCGCGAACATGCTGTCCTGAGAGGAGTTTTCCGAAGCAGCAAAAGGGTCCATGCATTGACTTTCACTGTAGTTTCTACATCTTGCCATATTTTGAAAGAGTATGATTTTTAATCATGATTAATAGTGAAAATGACTTAGTAATATCTCAACATCCATGAGTTGTGATGATTGAAAGAACCTCGGAGGAGAACCGCACCAGTTTGCTAGCAATGCATATACGTCTGCCAAAGTCGGGGCCGCCAACATTTGATAATATTTCTCTTGTTAATATATAAGCGATTAAACTAAATCATATTGTGTTACAATGAAATGTTTAGTTATCACGGACTAATGTTAGCTCATGTTAACACCGTTTATTTGTAACTGAAGCTAGAGCAACGTTAGGTTGGAGTTACACACGCGAAAATACAATGCCGTATATCAAACTTTTATTAATGAAATTATAGTATTTGTTAAGGAAATAGAACATTTGTGCAACTACGAATGTATTACATGATATATGCATTCTCAATAAAGCAAAATCTAATAAATAAAGTAATACAAAGAATTACTCACCAGGGACACAGCAAACCGAAAATGGCGAATTTGTTTGAGATGGTTGTACAGGGCTTTTCGTGGTCAAAACACGTTACTTTACGGCAGTGACTACACGCATGCCTGAGATGTCTTAAATTTTTTAAGATGATATTAAATAAGTTTGATGAAAACATAGCAGAAATGATTTGAAACAACCTATTATTGTCTATTAGAATCAAAATCGCATTACATTAATGAAATCTGCCAAAATTAATTATGTTGTATTTACTAGGGACCAAAATCATTTTTTTCAGTGTTACTCTGATCATCTTAACCAGCTCTTTTCAATCTAAAAGAATCTATCCCCATCCTGTACACTTAATCAAATACTTTCATCCACTACCTAAAGCGTGTGACCATAGTGGAAGATGGGAATGCACACTGGCAAGTAAGAAGGCAGCTGTGACCAGGGACTTAGCTCGTGCTCTGTCACCACCATATACATGTATAAGTGCCACTGCTTGACCAACCTGTTGGCAAATACAACAATGCCCTTAATCATTACTTTTGATCAGGACTCTAAGGTATTTAAATTGTATTATTTTGGGGTATATGTAGAAACCAACACACTCTTTTCTAGGAGAAAAAGCATACCCACCTACCAGCCTATCTACACTTTTAAATATAAAGGTGTCAAATGCAATAGGGAAACCATTTTTAGTTCCTACAAGAACCATCCACATGAAGGTTTCAGAAAGAGTCATAATTTATTTAGATACGTAACAGGCTGCATAAATAACAATCAATCAATCAATCAATCATTTATTTATATAGCACATATTCATATAAAAAAAATGTAGCTCAAAGTGCTTTACAAAATGAATAGAAAAATAGAAGACACAATAAAAAATAAACATAAGTCATTATTAATTAACATAGAATAAGAGTAAGGTCCGATGGCCAGGGTGGACAGAAAAAACAAAAAAACTCCAAAGGCTGGAGAAAAAATAAAATCTGTAGGGGTTCCAGACCAAGAGACCACCCAGTCCCCTCTGGGCAATCTACCTAACATAAGTCAAACAGTCCTCTTTGTATTTAGGGTTTTCATGGAAGGACCTGATGATGATGGTCACGTAGACTTCTGGCTTTCAGTCCATCAATGTTGGTGCATCATGATGCTTTGAGTAGGTGGTGGTGGCGCAGGCCGCCACCACAAAGAAACCAAAAAGAAACAGAAGAGAGAGTAGGGGTCAGTATGGATTTTGGAGCCACTGTGAATAGTAATTATGAAGAATTGAACATACAGAGTATCAGTATTAAGTTAAAGTGAAGTTATAAAAAGGCCATGTTAAAGTAATGTGTTTTCAGCAGTGTTTTAAAGTGCTCCACTGTATTAGCCTGGTGAATTCCTATTGGCAGGCTATTCCAGATTTTAGGTGCATAACAGCAGAAGGCCGCCTCACCACTTCTTTTAAGTTTAGCTTTTGGAATTATAAGGAGACACTCATTTGAAGATCTAAGGTTACGATTTGGAATATAACGTGTCAGGCATTCCGATATATAAGATGGAGCGAGATTATTTAAGGCTTTATAAACCATAAGCAGTATTTTAAAGTCAATCCTGAATGACACAGGCAACCAGTGTAGTGACATCAAAACTGGAGAAATGTGTTCGGATTTTCTTTTCCCAGTTAGGATTCTAGCAGCTGCATTCTGCACTCGTTGCAAATGATTTATGTCTTTTTTGGGTAGTCCTGAGAGGAGTGCATTACAGTAATCTAGTCGACTGAAAACAAAAGCGTGAATTAATTTCTCAGCATCTTTCAATGATATAAGAGGTCTAACTTTAGCTATGTTTCTTAAGTGAAAAAATGCTGTCCTAGTTGTCTGATGAATATGCGATTTAAAATTCAGATTACAGTCAACGGTTACCCCTAATTTTTTTACTTCCGTCTTAACCTATAATCCTAGTGCATCAAGTTTATTTCTGATAACCTCATTGAATCCATTATTGCCAATTACTAAAATTTCAGGTTTCTCTTTATTTAGTTTGAGAAAATTACTATTCATCCATTCAGAAATACCAGTAAGACATTGTATTAGTGTATCGAAAGAGTCGGAGTCATCAGGTGCTAACAACAACAACAATATCAACAACATTTATTTATATAGCGCATTTTCATACAAAAAGTAGCTCAAAGTGCTTTACATAATGAAGAATAGAAAAATAAAAGACACAGTAAGAAAAATAAAATAAGTCAACATTAATTAACATAGAATAAGAGTAAGGTCCGATGGCCAGGGTGGACAGAAAAAAATATACTAAACCTTTTGAAAGGCCAAGTAGCCAATTTTATATGCAAAGAACACTTCATAGGATGAAATGTTTCTTTGTCAAGTGGTTGTACTACAAGGGACCACATAACCTAGTAACATACTATTAAAGAATCAATATTTTTAAGAGTGTACCTACCTATACCTATACCTACCTACCCAGCTGCTTACCTACATGCCTACAAATAAATATATGACTGTGTCCTAAAATAGACTTAAACATGGACTAGTATCTTGTCCATGAGTGGTTTCTGCCATTTATCCAATTCATAAACTAGGTTTAGAAAAATGGATGGACCTTTTATCACTATTTGAGACATTTCTTTTGGTCTGCAGATATAGATTCAAACAATAGATGGCGCTATGGGCTAGTTTATCATAAAATAAAAGGTTGCGGGCACTGCTAACAATTTGCCAGCTAGTGCAAGAGGCAAGACATAATAATTTTAGAAAGTTTTCACAGCTTATTTCTTAAGGTTACGCACTTAACACACGACAGAATTATCATGACTTCTAAACGTTTAATCCTTGGTTTCGTTTCCTACAGGGATAAATCCTGTATATAGTGTTTGTCAATGTCAGTACCTATATCAGTGCCTCTTGGTTTGCTTTAGAAACATCTATATTATTATTATTTTTACTATTATTATTATTATTATTATAGTAGTCTAACAGTTTAATTTCAAGAGCTGTACGTTTTAAATTTTATCAACATTGTGTTGCCATTAAAGTCAAGATTAAGGGAGGGCTAGATGTTGTAAGGTTGAACTTTAAACGACATCGTCATTACTTTTATGAGTAGCATTCTCAGAAAAAAATAGTAGTAAAACGTATTTCACAGGGTGCTAATATTAAGGGCATTAATATTAATTGTGCGTCTCGAGTCCACGAGGTTCCACAGGGATATATTCTAGATGGAGTGTGGTTTTGGCCCCGCCCCGCGATATTTGCTCTGACACGTGGTCGTTGTTGGTCCCGTTCCTTTTATAGTAAAAGTCAACAAACTTACCTGGAATTGCACACAAAGCACTATACATTTGAGCAGGGAAGATGATTTATTTATTGGTTTGTCTTTTGTCAATAATTAAATGTAAGACGTTTTCTTAATTCTGCTTCCAATGATAATTGATTGATTTTTATACTATTATCTATGTTTTATGTACCATTTTTAATATTTTGCTTGCTTTTCTTTTGATCGAAGGTGGGAGATTTCTAACAGTAACTCAGTCACCTTTGCTCATAATTCAAGCGAAAGACACTCCAGTCCGATTGACCTGCACTGCTGAGGGCTATGATAACCCCTACATGTACTGGTATAAACAGGGTATCGGTAAAAATCTACGCACGATGGCCTTTTCAATTGCACCTGGTTCCATCACAGATATTTCAGACAACCGTTTCAACTTCACCAGAGCTAACGGTCAATTCTTTACTCTGGAAACTGACAGTCTTCCACAAGATGCGAACGGAGTTTATTTCTGTGCAGCAAGTGCTCACTGCGATTAAAAACGGCGGGGCATCCTGTCAAAAACCTAAAGGGAAAGATTACAAGAACGTAGGCTTGTAAACTGATGGTGAAAAGTATGCTTCAAGAACTCCAATCCGCTACATTGTCTACCAACAGAACTGTGTTTTTTGTGGTTCTGCAGAAAATGGAGCTGGGATGTACTGTAGAATTGAGTCAGTATTAGTGCACACCCCAACGAGCAGAAATATGCAGCAGGAGCTTTACGTTTACTTTTGCTTACTTGTACTGTATTTAGCATATGTTTTGGGACAGCATTCAAAAACAACATAAACATACCTTCCTAACTGAAAAAGTTGATAGAACAATAACAATGCATGAGACCACGTTATCTGATTCACGATGAATGATCATAATATCTGACAGTTAATTAAATGCTTAGAAATGTGCAAAAAGCCGCACACCTTTTTATTTATACAACTATCTGGAAGGTATTTGGCAGCCTTGTTAAAATTAATGTATATGGATTTATTGGTCCTGCGGTGGGTTGGCACCCTGCCCAGGATTGGTTCCTGCCTTGTGCCCTGTGTTGGCTGGGATTGGCTCCAGCAGACCCCCGTGACCCTGTATTTGGATTCAGCGGGTTAGAAACTGGATGGATGGATGGATTTATTGTCTGTAGTAAGAATCAGAGGACTTACAATATAAAAAAAGGGTTCAGAAAATGGACGGATGGATGAATAGAATTCAAAATAAAATCATCATCATCATATTAATATTAATAAAACTCTTAAAATAGCTTTAATTGTTTAAAATGTTCCAAAATTTCTAGTTTCTATTCAAGTAAAAAAGGCATATGAAAGGGAATAGACTAATCCCTGAGGTGTAAGTCTGTTCAGGTTTTGTTCCTGTTCTTCTCCTGAGTGGGTTCACAAAATAAATGATTACTCGCCCATCCAACATTTACAACATTTCTAGATTAGTGAATTTTAAAAGTTGCTTATATAGAGAGGGTATTATGCATATGTTTCCAGTTGAAAGAAAGCTTTTATTACTATACCTAAAAGTGACCCTCTTGTAAATGTTATATTTTTAAGTAATTTTCAATAGGTATACATTTATTTTTTACATAATAATTACCTTCCATTAGCTTTGCTACTTTTCAAATAAGTCAAAATGGTGATGATGATAACATACCACAAGCCCGCTTATCCTTATAGGAGCAGTCTCTGGACAGGGCGTCAGTCCATTGAAGGGGAACACATTCACTAGCATCCACCTAACATGCAGGTCTAATAATAATAATAATAATAATAATAATAATAATAATAATAATATCAGATATTCGGTTTAGCAAGTTTCTGGGGGTGGCTTTTATAATGTTTGTTGTATTTATGAGTGGTTTCAATCCCGCCCTGCAACAGTTGTTGGAATTGGCACACTTTTGGTCACGTGTCACTAGCAAGTAATCTTCCTAGCCTGTCTTTTCGCGTTTCACACAAAACCCATACATTACAATAGCAACGATGCTTTGTTTATTGATTTGTTTTTGGGCAATTATAAGATGTGAGTTTTTCTGTCAACCTGCCGAGAAACTATACTGTATTTTTAGTTATCTCTAAAGTGCATATACTTACCTTTTCCTTTCTTTCTTTCTTTCTTTCTTTCTTTCTTTCTTTCTTTCTTTCTTTCTTTCTTGTACCAGTTGTTAACCTGTTCTTTGTGTTTCTTTAACTCTCAGGTGGGACACTTCTAACAGTAACTCAGTCACCTTTACTCGTAATCCAGCAGAGTGGCACCGCACTCCGTCTGGACTGTACAGTGCCAGGCTATGCTAGCCAAAGCCTGTACTGGTATAAACAGGACTTTAGTGCAAGTTTGCAAATAATGACCTTTTCAGCTGCTACTGGTGCCGAAACAGATATTTCAGATGGACGATTCGAGTTCACCAGAGCAGACGCTCAAACTTTTACCCTAACAACGAAGAGTCTTCCACGGGATGCAAGCGGAGTTTACTTCTGTGCTGGAAGTGCTCACTGCGATTGAAAACGGCAGGGTACCCTGTCAACAACCTGAAGTGAGAATATCGTAAATGTGTAAATCTGGCGTAACTTTTCACATTTCAAGGACCCTAACCGTCAAATTGATCGCGCATTTTATAAATATTGTAGATTCAGTGGTTAGAAGAGGTCACATACAATGCGTCATATTATTTATTTAAATCATCACAATGTTTCGTCAAGAACTAAATACAAATTCTGGTAACTTGTGTGGATTTTGTTCTATTGTGGACAAACTGTTTCAACATAAAGTCTATGTTCTCCATATAATATCTCCACATAATATAACATCCAGGAGAAAGCAGTTCTGCTACAATTAAATGAAGCTTAGTTGAAACTTCTTCACTTTTACATTTAAACGCTGGACAAGTTTGTATTATATAACAGGTTACTTATGCTGCGTTAATAATTCTGTGCCTTTTACAAATATTAATTTTAGTATTCTGATCAATCAATCAGTCAGTCCAAACAATATTATATCACCCCTTATAATTAGATGTTTGTGTAACATTGCATGTGGATGAAGAAATTGATAAATTAATATACTATAAATACTGAATGATTGTGTTCCAAGTGCACAATACGTAAAGCCATGTTTACTTGTGAATTTTAAAATGTATTGTATTATGACCATTTTCAGTTACCTTTATTGTGTGATCATCTGATAATATCTTTTACCCGCAGAAAAGAGTAACTCATTAATTTTAAGAGTAATTCATTAACTAACTCATTAATTTTTCATTCATTCGAACATTCCACTGAATAAAACCACAAATACACAAATCTATACAAATTGGAAGCCATCCTTTGCAAAGTGTGTTTTTGGATAATACAGAAAGAATGAAAGCATCTCGACAAACTCTCAGACATGAACAAAATGTTAAAAATCCACAGACTCTTTGTCTTTGGAAGTGTAAAACTGCTGAGCTAATCCCTACTCAGACGTTTGCTTAAATCTGTCAAAAGAAATTCATTTCTCTCTTTAACAATGTCTCTTAGCCTCTTTTTGAAATTTTTCCTGCCTGATAGACCTTACCATTTTTTTTCCTATTCTGGACTTTGTGCTCTAGTAAAACATAACTCTCACATTTCTCAGGGTTTCTTTAAAATCAGTCCACAGATTCCACTCACTACCTGAAGCTTTGAACATTTTAAGTTAGAGCTCCATCTTCTGGTCTCTGGTGTGCTCAGTTCTTAGTTGCTCTAAAAGTGTCTTGCCCTCAAAACAGCTCTCACACTGCCTACTCTCTCTTTGAACAGCTAAGTCAATGTTACGACTTTCATGGTCAGTGGGTTGCCTCCTAGTAGTCTAAAAAAGATACATTAGACACTAGTTTTTCCTCCATGATCATGAATTTAAAAGTGAGAAGAAAAAGTGAAAAAAATTAAATAATATTTGAAGGATAATAGAGCAGCACAAGGATTAGTCCAGGCACCTGTGCTCGTGTCCCAACTATAACGAGACAACCATCTCAATATCATTGTGAGAAGATAAGTGCAAAACATACATTAGAAATGTGGTCACCAAACAGGCTTATATATCCAAACTGAGAGATGGAGATGTCAAAAACCAAAGGGCAAAGCAAAAATTAAAGTCAAGGACTAAAAAGATTTCAGAAACCTAATGCTATTTGAAGTGAAATTAACTGAAGTTCAGTTATTTACAAGATTTGTAAAAGTTATCAACACAGGAATTTCCAGTGATATAAATGCCACTAAGCGTCATACCCCATGATGTCAATAGTATGACTGAACAGATCATGTGATGCCACTCAGAGTGCCACAAAACACAACTTTGACATTTCAAGTTGAAATAAATTTTATGTGATAAAAAACAATCCTTAACACACAAAATAAAAGGACAGAAGACAATTGTATGTATAAAATGTCCTCAGATGTTACACCAGCACATTTTCGGTTTGAATTTGACTTGTTCAGGATCTGTTCTTGCTTTCCAGAAAATGTTGCTCTAGGGATAAGCTGTAAACTAATAAAAAAGTATTTTCCAAGGTTAATAATAATCTCTCATCAAAAACGTGTATCATGATATTTTGAGGCCTCCAGAAGGACCAAGGGGGAAGTCCAAAAGCTTCACAGGGTAGCACAGCAGAGGCCTACCTCAACCCAATCACTTCTCACTACTACAGTACTGTAGTCTTTGGCCAAGTGAGCCCTTAACAAGTAGAACTGGCAAAAAAAAAATCTTTATAATTAAAAAAATATTTATTTATCAACAAAGAAGACCTAAAAAAAAACCACCCAAATCAGAAATGGAAAGATCTAAAAACACAGCAACAAAGGTGAAAATCCAGGTTTTTCAAAATAAGCAATGGTAAGAACACAGAGAGTACTCATCAGCACCTAAATTTAACAATGCCTGTTTTAACAGCCATACAAGGCTGAGGGCAGTTCTTACAGTAAATGGAAATGGACATCAACAAAATACAAGGAGCATAACAGAACACATACTTCCACACAGAAACACAATTACAAAAAAATGAAACATTATGAGCATAAAATAAATAACTGCAATAAACATATACAACAGCAACATATATCGCACATTTTCATGCAAACGATGTAGCTCAAAGTGCTTTACATGATAAAGAAAATGACAAAATAAATAAGAATTAAAATTAGGGAACACTAATTAACATAGAATAAAAGTAAGGTCTGATGGCCAGGGAGGACAGAAAAAACAACAACAAAAAAAAAAAAACTGGAGAAAAAAAAAATCTGCAGGGGTTCTGAGGCCACGAGACCACCCAGACCCCTCTAGGCATTCTACCTAACATAAATGACCTCAATCAGTCCTCATGGTATTCAGAGTTCTCATGGAAGAACTTGATGATGACGGTCATGTGGACTTCTGGCCTTTAATCTATCAATGTAGGGACATCACATATAAAAACACCCTTTCAATTAAATTGACAAGACATAAAAAAGAAGCTTAAACAGACATTACAGAACATGAACTAGTATTAACATAACAACATATAACTAATAATTACCTTTATAGGCTTAATGTGTAAGCTTTTTGGGGTTATATAACACATGTTCTTAAATTTGTTTTAGAATACTTATCTAACTCTATGACTCCTGTGTGTCACATTTTTTAAAATTTAACTTTCATCTTATTTTAAAACCACAAGCCTATTGTTCGATTTACTTCCTGAATTCCTTCACCACACAGCATATTTTGTGGTTTCGTGACCTATATTTCCAAAATGTAATCAAGTAGGGAATCAGTACTATTATATTGCTCTTTGTAGAACAGCAGAAGTAAATGCTTATATAGAGATATTGTGGTTCTTATGTTATCTAGGAAGAAATAGAAAGACTAAATACCAATATTCCACCCACTTTTCCAGTTCTAAATAATGTTACAGGGGAATTTTTGTTTTGTATTTTGTTAAAGAAAGTAAATTAAGTAAATCATCAAACTCAATGAAATATTGATTACTTTCAATGTATATAGCTCAGTGAATGATTAAATAAAGATAACTAACTGTGATTAATGATCAATAACATCCTGAGGTGATTGAACCGGACTAAATTAACTGAAACAGCAATGTGTGTCGAGAAAATCAAACTGGATGGAGAACAAACAGAATAAAAGCTGAGGGTGAGGCAGACGTCACAATTATACCATCCAGTCATCAGTTTTTACACCATGGAAAAATTAGGCATAGCAACAAGACAAAAGGTTGTCATCCTGCATCAGCAATGTCTCTCCCAAGACAAAAGTTTCAAGATTTGCTGCCCTTGTTCTCCTGAAGAAGCCCAAGGAAATGGGCATGGTTCAGGACCAGAAACACAGTTAATAGTCTTGGAAAGTGAATGCATCAGATGAGAGACACATCAAACTGACATCTCGTTGAAGTCAGAAAGGAGTCCAGCACTGCTAAATCACAGGACCCCAAGTACATCCCTCTACATTTCAGAGAAGTGTTGTCAGAACCAACTTTCATGGAAGAGTTGCTGCCAAAAACATTTTCTCAGAACAAGAAGTGTAAATAAAACCAAGAGACCCAAGTGTTGTGGACAGGATTTTTTTTTTTTTTTTGGTGATCAATTTTTTATTTAAACTGAATTATTAAAAACACAAATCGATCAAGCAACACCATTTTTGAGAAGTCCATTGCAGTCCTCCTCCTTCAACTCAACCCAGCTCTGGCAAGAAATAAATTATGCAAACTGAGCTCTCCAGAGGTAAGAAGAGGTGAAAACTGAAAATGGAAAAATCAGATATTAAGAGTAAAGGCAGTGTAAATGGATACCTGTCATCTGATCTTGAACCAGCTTCACCACTGACTCCAATCTTTCAGTTTTAGGGCGAAATAATCCATTGATCTATGCTGCAGAGAATTTGCATAAAAGTAAATTGTAGAAGAAACATTACTAAAAGGTAAAGCAAACTGTCAGGCAATTTCCAACAAGAGACTTATTTTGTTTTTGTGCTAATTGTTCACAAAAAGAATAATCTCTGCTGGATAACATATGAGTAAGAGAGGAATGGCCTCACAGAAGGAGCACTGAGGTAATAGAGGAATATTAGTTGAAAGAATGGAGGACAGAAATTCAGAAATAGCAGAGCAGAAACCATAAATTGGTGTGAAATCACTAAACATGTATAAAATGTGTATGAAGTTGTATAAAGGTGTGTAAAGGTGACAGCTAATATCCACAGTCAGGCCTCTGCTTAAATGGAGTAAAATATAAACAATCTACTGTACATATTTGAGGTTAATATGCTGATAGTTTGGGGTTTTAATAAAAAAAAAGTAAACCAATTTCCATGAGACAGAGGGGACACAAGAATAATTGTTTTCCCAGATTGAAGTATAAGTAATGGCCTGTAGGATGCCTTACAAAAAAATCACAGACAGGGCAACCACAAGCTTTGTTGTGAAGGAAAGAGAGCAAAGAAGGGTATAGAGAGGATGGGAATGGAGTGAAGAGGATAGTGGAGCACCAGACTTGTAAATAGATGAAAAACAGGATGAAGGAATATTATACATGTACCTCAGTGACTGGAAGGTCCAGAGCACAGATGTCATCATAAATATTCCTAAAAGTCTGAATAACCTGACACATCCAAGGTGGGAAAGAGATACAATACATAGCACTGAATTGTCAAAAATAAGGGTACATGATTACCCAATACGGCATTGGCCATGAAGCTTCCCAAATCTGTGCTTAATCCCCAAAGAGTTGGAAACAAAGCAGACATGCTCTAGAACAATGAGGCAACATTTTAATTGTTTGGCTCAAACAGGAGGCAGTATGTCCATAGAAGAATTAGAGAACACTACATGGATGAGCATTGTCAAATATGCATGCTTTGGGAACATCGCTGGTCATCACTTTTACACACGCTGGTCAAAGAAATACCATGGAGAACCCCCCCCCCCCACCTTAACCAAGAGACCACCAGAAGTGGATGTTTATGTTAGCAACTGTAATGACCTCCTCTGAGCCATGATTTCAACACCGTCAAGGCAGTCTATGATTACCTAGGAAGACAAAAGGAAGCAAGACAGCCAAAATCTTCAGCAGAATTGCGATAAGTTCTCTATGATGCAGGGAAGTCAAGAAAGTGAAGTTAAGTGAACGGCTTTATTGTAATACCATCCATGCACTATATTGCAGCACACAGTGTATCAAAATAACATATACAATATCTACATAAACACAAGACAAGTACAAGATAGGTAAAGAATTACACCATAAATAAATAAATACATAGTAGTAACAATAAGTGTAACAAATGTGCAACATATACATTTTCTGCTAGGAGCAGATTTGGGGGCAGTGGAGAGTTCATAGTCTAGACAGCCAGGAGGTAGAAGCTATTGCAATACTTGGCAGAACTGCTTTGGATAACCTTCTGCCAGATGGAAGTAGGACAAACAAACCATGGAAGGAATAGGATCAGTCCTTCACATTTACACAGGCTTTGCGGATGCAACCCTTTATAATGATGTCTTCAATAGAAGGCAGAAATGTCCTAAGGATCTTTTCAGCTGTGTACACTATCCATTGTAGGATGTTACAGTCAGAGACACTGCAATTCCCAAAACAGACAGTGATACAGCTGGCCAGAATGTTTTTGATGGTGCTCTATAGAAAGTGGTGAGAATGGTGGAGGCAGCCTTGACTTCTTTAACCATTGATGGATGTGCAGATGCTGCTGAACCTTCTGGGATATGGAGGTGGAGATAATTAACCAAGTAAGGTCAGCTGCCAGGTGCACACCAAGGAAATTGGTGCTTTTGACTAATTCTACCACATACCATTTGATATGCAGTGGGATGTGGACAGCATGGATCTACCTTTAAGTCAACAATCATCTCTTACATCTTTTCTACATTAAAGGACTGATTGTTGCACTTGCAGTCTTTGTATCTCAAATCTGTAAGCTGACTGATTCCCATTGCAGATGAGACACACCACTGTCATCCCTGGGGTGCCAGTCTTTAGCATGATGGTACTGAAGATGGTGTTTTCAACAGATTGTCTCGAATCTCATTGTTAGGAAGTCCAGGATCAAGTTGCATAAGGAAGTGTTTAATTTCCCTACAAGTTTCTGAGGGATGAAGGTATTGAAAGATGAACTGAAGTCAATGAAAAACATTGCAGCATATGTGTCTCTTTTGTCCAGATGGGACAGGGCCAGATGAAGAGTGGATGATACGGCATCTTCAGTGGAATGTTTAGGGCAAAAGGCAAACTGGAGAGGGTCATGTGTTATGTGGGAAGTCTGCCTTTCAAAATCCCAAGACTAGCCTCTATAGGGTGATAGTCATTGAGTGAAGTGACAGAGGACTTCTTTGGCAAAGTTATGGTGTGGTTTGAAGAAGCACTTAGGGACTTCTACCTACCTCAAGGAAATGATGAAGATGTCTGTAAAGATATATGTTATCTGGTCTGTACAATCCCTGAGCACTCAGCCAGGTATGTTGGAACAAACTACATGCTGATTTTCTGATGAAAATACACAATAATGTACTTAAGAGAACAGAAGCCAAAGGAAGGTCACATCAAATATTGATTTGATTTAGTTTTGATCACTGCTTATAATAGTAATTTTCTTTTTATATTTAGTAAGTTTTTATTGTACTGTTATTGAAAGCAGCTTTGCCTTATAGATTTTTTTTCATATGCCTAAGTCTTTTTTACAGTAATATATACAGTATACAAGTACATACAGTTGCCCAATGAGGATCTGCTTAGAGGACAATATATTCAAAGCACTCCTAGAAGGTGACATCTGATTGTGGACAAACCCTTGACAGAGCCTGAGCTCTACTCCAGACCTGAGAATTGTAAAAAGCGATTGCCACACATTATTTTGTTTTATATACACCATTGCACACTATTTTTGTTAAAGTCTCTTTTGTTAATTAAATGGAGTGAGCTGGCTGGTGCTCGATCATTTATTTTGGATCCCGTGTCATACCTCACTTGACCACTATATATATTGGTTATCCCTTACATTATTTGGGTGGCAAGGAATTTTTAGCAGTCTTTTGCATTTTATTTTGAAAATATAATTCACGGCACAAGTGGCCCCATAGCATATATGTCCATCCACTCCCATGAGCCCCCAAAGCTCAGGGTCTTTTTGGAGTGTGAGAAGATCTGATTCTCAAATAGCAGAGTTTGCAAAAAATTCCAGGTGACAATGCTGCATTTATTCTAAGCTTTTAAAAAATAGTTATAATAGTGAAATCATGAAATAAGTTAATTAACAATGAAATGGGGAACATACTTAATTTCAATAAAAATAAATAAAGTTGAGTCTGCTCCACTAGGAGCTAACATTTATAATTTAGTTTACAGTTTTGCCATGTCTCTTTGTCACAGGTTGCCCAAAGTAGGTTTTCTTTGAGGAATGCACCCAGCATAAGAGGGCAGTAGAGCTACTGATGCTAATACCTTGACTGTCTCTATCCTCTAGACAACAACATTGGATGTTTAAGAATATTTCTTCTTGACTTGGCAAAAACTGGATGCCTAGAATTGCAAGCTAACAACAAACATTTCCAGTATGCCATTTATTAAAAAAGTCAAGGGGAAAGGAAGCTTGACATTTTACTAAAAAGCCAACCAAGTGGATAAGCTGAAGTGCCCTATATACACCCCTGGTTTTTATAGAACACAGATAAAAACATGTCTGAAAAAAAAGTAAGAATAAATACAAGAAATAAAATAAATAAACACGTATAGTGCCAATTACAGAAAAACAAAGAAGTCCAATTTTGACTTGTAGTCATGAGAAACTTAAGTAGTACTCAGAAATATGAGCAGAGAAGTTTGTGCTTAAATACATGTAGTCTGATAAACGTTTACGTGGGGCTGCTGAAAATGGCAACAGCTTCCTCTAGTGGATACTTATTTCATCACACCACAATTATTTATTTTACTCTATTAATACAATAATCTAGGCACCATTTAACAAATGACGTTTACCTTTGTAAAATTTATAGGTTTATTACTGTAATGTGTACAGAGTACAGTTAAATTCGTACTTGTGTGTGTTAATCATGCAACACATCACCAGTCTCTGGCACCATAATTAATGACATTAACTACTTTACCTTGAAACTCTTTAAATTGCTTACCTTAAATAACTACCTTGTGTGAAACCTCTGTCTTCTTTACAGAAAAAAAAAATGAGGAAGCATTCGTCATACCTCAGCATCGTAACAAAAACCAGGTGAATAATTCCCACTAGGATGTAATATGTCTTATCTACTTTTAAAAATCACTGTATCACTTGATATCACTTATCAAAAGCATAAAAGGAAACAAATTAGATCATCAATTAACGGTGACAAAATGAGAATCCAAGCAGCTTAATTGTTAAAATGGCCTACCTTGGGTATGTGGTCATGATCTGGTTTAAAAGGAGAGGTTTTGTTAAAAGATAACAAATCAGTTTGCATCACTTATGTTCCCAGTCCACATTATTATTGATTGAAAGGCTATACAAGTGCCTATATTTAGGCTTGGTCCTTCTTAAAAACAAAGTTCACAAGTGGTTCAAGATCTGTGGTAGTGTTAGAATTATCCTTGTAATGAGGAAAATGTGTAAATCAGAGCAATGCTTTAATCCTGTCCACCGAGAGAACACTGTTGAGCCAAGTTGATAAAGTAACTTTGGTAGGTCTACTGTTTAATGACCTGCATTATCACTATTTGGCCACAGAACATTTAGGAAGAGTTCAGCCATTGATGCCACATGTGTGCTGATCACACCGATGAATTAATAGTTTTGCCTTGTTTTCAAGGTCAGTATTAACTAAAATACTATTTTAAACACTTTTATTTAAAACATATATACTGTTCATTCTCAAAAATAATTTAAATTAATTATTCAGTATTTCCAGTATTGTTACAGGTTTACGTGATATCTATTGGTGTCTACCTTATAATCTGTGCAAAACTGGGACAAAGCCCAGTGTGGAGTCTCTACTATCAGGGCAGAGCAATGTGAAGCAATGTCCAAAATATAAAAAATTACGTAAACAGCAAACCTGGCTCAACAATTTAACATATTGTTGAATTTTCATGGCAAACTCAACTTAGTCATCACATTCAAAGTTTTCCAATATTCCATGATTTGCTTAATTCAAGTTCTTTCTTAAAACATTACCTGTTTTTGGAGTATGTGAAATTTTCTTTGTGTTTGGTGTCTCCGGCCTGATTTATTGTTGCTTGCTCAGACCCTTAGATTCAGCACGTTCCTTCCATACCTTTTCTCTTGTGTATGCCAGTACTGCTTGAACTTTTTAGTTCTGCCATGGTGCTTGAAGGCTATGACCTTTTAAAGTTACCCAGTGGTTAATTCTTTGAATTGCGCAATTTAAAGGGTGTGTAAGCTTGTATATCTCTCTATTTTGGAGTAGTTAGACTAGATTCGATTAGATTATATTAGATTAGATAAACTTAATCCTATCGGGAAATTCATAATTATCACCATTATCAGGAATCACATCAATTGCTTATCTACAGTATGATTTAGCACTTTGTCCATTAAACAAAAACTGGAAATGCATAAATATATGTAATTTTTCTCTTGGTGTTATCTTGGTGGTATTTGATCGTAATTATTGATTAGCAAAAGAATTCATGCAAAACTGAGCTTACAGCAAAACACAGAGTTTCATAAAGAAAAAACATTTGTAACCAGAAAAGTCTGTGCTATTACCATTTATACTTGCATCTTATAATAATTCTTTGCATTTATATAGCGCTTTTCTCACTACTCAAAGCGCTCAGCAATTGCAGGTGAAGGGCCTTGCTCAAGGGCCCAGCAGAGCAGAGTCCCTTTTTGGCATTTACAGGATTTGAACCAGCAACCTTCCAATTGGCAGTGCAGATCCCTAGCCTCAAAGCCACCACTCCGTCAGAGCTGCAACCTTTTTCAACATGTGCAGAAGCATAGGGAAATTTATTCTGGTAAGCAAGCACAGGGACGTTTATTCTGGTGCACAACATGGAAAGCGCTATGCAGACAGAGAACATTTACCTGCAAACACTTCTCTGATCCTATCTTGTATCATCTCACAAAGTTGAGAAAGAAAATGCAAATATTGCGAAATGCCACCTGAAAAGAGTGGTTGCCAAGCAGGGGGCAGGCAATGGATGAGACCAAATTTTTCGTTCATGCTTTCCTCGTATCTTGAATTTCTCATATACAGAGCTGTTCATATCTCGAGCTTCCACTGTATAGTGAAACTTTAGTATTCCTTCCACTAGTGCTGGACATAGTAAAGGAGGAGGTGCACATTTGTATGGGGCCCGCAAACCATCCTGGAAACCTTCCTCAACCAAAATACCCAACCCTCAGAAGCCATGATGTATTGCAACTCAGCATCCTTATCTCAGGGAAACCATCTTCTGCAAATGACCACCTCAAATCCCCAAGTGCACCCTTCTGAAACTATCTTCCACAGCCAAAAATCAGACCTCCCTCAGAAAATATCCACCACAAACAACCACCACCCATCTGTAAACAGCCCTCCGCAACCATAAAGGCACTTCCTACCCAGAAACAATCATATGCAACATATCACTTTCAGCCCTTTATCAAAGTCGACCCGAAACTTACCACACTGGAAACTATCCTCCACAACCGATAAATACCACCTAAATAGAAATTCATTCTCCACAATCAGCCACGCACACAATTTAATATAGTTGGAAGTAGGGGATTGAGAGATGGTGCCATAACAAGCATGTACCTCCCAGTTCAAATTCTCACTCTATCATTGGCTTCTACATAATAATAAAAGACCAGCTGATCACTCAGAACTGGGCGTGTGTGTGTTACGTGAGTTCAGTTCTCACCTGGCTGAAAGTTTCTACTCCAGCCATTATCACAATCAGTGAGTCATTTTCTAATGAACATGGCTTCATATCGGAATAATAATCGGAATTAAGATAGCACGTCAGGTTTCTGAAATACACATCATTGACGTTTTGACACTTTTTAATATCAGTATAATATACTTGATACATGATATCTGGAGTTTGGACTATGTCCCACCAAAATTGTTTTGATGTGTTTATTCTGAAAACAAACCAGATGACAATACCAGAGACACCTTAAAGTATATTTATGTCAATTTACCTCAATATAGGTCAGCACGCCTAAAAATGTTGGAGGCATTCGCTTTTGCGTTTGTACTGCACATCCGTCTCTCTTTGCAAGAACCAACAGTAGTCACTTCTGTCGTCGCTCTTCCTATGATGCACTTCCGGGTTATAGGGCACATATGACTCTTTGTTCCCCCCTGCAGCTCCATCTTGCGGCCCCTGTGGTATCCAGAAGGGCTGTGAATAAAAACTACATTGTCCATGATGCCCTAATGGTCTTTGGGGCACCTCCATACTGCAGGGAGGGCTCCATCTGCTAGCCTGGGGGTATTGGCCAGTATGACAAGGCAAAGCCCTCACTGACTGACTGACTCACTTACTCACTGACTGACTCATCACTAATTCTTCAACTTCCCATGTAGGTGGAAGGCTGAAATTTGGCAGGCTCATTCCTTATAGCTTACTTACAAAAGTTAGGCTGGTTTCATTTCAAAATTCTACGCGTAACGGTCATAACTGGAACCTACTTTCGACCATATATAAGGCCATAGCTTGCAGCTCGGTCGCTGTGTGAGGCGGAGTTGCATCCCGCATCATCACGCCTCCCACGTAATTGAGTGCATGCCCATATAAGGTAAATATTAGCAAGATCACACAAGAGAGCGGCTCACGTGAACTTACTGTGAACGCAGTACGTAGAGAACAAGGAAGAGCTCCAAAGAGCGCTGAACAAAAAATGCATTACACAATTGAGAAGGCAGCAAAAGAATATGAAGCGAGTGACGCATACAAGCATATTCTTAAGTGCAGCTACTGCGGAAACAAAGCATGGTGTAAACCATAAGTTTAAATTAAGTTTATAGACACGTTGCTGCTGGCGTTTGTCATGCCTATGATGAATACGATATTGGCAAGATACAAGTTTAATGAGAAGACACAAGGTATAAAGGAGACTGGATCACTTTGTAACAGAGTTAAAATTGCTGTAGAGAGAAACTTTTAAGTGCCGGATCTTAGCTAACATTAAATAAAGCCGTGGACATTGCAAGATCGCACAAGAGAGCGGCTCACGTGAACTGACTGTGAACGCAGTACGTAGAGAACAAGGAAGAGCTCCAAAGAGCGCTGAACAAAAAATGCATTACACAATTGAGAAGGCAGCAAAAGAATATGAAGCGAGTGACGCATACAAGCATATTCATAAGTGCAGCTAATGTGGAAACAAAGCATGGTGTAAACCGTATGTTTAAATTAAGTTTATAGACATGCTTATGCAAACGAAAATGAGATGGTCAGGGATAGAATAGTGTTTGGCACAAACTTAGCAAAAGTGTGACAGAAACTTTTAAGTGCTGGGTCTGAGCTAACATTAAATAATTCCTGGTGAAGGACTGTGCTTATGCAAACGAATAGAAAGCAAATGTTGTTATTTTTTAAATGTTTCCTTTTCTTTTTCATAACTTCTTTAACACACTTCTTCTCTGCTGCGAAGCACGGGTATTTTGCTAGTATATAAATAAAAAATAGAGGACTTTAAATCAGATACCGAGATAGCAGCAGCATACTACATATGGGGATCGAACACCTCTAAACCTACGACTTTTGTTGCGCGCTTCGAGAAATTACAATCTAAATTAAATGTAATGTCACATCTCAGACAGAAACAAGAGATTATATTTGAAAATAACCTCATTGTGCCCTGACAAACTGAAAGTGGATAGTCAAGACAAGCATTACATCTTTACCACTACGGAGAAAGCAGATAAAGTAAAGAGTTAAGAAAGTGATTGCGACACTTTCCTGAAATACAATTGTGAGTTGCACCCTGTCAGGGCATCGCAAAGAAGATATCACCGGTTGTCTGATCCACTTGCAATGACACTGGTATCCTTTTCCCTTCTTGGTCACTATCTGTTTTAATATGTTTTAATTACAATTATACACGTTTAGTTATGTATGTGTAGAAGAAATTAAATTAGTAACTTTTTTTTCTCTTTTTACTATTCTAAAGGAGATTGTTTAACATGATACCCTTGGTTTATTGTTGTTGTTATTATTATATTAGGGTGCTGTGTTCAGATTCAGCAGGTTGGAAAATGGATGGATGGATGGGTTTACTATGCTTTTTGACACCATTCCCTGGGTTTACTATCTTAAGACTGTTAAAGATTATTATTTTATGCTTATAGTATTTAGACTGTTTCGGCAATAGATATCTCAATTTTAATCCTCATACGCCGCTGTTAGGGGACTTGTTTTGTTTTGGATGTGCTCTGTCTCAGGTGTGTCTGAGGACTGGGACTTTGTGAAGTGGGGTCCAGCCTCATGTGGGGAGGCAAAATGGCGGGTGGGGGGACTAGGAGAGGAGAGAAAGAGATCAAGCTATCTTTAATCTATCCTTTTAATCCTTATAATTATAATTACAAACATAACAATAGACTGCATGGCAATAACCCCTGGGAAAATTGGAAATTAAGGTCTAACTTTGTGAGCTGGAATGTTAAAGGTCTTTATCACGAATTAAAAAGAAAGAATGTATTCTCTCACCTAACAGGTCTAAACGCTAAAATAGTATTTTTACAGCAGACCTATTTATTAAGCAAGGATCAGTTTCAGCTGCAAAAAGACTGGACTGGCCAAATATTCCATTCCAGATTTACAAAAAAAAAAAAAAAACTAGAGGTGTGGGAATTCTTATCCATAGAACAGACTCATTTGTAGTATCAGATGTTGTATCTGATCCTGAAGGGAGATATGTGATTGTCATGGGTAATTTATTTAATTGTAAAATGATTTTGATAAATGTTTATGCACCCAATGTGGATGATAGGGACTTCATCCAAAATTTATTTGCATCCATTCCCAATGTGAACACTCATAAAATTATAATGGCTGGGGACATTAATTGTGTTTTAAATCCAGACCTAGATAGGTCTCCTGATACTGGGGCAATGACATCTAACACTACAAAGACAATTACAAAGTTTGTAACTGACCACAACTTATCAGACCTCTGGAGATTTCTAAACCCAAACTCAAGAACATATTCTTTCTGCTCACCAGTACATCATTGCTACTCAAGAATTGATTATTTCTTTGCACATAACCATTTCTTGCCTACAATTAAATTCTGCAAGTACCACCCTATTTTTATTTCCGACCATGCCCCTCTGATCTTGGAGCTAAAATCATTATGTCCCACATACTCATCTCACAGATGGCATCTTAACTAACTTTTATTAGCAGACGAGAACTGTTTATATCAAAACAAATCAGTTTCTTCCTAGAGACAAATACATCCTTAGAGGTCTCTGCAGGACTACTCTGGGAAAACCCTGAAGCCCTTCTTAAGAGGACAAATTACCTCATATCTTTCCCACAGAAATAAACTGGAAACCAAGAAGGTATCAAAGCTAACCAGTAAAATTAAATTAAATTTGTGTACTGAGAATGACAGAGGTAAAACTGATTTATATGAATATGGTTGAATGGATTCCTTCCTATTTTCATTATTATAAATGTTTGTTTATTTATGTACTATTTACATGAAATGATCATGAAGGGCTTAGGTGTTTTCCAGCAGTAGTGTGTGGAATCAACTCTTAAAAAATGCCATAAGGCCACATAGCATTCTTAAAAAAATGCTATGTTTGATTATTTGGTTGAGGGACATCTAAATCATTAGGTAGTACAAATGATACACATTCATGTCTTTTTTTTTTTTTTGTCACAGTATTTTTCGAATTATTGGTGCATTAAATGGCTGATACTTTTGTGATAGGCCAGAAGCAAATTACATTCATGTCATATGTTTATTTTTCATTACTCAGTAAGTACAAGGGTGTTAGCAATTATAGATGCAACGAGAAGCCAAGCAAAAGGACACCTTTATTTGGCTAACTAAAAATATTACAATATGCAAGCTTTCAGGGCAGCTCAGGCCTCAAGATGTAATTACATTACATCTGGTTACATCTTGCCTGAAGAAGGGGTGTAAGCTGCCTCGAAAGCTTGCATATTGTAATCTTTTTAGTTAGCCAATAAAAAGTGTCATTTTGCTTGACTCATCGCATCAAAGATTAACATTTGAACAATCACAATGAGCAGAGATAACATAGTTTGTTGACCTCTGCTTACTTAACGCCTGAGAAAACATTTATCGAGTTTTAAAGGTCACCAAAGTCTTTCTGTCTAAAAATATACTTGGTATTTTTTTCCATTTGCCTATGATTCTCTGGATGAATAACAACATCTTAACAATTCTGAAAAACTTAAGAAGTTTCCACAGATAACCTTTGATACATTTCTTTTATTTTGAAATGAAATATGACTAGTGATGAGCAAGATAGTTCATGTGAAATTGAATTTGCAGGGAAACATAATGTTTTATCTCACATAAAATTTGCAAAGTGAACTGAGTTACATTTCCAGTGAAATTCATACCATTCATGCATGAAAGAGACATGTAGTTCTTGTCTGGAAGTATTTTCATGCATCAATTCCACAAGTGTCTGCCTATAATTTAGATTGTAAATAAAGGTTTTCAGTACAATTAAAAGTCACTTACAGTATGCATATCCTCAATAAGGCCATTGCCAGGTGCACAGGGGGTTAGCAGCGGTCATGTTCTGTGTATTGAGTTGATTTCCATGTTGAGAAAACTCAGCACAATGTATGATAGTGTGTTTTAGTGTGTCTTCATGTGGAAAATATGCAGCATGTCACATTTATTTTAAAATGTACTGCACTCCATGATGATCTGAAAGAAAGGCATAAATAGAATTGATTTTACGGGTGTGATATGGATTACATGCTTTACACAGTTGCAGAAAATAAGTGTGAAGGAGGGGGAATTTTACTTTAATCTCCCTGCCCCACCCCAAAAACAAAATAAATGAGTTCTGCATTTTGGACTCGCAAAATTGCTTGTTTCATTTTCACAAAGCTATACTTGAATCGAAATTTGCCTGTTTTGCCCAGCACTAAATACAACTATACATCATCAGATAGGAACGACTATCAATTTTAGTGCAGAGATAAAAACTGATTGATTGTAGTGTCTTTAAATTTCAGCAGGAAGCTCAATTCTGGGCTGAGCTGACTTCCTAATGACATTTGCTTGTTCTATCCATTTTGTAGGTTTGTGTAAGCATTTTCCTCTTTTCTGCAATCGAAAATTTGAAAAAGTATCACTGAAAGGACTGTAAGGAAACTGAACAATGAAGGAGCTGATTTAAAAGTAGCTGTTATAAATGTCAAAAACAGAAAAGGACATCACAAATGTTAAGTGGTGCACTGCAAAACTCACATAAAAACAAAAAAAATATATATATTTTTTTAATGTAAATGACATTTAAATATTTGTCATGTCTACCAATTATGTACTCCTCACTAAGTCATAAATCTACATAAATTTATCCTCAAGTAATAAACAACACATATTTTCATTATTTTTTAAAATATCATTTATTTAACAAATTTAAGTCAACATTAGGAAACTTTGTGTGATAAAGTATAACTGCACTCATTATGCCTGCATAATCTGAGGCAGGTGCTGCTTACCAAGTCATCTTTTTTGTTCATTTGTTGACAACAAGCTGATGTTCTACCACCTTCATGTGAAGGAAGCATGTTTAACATTTCAGCCTTAAGCATTCATGTTTGTGGTAATACTAGGCCAAGAACAAAAGACATCTGCACTCATCTTATAGATCTTAATGGTCTTTCTCAATCTGAAGTCCATCAATACAGTGTGAAGAATTATTTACAAATGGAAAACATTCCAGACAGTTACTAATCTTCTCAGAAGAGGACTAAATGATTATCAGTTTATAGTTATGTCGTGATTTTTAAAACCATACAATCAAAAGAGGTGATACTTATCTTTTCACAATGCATATACATTATACACCACCTGAAGATGGCAGTCAAGTCTAAACTAAAGAGAACGATCAACCTCAATGAGAAAACAAATTACAACAACATAGGCTCAAAGTAACAAACCATGGTCTATCCTCATCTGCCTAAGCTGTTGTTAAACCAATTAGATGGGGTGGTTCATCCACTTATGCTTGTTTCTACTATCAAAATAAACTGCCCTTCTTACTTCTTTTTCGAGACCATGATTTTGCAACTTGTTTCCAGTTGATCGTTTGTTCTTCTTGCCACCTGACGCCCTACTCAGAACTCCTCTGGCATGGAAGAAGCTATAAACCGAATCCACACTGTTAAAAATAACAGTTTTGTAATGACAATTTCCTATGGTGTGTGGATCCTTGTACCTCCATTGCTTGACAAAGAACTCTTTCATTCTGGCAAGGATTCTTGGCATATGACAATGGTTCCCTTGGCTTTAAAAAGGTTCCTAATTTGCAGAATAAATCATAAACTTTAATTCATAATAGCATACAAGATACAACAGATCAACAAAGATTGAAATTATAAGGTGCTATTGCATGCAGCAAGAGTCATTTTAAAATCAGAAACACACTAGTATTTTGCAAATCTGTCATCATCTATTTGTTGTTATTTATAGAACCTGTTATGTTTCCATAAAATAAAGGGTCTTTCTGGAATCTCTGTGGGACTATTCATTTTGGTATCAAAATGATTCCCTTATTGACATCCTCCTGAAGAACCACTCTGGAATCATTATTGTTATGAGTGTAGGTGTCACTTTTGGCCTACCCCTACAATCACTTCTAAGGTCAGGGGTGTCCTTTCATCAGATTCAGGGACACCAGGCTAGAACTCCCTCAAATGGTTCCTGGTATTTTTGTACTATTAAGCCTTTATTTACACTAAAAAGCTACTAGTACAAAGGAGCACATGTACTATCTATGGTACAGCATTTTCCCATCCATTTCTATCTTGGGCCCTTTGCCTTTAAGAAGTCAGAAAGTGTTACAACATGAGGCATTTCCTCATTCTCTGTCTCTTTATACTGAAAAAAGAATTGCTCAACCCAGGTAATGATACATGTTTTCCTCCAGGCTGCTTCTCTTCTCTCATTATGGTGCCATTCTCTGTTTCCCTTCTCAGGCATGCCACAGTACAGACACAGGGAGTGTTGCTCTCTAGTGGCCATTATGTTTTTATATTGGCAAGTTAATGACCTTTCCTGCAAATCTCTCTCTCTCTCTCTCTCTCTCTCTCTCTCTCTCTCTCTGTCTTTAACTTTGCCTCTCTCTCACTTTCTCTCTGCCCTCTCTCTCTCTCTCTCTCTCTCTCTCTCTCTCTCTCTCTCTCTCTCTCTCTCTCTCTCTCTCTCTCTCTCTCTCTCTCTCTCTCTCTCTCTCTCTCTGTCTCTGTCTTTTTCATAGGAGCTATATGCAGGATTTTCACTTCATTTTCCAATCTGGTGGTACCATTGGTCTATCAGCCTCTTTCCAATCACACCCTTCATAATATTTTTTTGTATATTTTACTTTATACATGAATATAATTTCATTGCATAGTGCAATGAAAGCAAGGATGTTCCTTTCAACTCATATTTTGAAAGATTAAGAGAATTCTTCAACAAAATTTTCAAATTCAGTTTCTGGTCAAAATATTTAATTAATTTCCAAACTTTAAACACTTTGATCTCTTGTACAAATGGTATTAGATGAGTGTCTTTTAATAATAAATACCCACAAACATGTCAATTCACATGTGTGCAGTGCTAATTATATATTTAACTCATGCACCTGTTTGATTTAATTTTATGCTTAAAATGAAAACATATAAATAATTTTTTTTAAAAAAACAGTCTTTACTTTTAATTGTATAAAGAAGTATTTTGATCTCAGATACACCTAACACCTGTGAAACGCAGACACCTCCAGATAAGAATCATCTGCTTAACGGTTTCCTGTCACCTACCCACAAAGAACATTTTCATTCTGTCTATGGCGGAAGTGACTGTTTTGTTGCAGCTTTTTAGCCTACATTCTCTAAAGATGAAGACAACAGGTTATTTTTTTCTCAATATTTTGTTGAACATTGTGCTCCTTTGTTCTGTAAGCAGTACAGGAGTAACATTATCAGTTAGAGTAATTCAACTTTTAACATTCTGATTTGACACAATGCTTAAAAGTCAAAATGTTGTATCTCAAACTTCATTTTTTTTTATTATCGAAATACCTTTTACCTCTTTTGAATATTGAAGCAATAGTTTATACCATTAAAATATGTATTACAGAATGAATATAACACAAACACGCTTGCTTTGCCTTCTTGCACAATATCTGTCAGTTTTCTTGGTCTCCAGATCCTGTCTTGGCTTCCATGATCCCCCTCAACTGCCATTTCTTAGTGGTATTTTGGACTGTGGAACTTTGGTATCTTTAGTTTTTCACTGCTCTGTAGGTATCAGTTAGTTTAATTTTCAGATCCACAGCCAGTATTCGTGACAAGCCCATGATTGCTATGTGTTGCCCAGTGTTTGAAGAGTCAAATAATTAGGCTCTGGAATTATCATCATCTGACAATTCCCAATGATGATTCCTGATTAGACTAACACATAATGAGCTAAGCCAGAGCACACTAAAGACCTCATGAGTTCTGAGATCTTACAACTGAAAGGGTGAAATTCTACAGGTAAATGTTAAACATGCTGTTAATTAAAGAGAGACCAAGAATACCTCATAACTGAAAGTGATCTGCAAGGAAGAATGGGGAAAAATATTCCTAAAGAAAAACTGAAACACTCAGAAAAAAATTCTAATTTTTTTTTCTTTTCTTTTTCTGAAAGGTGGTGTCACTAAGTAGATTTTGTAGTGTGTTCAGACATTTGCAACTTTTGACTTTTTGCAATCTACCAAACAATTTGTAAGTCTGCATTAACATTTTCATAAAAAAAATCCATCATTTTAAGGTTGTGTGCTGTTAGTTATATTTATTAGTTTTTACTTCAAATGCCAACAAAATATATAATTTAATCATGGGTATCCAAACTTTCACATGGAACTACTTAACTGATGTACAGTAATTTACAATGAAACATCAGGGTTTACAAACAAGAGGACATGCTCAGTTGATTTATTTTAATTATTTAATAGTTACTGGTCCTGAGCTTTCTACAGTTTTGTTTAGTTTCTTGTTAAAGCACAATAGGCTATTTCTGTAAACAGAGAGAATTATCTTGAGAAATTTATATTGTTTAGATAGATAGATAGATAGATAGATAGATAGATAGATAGATAGATAGATAGATAGATAGATAGATAGATAGATAGATAGATAAGTAGTCACAGTCACAGTGAGGCATTATGCAAACATATTGATGTTGGTATAAAGGAGCCCCTGTAGTGTTTCTTGACAGACTTCTGCTGAATGATACATTGGCTGAAAGTCCTCAGTGTTAGTGTGTCAGAGAGAGGATGTGCAGCATTGTTCATAATGGCACTCAGTTTGGCTTAAATTCTCTCCATTGGGATCAAGAGCGTGTCCATAACTGAGCTTGCTCATTTAATTGGCTTGTTGATTCAGTGAGCTTCTCTTGAAGTGATGTTACCAGCCCAGCACACCGCAGCATGAAAATTGCACTGGCCACCACAGAGTTATAAAAGATGTAAAGGATGTCACTTCCCATATTAAAGGAAAGCAGTCTACTTAGGAAAAAGAGCCTGCTCTGCTCTTTCTTATGTAGTTCATCTGTGTTCCAAGAACAATCAAACCTGTCATTAATATGGACCCCCAAGTACTTGTAGGAATGGACCACCTCTACATGCACTCCTTCTGGTCATAGAGGTTCTTTGGTGAATTGGAAGTTAATAACCAGTTCCTAGGTTTTGCTCATGTTAAGATACTGACAATTCTCTTTGCACCAAATAAACAAACTTTTCCACCTGGTTCCTCTTCTCTGTCTCAACTCCTTTATCAATACACCCCATAAATGCAGAATTATCTTAGAATTTCTCCAAAAGACATGACCTGGTGTTATATGTATAGTCTGAGGTGTACAGAGTGAAGAGAAAAGGAGACAGGACTGTTCCTTTCTGTACTCCAGTGTTCACATCAATATCAGAAACACATTCTTTGGTATTATTGAATCTACTCATCTTACATTAATATATTCTTTAATATTCTTTCTTCTAACGCTGATAATTTTGTAGACATCATAATATGCTAAGTTGGCCACATTACAAAGCACAACAATCTAACAGTTAGGCTGTCCTTGTTGTTACTTCCAAGAAACAGACCATTAATTAAGACAGTGTATTGTGACAGTGGCTTTGATGAATCTTTTTACTCTTACTGGTGAAATAATCAACTACAGTTCTATCATGCTCATCTGGCATTATTACTATTATTATCATTTCCTAGTTCTTGCTGCTCTTTTACAAAAATACCATGAACTCCAATACCAAGATGTTGTTTATAACATTAAACAATAACCAGATGTTCCTTCTGAGTTTGGAACACGACTTGAATGTGGTGAGATCATCCCTTTGGAGTTTTCTTTACGATCCACAAGTCTTCATTGCATATGAATCTTCAATTTTTTACTTATTGAACTAGGAACCAGAGGTGTTACAAATTTGTTCAGATTATTATTTTTTAATGTTTTGTTTACATTTTTTGCACAGGTTCATTTTTGTTATTAATAATTATATTATTAATTTGATGTTATCTTTGCTTGGGCATATATTGTGTGTTTTTTAACAGCTTTGTTTCTGAGAATTTTGTTTGTCAGCTCTTTATAATATTGTGTACATGACGCACATGCCATGTGACCTGTTACAATATGGTGGTCAAGTTATACAAGATGGCCACTTGCTCTAATCATGAATTTGTACTTTGAAATAATAAATCAGAAAAAAATATAATTGAAAATACATATTCTTTTAGAATTTTGATTTTGCCTTTGGTGTGGTTTCTCTTTTGGGTTAATGGTTTTGCTATTTTGGATAATCATTTCTCTGTGTTTCAGTGCAATACAATTGTAAGAATATTTTATTGGTACATCCCTAAAGTATTTTGCATCTCTGCACCCTTGATATCAGTTGAACACTAGTCATTGCCAAGGCTGACTTCTCTGCTGGCTGGATTGTGTGCTATGAAGACAGAAAACCTCCTTTGTCAAAACCATTTAGAAAAGTTCATGTGGGCTTCAACCCTGACATCTCTCTCCCTCTCTCCTTCTCTCCGTCTCCCATCCTAGGTTTTTTTTTTTTTTTCATTAGTGTCAGTAGTGTCATTACTTCATCAGCTTTGATTAAACACATCAGCCTTTGTGGCTGTTACATACCCAGCTGGATGACTAAAGGAGATTTCTAGTTGACCAAAATGGCTTACTCTTTTAAAGCATGGATGCTGCTGGCCCCATTTGAAATTAATTTAACCCTGAGTTTAACAAAGCAGCTAAAATAAATAATCAATCCACATATTAGAATGATGACATTTGTATCTGGAGTCGTGAATCAGTGTAGGACTTTAATATGGACCTGAACTGTAATGTTTGAAAAATGTGCATGTAAAACTCTTTATACTGTTAAACTATTAGATTGGATTAACTGTTCTATATTGGTCAAATGAAACAGTAAATTAGTAAGATCTTTACACAAGAAAAGAGAAAAAAATGCAAATGTTAAATGGTTTATATATTTTATTCAATAATATTTTTTTTAAATATTGAGTTTTCAGAGTATTGAATTGGATTTTAAAAGTATTTCAGCAAAAACTGTTACATCAAAGAAAGCATAAAGAAATGAAAACAAAGTTGTGTTGCTTTTTCCTTAGTTTGTCCTGTTTCATGATTGTTTTCTTGAAGAATGCTGGAAGAAAATAAAGAATATAATTGATGCTACTTCTAAAATTCAGAAACACAGAGTTATGTGACATTACTGCTTTAAGTAATAGTAAAATTCACAGGACTCAGCTGTGAAGTGAATCATTAGGAAGTACTATACCAACAGCATAATATTGTACACTACGTTTAAGTATAATTTAATTAAAAACAACAATTAAGGCAATAGTATATGATAAATGCTTAAACATAAAATTAAACATAAATTATAAAATATAAACTAAGCAAATTAAGTCTTTGAAAGGAAAATTAGATGTACTGATTAATAATATGGTTAATACATTAATTTTGAGAAGCATATACAGAGGATAAATAAAGATTTACATACAGCTAACCAAACTATTTTAATGCCACAGTTACCTCAAAATATATTAACACTTACCTTTAATTTCCAAATGAGGAAAAGGATTATCAGCCCATACAAGCAACTTTTACACAAAAGTAGAATATATGCAAACTTTGTACTCTTCACATCTTTCTTCAGTTTGCCTAAAATAATAAAAAAGAGGATTTGCAAGAGTCATTCACCCCTTAGGAGTCTCATACTACATCAAATTAACAAAGTTAGCCAAATAAATCATAGACAATAATTCATAAAAAAATACTATCTATCTATCTATCTATCTATCTATCTATCTATCTATCTATCTATCTATCTATCTATCTATCTATCTATTATATAGTGCCTTTCATATCTATCTATCTATCTATCTATCTATCTATCTATCTATCTATCTATCTATCTATCTATCATATAGTGCCTTTCATATCTATCTATCTATCTATTATATAGTGCCTTTTATATCTGTTGCACACACACACACATATTTATATATATATAAACGCATATATATTTACATATATCATATATATATATATATAAATATATATATATATATATATATATATATATATATATATATATATATATGTGTGTGTATGTTATGTAGGATTTTTTAAAATTAATTTTTAATTCATTTGGAACATTCTATATACTTATTCCAGAATTATGGGCTGTAAGGACAAAAAGAATGGACCTCCAAATTCAAGGGCCTCCTTAACAGTGTTGAGTCCTTACCTTTTCCACTGACATGATCTGTTATGTATATGGCGTTATCAGTCTCATTGTAAAACTTGGCCACACAGGTGAACACATTATCTGCATTGCACCAAACCTTTTTTGACACCCTCAGTCTGCTGCTTATTCTGTATGTTTGATCCTTTGATTGCACTGCTTCATAATCAGACTTTGCATTATCAGTTGTTTTCTTCTTATTGATTTCCCATGTCAGTTCAATATGGTCAGGGTAGAAGTCAGAGGCCAGGCACACCAGAGTCACAAACTCATTAGATTTGTATGGCACTGGCTCAAGTATTTTAATATGAGGCAGGGAAACATTTTGTTCTGTGGAGTGAAAAAGAAACAAATGTATTATTAATTAAATGGACTACTTGATGACACAGAAAAAAAAATCATTTATTTATTTAGCTTTTAAATCCCAATACCAATATATAGTATATATTCAAGAAATTCAGGATGGTTTTACCGAGTATAATTCTTCTTCAGGTTACATCTATTGACTGCTATTTTCAAAGGTGTTTAGATTTATTTATTTTTTCCTAGTTATTAGTCCATTGCACTTTACAATATTTACAAAACAAATATGACAAATTAAATGTAATATAAAAACACACATATTATTCTGCAACATAAACCAAGAGACATATACAAAACATATATGCCTATGTATATAAACAAGCAGTTATCCATCCATATGGCGAATGCCAAAATGTAAACAGTGTGACTTAAAGTCTAAATTCTAACTGTATGTTATCAGCAGCATTCGGAAGAGGATTTCTTAGACAATGTGAACCTATTACTGTTGTCAACGACTTATCATTCATTGGATAAACAATGGCAATATTTTTTTTTACTATTGTATTAATAAAAAATTACACTTTTTTCCTGTCCTTATTGGTTTTCTTTCCATGTTTTGTCCCTTTTCGAAGTTCTAGTACTGTCAATTCTTCTTTTATTTCCTGTTACTATTAATGAATACATTATTCAACGTATGAATCTTGTCTTTTATAGTAATCAATTTTAAAATAAGTAGTCAAATTAAATTAAAGCAAGCCTTCCACTTTGGACTCATATGCTCATTACATCTATCTGAAGTTCTGAAGTTTTTTAACACGAGGCAGGGATATATCTCATTCTGTGAACTGTAAAACACAAAAACGTTTTTTTTTTTTTTTTTGGAATCCTCATATTAATTTATTTTCTTTCCAATTTACTGTTGTCTATTAATTTCAGTTTCAAGCATGTTTGAATTCTAATAATGGAATGATCATGCTCTTTTTGAATGTGACTAGCTTTAAAAACAACTCTTTTATTTAATACAATATGAAAGAAGCCACAGCCATGTGGACTTAGTGAAGTTTACATTCATACTGTATACATATTCTCAAAAACACAAAATCCAGTTCAGGGTTGCAGAGAGCCAAAGCCTGTAAGTAAGCAGTAATGAATTTGTATGGAATGCCATTTCCTCACTGGTGATACACTACTGAAATCATTTAGGCCTGAAGGTCACCAAATAACTTACACTTTTTTTTTGCATATATTGAGGTAACCCACAGCATTAATAAAATTCAGCACCAATTGTATAGTTTCAGTGTGGGATAAGTTGAATTCAGCAGTACCTTGAGCTCTAAAAAATCTGAGCCCACCAATTTAGCACTTGTGCCATCATGAAATATCAAAATGTGCAAGCAGACAATTAAATTCAAAAGAATAAGATTTTATTAGGCACATACATATTATACATATATGTGTGTGTATGTACAGTATGTACTGTATGTCTGTGTTAGTTTTTAAAGATATATGAAAAATATATGCAGAATTATAACCAGTATATAAGTGACAGCGTAATTGTTCATTCCTCAATCAATTAAATTAAAGCTAAATTAAATGATTTCTTATAGAATATCTTGTTTGATAAAAAGGGCGTTGAGCTTTCTGCATATTAAAAACAATATATGTTTTTAAATAAATGTAGACATTTTCAAAAAATCATGCAATACCGGAAGGTGAAGTTTCATACTATGTTCATTATATCTCTTTATTGTCTATTAAGATGTTATTTTATGGTCTGGGTGCATAAAAATGTCTTTTGATTTCCTTTAGTTTTTTTTTCTTGGCATCTTTTATCTTCTGAAATTTAAACAAATTAAATTTCTAATGTCCCTTAGGAAATCAGGGCCGTTATTGAGTATGTTTTTAATGTATTATTCTTTATAATTCAAATGTCTAACTTGCTTCATTTACTAAGCTAAGAGTCTATCATTATCACAATGTAATCATTTTTATTGCTTAACACTGAAAACCGTATTATTCAGTCCAGCAGAAAAACAAAATGACTTGCAGAATGCAAGTTTTCTACTAGTCTATCTATCTATCTATCTATCTATCTATCTATCTATCTATCTATCTATCTATCTATCTATCTATCTACAACAATCTCGTTGAGACATTGAGACATTTAACAAGCGCTTTGCAGATTATGAATATTTTGAGTATTTCATTCCAATGAATGCTAAGGTCTTTATTATCCACGGCGTTTATACTCGCCATTTTAAAATGTTCACCCTTCTCTCACATAATATAAAGAAAAGATATTCCAGTAGATAATCATTTAATGAACTCAATTCGGCTTCTAATTCAGTTCTGTTATACTAGTATTCCTTGTAAAACTGAAATTGATTTACTTACGTAAGACTGTTACTTTGGTTCCTGGGCCGAAGTAGCGAATGTCAGAGCACAGTGCCGACAAGTTACCAAAAAACTTGTTCTGTTTCTAAGCTAATATTTAAAAAATGTTATCGCTTATACAGTTTTGTCGCATATTAACAACAGATTGCACTGTACTTAACAATGAGACACTTCCTAGTATATCTTTAAGGCAAAATCGGCTTTTCTCAAAATGTCCATAAAGTATTTTTTGCTTTCTCATTTCAAATAGATGGTCTTACCTATGACAGTTATCCTGGTTCCATCTCCGAAAAACAGTGTTGCAGCACCACTATAGCACATTGTTAAAACGTGATATTTAAAATCCTGCTACTATATTTTTTTCTCACCAAACCTTCCGTTCATTCTAAAGAATATTTTATCTCTTTGTTGCACTTGTGCTTTGTTCTAAGATTTTATACAGATATTTTCTCATTTTAAAATTATTCGTCCTGCTCAATTAAATCAGATAGATAGATAGATAGATAGATAGATATGAAAGGCACTATAGATAGATAGATAGATAGATAGATAGATAGATAGATAGATAGATAGATAGATAGATAGATAGATAATGTATTTGAAAAATGCATCTGGGTAATTTAAGTTTAAGAATCTTAAAGCAGTCAGATATACTGAAGAACTACAAAGAAAATATACTGAAGTATAAACAGTAAAATGTTTAAAATATATTTTCCTATATAAAAGATTGCAGTATTGATGTTTTTCTGTTGGATTTTATTCTCATTTACTTTGCACCTTAAGTTATTTTTATTTATATACAATATATTAGAGCAGGACACGTTCAAAGCAAAGCATGATAACATGAAACAAAATATACAAAAGAAAACTATGAATCTCTTGTTTTATATTTTCATTTGATTAGGATAAATGTATTTAATAATGTTAATACAAATTTATGCATGCCTAACTTCAAAACATTTTAATTCGGAATTTTGGTAGAATTGTCGTTTACCAAGCGAGACTGAGAGGCACTGTGTGTCAAATATTTAATTGTTTAAGGGTTATTGAAGAAGGTTACTTACCTAAAACTGTTAATCGTGTCCCACTACCGAAGTACGCTTCTCTGTTACACGCTGCATTTGCGCGGTGCAAAATTTCGTTTCTAATGCTTTCTTACGACAGAACTACTGTAAAAACCATGGATTTTATAGCAGGAAAAGTGGGCTTAGCAATTAAATATAACGTCCTGTAAGTCGTACAGTCCAACTTAAAACAAGATCAAATGTAAGCAGTCCATAAGTAAATTGACTGGCATACAAAGAACGAATTAATTTAATGTAAAGAAGTTAGAAATTAATTCATAAAGTCTTTCAAATATAGGATAACACAAGACATCACTTTCTTACCTAAAACAGTTAGTTTGGTTCCAATTCCAAAGTAAGCTGGTTGAGTGTTCACATTGCTTTACAGTCGGAGGAAAATTGACTTTGTATTTCAGTGCCGATCAAAGTTTAAAACAAGAGACAAAATGCTAGAGTGAAGCTTTTTCTATCTATCTATCTATCTATCTATCTATCTATCTATCTATCTATCTATCTATCTATCTATCTATCTACAAATTGGTCATTTAAAAATATTTTACTGAAGAACATAAAACCTTCTTTGATGTCATTCACCCATTCATTTCGGAACCACCGCTGCAGTTGTACAGTATTTAGCACAATACACACAAAGTTGTTTTCTTACCAAGAACAGTGAGTTTCGTACCAGTCCCAAAGTAAGCTGGGTTGTAGCCCACACCGTTCAAGGTTAAGAGGCAAACATCCTTTCTTCTCATGCTAAAAGCCTTTAATATAAGGACGTACTGAAACACCCTATCAATTGCGTTACGGAACGTGCATATTTTATTTATGATTTCAAAAATGCATTTTGTTAATACTTAATAATATATTTACGGTCCAATGCAGCTGAATTACAGTAATTTTTACCTGTTCGTCTAGATACAATTCTAATAAGTAACATGCAGGCTGAAGTTGCCAATAATCAGGAACGTATTGCTAATTGCGAAAGATTACAAATATCTTGACACTGATTGTTTTGGAATATAAATAAATAAATAAACAAACAAACAAACAAATAAATAAATAAAAGCATACCTAAAACTGTAAGCTTTGTGCCATCTCCAAACACAGCAGGGTAGTTGCTCACAACAATACTCAGCAACAGCAAAATCACGAGTGACCCTCGAGTACCATACCCATATATTGTGCACTTCAAATAAAAGTTTGTCTACTGAACTTCTAATTTTAACTATTGTAGTTTTTTATTTGTTGAAAATTCAGGGGTATATAGAATAAGTAGTAGCAAAATGCGTATCTTACCAAGAATCGTTAGCTTGGTTCCTTCTCCAAAATATAATTCAGAAATCCCAGAGCACAATAACAAATCACTTTGATAAAACTAAAGAATGGGCTACTTTAATATTGTAGTACAAGTCGTCATTAATGAGTAAGTTTCTTTCTTTCTTTCTTTCTTTCTTTCTTTCTTTCTTTCAAATATAAGTGTATTCAATGCAGTCATTATTTTAAACGTAATGGTATAAGAGGTGTTGAATAAGAAAACAATACAATGCAATTATTATATTAACAGTTCTTCTTTAACCTCATTTAATTTCATAACCGTTTCAAACATAGAAAAGGAAAAAAAAAACACATTAAGACAGGTTTCGTTTACCACTGATTTACCTAATACTGTAAGTTTTGTGCCGTTTCCAAAAAACGCCGCTGTCGCTCTTCACACACATAAAGCTCTGTATTAAAAGCAACTAAAAACAATTTCCTTCCTATTCGAGTTCGGCATCTTTTTAATTTCAAGAAACGAAGATTTTGAAAAAGGATCGCGTTTTTAAATCCTGTGCTATCCCTTAAGAAATCGATTTTGGAACAGTAAACATATCCTCAGTTTCAGGTTATCCCTGTGTCCGCCATTCGTCTATTTTAAAAACACACTCTGTTCATAACAGGGAGCTGCGAAAAAATCTGCATTTTACGCAAAATAAATACCTTTCAAATGTACAGTTCATGTTCTTCAAGTTAGATAACTTATATGATAATAGATTGATAAAAGGATTTGTTTAATTTATGCTATCTGGAAAACAAATCTTCTATGACATCATACATTTCGTTTTCTTCTTCTTCTTAATGTATAACTAAATATCAACCACTAAATTGAAACTTGTATAAATTTTGCTCAATTGGAATAGCTTTCACTTAATGGAAAGTAAAAATATTTTATCTGAATTAGAGCAATACATGAGATAAATGATAAATATGCTTTTCATAACGTTAATATATACCAAGTAAAAATTCAGAACACTTACCAAGAACAGTTAGTTTAGTGCCTTCCCCAAAGTAATAGACAGTGTTTGCACAGTGTTCAATGAATAGCAAAAATGTAAAGATTTCGCTATTTACTTAAGGTTCCAGCTTTTAAGTGAACAATGAAAAATAATCCAGCCTTTATCAATGAACAATTTCTTACCTAAAACGGTCAGCTTTGTCCCATTACCAAAGTAAGCTTCATATGATGCACAGCATTTAAATTCAATGACAATAAAAACATGCAATCAACACAATTATCTATGTATTGTTCGTAATTGCGCAATATAAATGATGTAATAAATTAACCAATTAAGGATAAGTAAGAATAACTGAAAATGTGTTTTAAACAACTGCACTGATCATATTGAATTTTTTGTGTAGTATAAAATATTTTACGTATGAGAATGCTTGATATTTATTGAAAGCTTGAGAAAGAACATTATGGTTAATACTTCAAATCACAACTAAATAAAAGTTTATACTTACCAAGAACAGTTAGTTTAGTTCCATCACCAAAAGTATAAGCATAACCAGCACAATGAGAAATGCATTATTCCAAAACAATAGAGAATATTTCATGACCCATACTTCTTCTCCCATTGCTTATCATAAAATAATAGCATAACATTCTCAGTCTCAGTTAGTACAATTCGGGATTACTAGGGTCTATGTGGGGCTATCCCAAAAATCACTGGGCACAAGGAAGAAAAGAGACTTGCATAACCTGCCCATCCATTGCAGTTATGCACTTATATATTCACATTAGCATGTAAATTGATTAAAATGATTTTATATCCTATAACCAGGTCTTTCTCTTTTCTGTCATAAGTGACTAAAACAATGCTCAATAAATATGAAAATATTTGAACTTACCTAAAACAATAAGTTTTGTTCCATTTCCAAAGTAAGCAATGCTACCAGTATCACACTATTGAATGTGCTGACAGTAAGATATTAATATACATCATGCTGCTGGTTTAAATATTGAATAATTTATAAATACAGATTTTGTTTTAATCTGCTCCTTGAGCTTTGGATGTTTATTACAGTAAAATTAAATTTGTTAACATAAACATGTTGCAAGTAATGACTAGTACATTATTTTAAAATGTATTAAAAAATGTAATCAATTTCCAAAAAATGATTAAAAAAATCAAGTCAATCGTTCAAGGTGAAATTAGGAATCCATTCAGAAAAATAATAATCCATTTTAAAAATACTCTGTCTTTAACAAAAAAACAAAAAACAAAGCTGAAGCTACAATTCTTCTTCCATTAAAGTTTTTGTACAGCCTGTCAATGTAAATGTATCACTGTGGCCCCCTGTCCCCACGGCGTTAGAATATAATACAAAAACCAGACATCTTAAAGACGTCTTACATCACTACACTGCTTATAGAACAATCAGCTCTGAAAATGTATATTTATACTGGAGGTGACATATAGCAGGAAACACACACAAAGGCATTTGCTGTAATCCCAGCCCACAGGAAGGAAATGACACCTCACTTACTTGCTATTAACAGTACAAGTTTGTTTTTTATCCTCAAAAACTAAATGATGTGTCTGCTTTTGACACAATTAAGGTAACAAGTGCATTAGAAAAGCAGAACTACCGCAGTGATACATCTAATAAAAGCACTTTTTGTTAGACTGTCAGCTTAATCCAAAGCTACCTACAGTAAATCATTTGAGATATAATTTGTTTAATATCTTCTGTTCTTCCAATTAGAGCACTGGCAGGTGAAGTGACTAGCTCATGGTCACACTAGAACTAGAAATCACATCTATCTATCTATCTATCTATCTATCTATCTATCTATCTATCTATCTATCTATCTATCTATCTATCTATCTATCTATCTATCTAATATATAATGATGGATTGTTTTAGCTCATTATTATTACTATTATTCACATAATATTAAATAACATAACGTATTGAGCCAATCAGTGTTCCTTTGAAACCTCTTACAACTGTGTTTCCTAGTGTTGTGATTTGAGATATAACTTGATAAATATTTTGTATATCTTTATTTGTAATTTAGGCAGAGCAACATAATTTAGTGTTTAAACACCCCCTTTAGGAATGGGTCTCTTTGAATTTTATGACAGAGTTGGGGGAGAATGAATATTTCTCTGCTAAACTCTTTCAACCCCTGCAAGAAAGCCAGGTTACGTTAACATTTGGTTTGGGGGCAGGTGTTAAGATGTTCTATTTCACCCATTGGTCTGAAGTATGGCTGCTTGGAATTGGCTTGGATCAGAAGTTTTTAAGTACCATGATGTCCTATTGGCTCTAGGGGTTGGACAGAATGTCTCTAAATGTACTTGCTTAACTTCACAATCTCTCTCTTACTAACCTCTGATGATGAAGACAACACAATGAAGAGCACAGCTCAGCCGCTATATTGACCAGGCTTGTGGCCTGTTCTGAAGAAAGCTGAGCACCAATGATGCCTTAACTAGAGACATTAAGTAACAAACAAGTCTGTGTGCCACCTGAATCTATACATCACCATTTAATCAGGTTGTATGGTTGCCAATATTCAGATGTACTTTGCATATTGTTATTATTTATGAATATTATCAATAATACATTGTTTAAATTGTAACTTAACTCCTGTTTTCCTTTTTACTACATCTAATTGCCTGAGTTTATAGATATAGAAGGGAAGGTGGGGAGTAGTTCCATCCATTCATCCATTATCCAACCCGCCATATCCTAATTACAAGGTGACGGGGGTCTGCTGGAGCCAATCCCAGTCAACACAGGGTGCAAGGCAGGAAACAAACCCTGGGCAGGGCGCCAGCCCACCACGGGGGGAGAAGTTATATAGAATAATACCTTATAAACAGTGGTAAGTCTTTGGGATTAGGCATTCTGACAAGGCTACATCTTAATAATACAAAGGGGAAAGTAGAACAATATATTACTGTACCAAGACAAAACACTTGATATTATGTATTATAACGTGTTGTTGCAGTTCTTCTATAGACTCCTTTCATGTGCTGGAACATTTCTGCATATGTTCTGTCATTCTGTTGGTAAAGTATCAAAAATTGTTGAATGTGACCTTCGGACATACCAGACTGTTTGGAGACAGAAGTAGAGAGAAGTATGTTGGGTAAGCTGCTGACTGTCTTGGACAGTGTCTCACACCATCTGCCTGGTCAACCTGTAGAGTACCTAGAGAAAAAGTCCAGATTACTATCATCATTCTGTAGGCAGTGCTACTGGAAATCATGGGGCTCATGGAGAGGAGACAGTCAAAGACGGCTGAGGAAAAATGTTGGAGCACTTGTTAAAGTAGTAATAAAATCTTTACTCCAAAGAGAACGTTGTCAAGTCAGTACTAAATGTTGTGAAAAGCCTGTAAATAACAGAAGAATTAAAAATAATGTTCAGCAATTATATACTGTACAGTTTCTAAAGTCAGTAAAAACACCTGGAAGTGACAGAATTGCCAAAAAATTAATCCAGTACCGTAATATCACTCCAATTGTGACTCTTTCTGAATTTTCTTTAAATGTTTTCAAAGATGAGGCTGAACCATCCAATATATAAACAATGCTGAAGGAAGTGATTGTCCAGTGTTTTCCAAGTTTTTCAAAAGTGTCATACTGGTCAGAGTTGAGAAAATAGATGAACAACTCTATCATGAGTCATAGCATTACATTAGAACTGATTCAATATTTTTTGCAAAACCTTTAGGAAAAAATTATAGAGAACAACAAAAGCTGTGCTCCATTGCATTTATTGATCTCACTTAGGCCCTTGTGTAGTTTACCAAGAGCTGCCTAAACGAATATGCTTTTCTCCAAACCTGTTTAGGACCAACTCATCCCTTTCTGAGGACGTCTAGTCTAGTCTAGTATGGTCTAGTACTGTCTAGTACTGTCTAGTATGATGACAGTACTTCAGATGCTTTTAAGATCTACAGGGTCTGCCAATGTTGTGTATGTGTGTCCACCTGATTTGGGATCTTTTGTTTTGACATATGCATTTGGGTTATGGACTTGAAGGCATTCGTCTCCACACAAGGTCTGACAGATGACTATTTGGTCTTTCCAATGTGAGAGCTATTGTTAGAGTTTGTGCGACTCTAATCAGGAACTTGCTGCAAAATACCTCCAAATATCATTGGACAGGTTCTCTTAGTCCTGAATAGCCTTTGGGCTGACCATCTATTTGAAAAAGGCCAATGTGATGAGACAGAATATATAGTAGATGTACCCCTGAATATTCCCCTTTATAACTGCTAGTTTAGATTCTATTAGAAGTAGAACTAAAATGCAGCTATGATAAAGCAAACTTAAAAATGTGGGTTTTTAGAAGATTATTAAAAGTTTCCACAGTATTAGCCTGGCGAATTTCTACCGGTAAAGTATTCTAGATTCTACTTCTTTTATGTTTAGCTCTTCAAATGATAAGCAGGCCATTATTAGAACATTTAAGGAGGACAGGTATTGCAAACTGTAGGACAAAGTAAGACTATTTGGAGCTATATCTAACGTTAATAGTCTTTGAAAATCAATTCTGACAGACTTAGGAAGCCAATGTAATGATGCTAAAACTAGTTAGATATGCTAAAATTGTCTTTTTGTTGTTAAGATTCTTGCTGCTGTATTCTGAACTTACTGTGTCCGTTGGATGTTTTTCTCAGATAGTCCAGTTAAGTGTGGATTACATTAATCTATATGACTAACGACAAATGTGTGAAATAATTTTTAGCCTCTTGTGGTGTTATAAGAGGTCTAACTTTTACAAAGTTCCTTAAATTAAAAAAGTCATTCCTAATAATTTGCTCAATTTGCCATTTAAAAGTTTAGTTAAGAGTCTATGATTACATCTAAATTGTTTACCACTGCCTTAACTTCTAATGCTAAGGTATCAAATTAATTTCTAACACCTGTGGCGGACAGTTGGGACCCTTGTCCAGCCAAGATGTCCCTATAATGGAAGAACTGGGGGAGAATGTATATTCAGGGCATTACCTCCCCTGGAATGGTAGAGATTACCCCCCCTGGCTTGTAATGGGGTCACAGGTTTGGAGCACTGACCTTAACCCTGCTGAATGATTGCTGAGCCCTTTGGTACAGCACCTCCGCCACACCCAGAAGTGCTACCGGAAGAAGGTCATTGAGCACCTGGAGCACTTCTGAGTGCCCTATAAAAGGGGCCAGCCCCCACTAATGCGGAAGCCAAAGTTGGAAGGAGGTGGACAAAGCTTGGCAGGAGAAGTGGAGGTGGAAGGATTAAGAGAGATAGAGAGAGAAAAAGAAGAGGAAGAAGAGAACTGTGTTTTGGTGCTGTGCTTGTACTGTGTTACTGTTGGAGAGACACGACAAGATAGATAGATAGATAGATAGATAGATACTTTATTAACCCCCAAGGGGAAATTCACATAATCCAGCAGCAGTATACTGATGCAAAAAAAAAATGAAATTAAAGAGTAATAAAAATGCAGGTAAAAACAGACAATAACTTTGAATAATGTTAGCATTTACTCCCCCGGGTGGAATTGAAGAGTCACATAGTGTGGGGGAGGAACGATCTCCTCAGTCTGTCAGTGGAGCAAGACAGTGACAAAAGTCTGTCACAGAAGCTACTCCTCTGCCTGGAGATGACACTGTTCAGTGGATGCAATGGATTCTTCATGATTGATATGAGTTTGCTTAATGCCCGTCGCTCTGCTACAGATGTTAAACTGTCCAGACTTATTCCTATAATAGAGCCTGCCTTCTTAACAAGTTTGTCCAGGCGTGAGACATCCTTCTTCTTTATGCTGCCTCCCCAGCACATTACCATGTAGAAGTGGGCACTCGCCACAACCGTCTGGTAGAACATCTGCAGCATCTTACTGCAGATGTTGAAGGATGCCAACCTTCTAAGGAAGTATAGTCGTTATAGACAAAAGTGTTTCCCAATAGAAATAAAATGTGTGCTATGCTGGAACTCGTGTCTCTGTCTGTCTGTGTCGGGGTTGGGGCGGCTGGAGTGCCCTGGTGGTCCACACACCATAATTATTTCCACCTCTGCTAACAACTAGGATTTTTTTTCTTCTTAAACTTTTTTTTCTTTTTAAGTGGCAGACAGACAACCCTTAGCATTTTATATGTATATATAGATAGATAATTCTTGCATTAGTGTAACTTAGGAGACATAGATACAGCAAGTTCTACACTCTACACTTAAATGGTGTAAGCATATAAGGTTGCATTGAAGAGTTATTCATAATATAATAAAATCAACCAAGCTTTTACAATGTGGATAGGTAAACTCTGTGGAGCTGAATTGTGCATGTTTTAGCTGCTTGCTTGCCTTTGTCTTGCATGTGCATTTTAAAGAATGTGAGTATGAAATTAGCAATTTTTAAGTGAAGTATTTCATTTGCAGCACCCATAAGAAAATTTTACTGCTCAAAGGTTGATCTTTGATGGTTCATGAGACTTAAAACAAATTCTCATGTATTTTTTATTTTAGAATCGACTTTGTCTCAGATGTTTCTCCTAAAGTTCCTTAGGAGAAACAGATTTAGACAAAAAGGAGACATGGAATACAACTGAGGTAAAAGGACTCAAAATTGAGAATTTGGTTTGAAAAGCATGGTGTATTTTGTGAGATGTCTTTCTAGTCTTGTTTTAATCTCTTTGAAGGCTTCATATTTTTTTACACATCATTGGACTAATGATTTTATCAAAGGTGACTTAGAACTGTTTGAGATAATCGGTTATACTTCTTTTGGTTTTTCTAACTGGGGCACAGGCAAATGAAGTGACTTTCTCATGGTTACACAGTGGTGTCAGTTGTGGGATTTAAGCCCATAACTGAGAGTTTGTGTCCAAAGTTTTAACCACTGTGCAACTCTGCATTCTTCTAGAATGAGTATGACCTATTTGGTGAAAAGCAATAAAAATCAGGGCAACTAATAGTATTATTCAGAAGCAAGAACTGCAGTTTTTAATCATAATAAAGTATTTTATTACCACAAACAACTATCCATACATTACACCATACTGTATATTACTGAGCACATAATCCAAATACTTTGAAAAGTAAAAAAAATGTCAAGGCACTACTTGGAAAATCCAAGCCCATTTTCAAAGTCAAAGTCAAAGTGAACTTTATTGTCATCTCAACCATATACAAGTATCTCAGGGTCCACAGTGTAACAACATGATGTGCAAATAAAAAATTAAAAATAGAATTAAAATTTAAAAATGTAAAAATTAAAGATTAAAACACAAAGAAGACAAGACATTGTGCAAAGATAGGACAAAGAAGTAGCAGCAATATTGATGTGTAAGATATGTAATAAATAAATAAATAATAGATATACAGCAGATAATACAGAAATTATCAGTGTATGATATTAGTAGTTTAAGACATGTGTAAACAATAACAGGTCAGAATGTTTCACAGCAGAAGGATATCAAGAGTGTCAAAATCCTTAAAGGTCAGTATGAGATTTTCAGTTCTTTTCTATGTGCACACTCATCTTTGCAGGACAGTGGTTTTCATGTATATGACTTTGCTGAGATCTCTCAGTAGAAACATCTAAGAAACATGATACAAACTAAAAAGTCTTAAGTGTTTTTCTTATTTCATTGTTGTCTATGAGAACCAACAACGTATTAAGTAGCTTTCTTCTTTGATTATTTTATTCTTATGGGTATTATGCTATATAATCTAACTTGTGTTAAGATTCTGTGTTATTTTAAAATGTGTATGCTTGTATTGTATTATATAATTGTGATCATCCATGTAAAGAGATCTTGAGCTTATGATAAGATCCATCCATTATCCAACCCGCTATATCCTAACTACAGGGTCACGGGGGTCTGCTGGAGCCAATCCCAGCCAACACAGGGCGCAAGGCAGGAACAAACCCCAGACAGGGCACCAGCCTGCTGCAGATGATAAGATATTATATAAATAAAACTTCTTTTTGATCTTCTTAATAATAATAATAATAATAATAATAATAATAATAATAATAATAATAATAATAATCAAAATATATGGGATAAAGCATCAGAATACAGACAGTCTTTGGCTTCCAGATTGGACATTGATGTTATTTCCCTTAGAGTATGTTGACCCAATGATTATCCATGAGCACAAACCCTCACTCACTAATGGCTGACTGTGTCTGAGAACCCTGGAGATTGATACAGCAGACTCCTTTACATGGACAAGAAGAATGAGAAGGCTGTAACTGTGAAGTCTAAGTGTTCAAGCACCAATTAAAGTAAGCCACAAAGGATCACAAAATTCCAGTGCTGCACTCCCATACAGCATGTATAACAGCATGTATAAATATGTTGGATCCAACCTATTCTAAAACTGTTATATACCTTTTAAAGATTGTCTTTAATGACAGTTTTAAAATTATTTTCAGAAAAATGTGGTAATGACATGCTTTGTTACATTGCACGTCTGGTTTGCATTCTTCTGTATTTTTGTGGAAGCTCTCAAAAGCAGGCATCTTATTTGAAAGTGTAAGATCGTTAGGAAACCGCATTTATTTTTGAACGTTGACTAAAAAAACAATAGATAGAAATTTGCAGAGTTAGCAGCAGGAGGCAGTCTTAGATCATCTTAGATACTTTACAATGCAATGTATTTACAGCTAACTTTTTTTTAGCTCTTTATAAGAGTTTACTAAACACTGACTCAAAGTAATCTCAATAAAAGGCCTGTCAATATATCACATCAAATCATTTTTTATCTAAGAGTGCTGTTTTCCTACAGGACTTTTTCTCAAAATGTTCTGAAATAGATGACTAAATTAAGACTTGTTCTAAATGATACATCTGTACATTCATTACAAAAGAAAGGTGGTCAAACTCACAATATCTTCTAGGCTAGGATGCCAATATAGCCTAAATGCATCAGGAGAACAAACACAAGAAGGAACAAGGTATTAAACTAATACAAAATCTCTACAAAAGGACAAAAAAAAAAAAAGGGTGTGTGGCATTTGTATATTTCCCCATGTCTTGTTAGCCTTTGGGTAATCCAGAATATGCAAAGATGCAAAAGTCTGGTTTATTGGTGACTCCAAGTTGGCCCATTATGGCCGAGTGCCCATGTGCATCTGTATACCTTGTTATAGACTATGAGACAGTTTAGGATGTAACCTGCTGCCTAATGTTTGTAGCAATCATGCCCCAAAACTGAGTTAAACCTGTTAGAAAATGAATGAACAAAAATCATCACACAACCAATGACAACTGATCAATGGTTAAATCTGGCATCTCCAATTAATAAAATGACCTGACTCTTCAGAAGCATTACCTTTTTGTTCTTCTTGCAAAATGTTCAATTATCAGTTTTAGGAGACAGTTCCCTGAAGGCATTAGACAATATTTCTAGGTAGGCTATGCTTCAATGACATTTTTTATTAAAGATTACTGTAGATGCGATTTCCATAAATTACCAAAGTTCAGCAGCTTCAACTCAAAAAAATGAGATTCCATAAAAGCCGCGCAGAAATGATTCCACAGACAAAATATCTTTGTTTTTAAAAGTTTAGTTAAGTTTCAAAGTAAAACAGTTCACACAAAAAAGAAAATAGCAAAAAAAAAAAAAGAAAGATTAATGTTAAGAAAAGTTCAGTTCAAAGCTTAAATCTTCTTACATCTTATATCGTTACTACAAAGTATTTACTTAACATTTCTGAACCATTTCAAAACGGTCAGAAAACTGTATGCTTATCCCATTTCTGACTTGAAAATGCGTCTTTCAAGTCCCTCTTAACAGGGGCCTGTTCTTACCACAACTAAGCTTATTATCACACTATTTCTCAGTTATAGTAAGTAGGTTCTATCTCTTACTAACTTATAGGGGGAAAAGACTATACCATAAGTTATGATTATACTCGTGTCAGGTTCAGTCCGGAGACTTTCAATGTCTGTCTCGACACGAGTGTGGAGGTTGGAGAGCCACTTTGAGTTCTAATTCCTTCTGGTGCTGGGGCCAATGGGTGGTATGGTGCTAAACGATCTTTATGTAGCACCACCCATCTGCCCTCCAGGCATTTGGACTCGAAAAACAACTTCCGAAATTATGTCCAGAATTTCTCCCGGTCCCTGCCAATGGTGTGTCAGTTTTGGGGACAACCCCCGTTTCCTTTGTGGGCAAAAGACCCACACTTTGTCCCCTTGCTTGAAAGTTGGACCATGACCCCGAATGTCATATGCCCGTTTCGGCGGGCTCCAGCTCCGCTAGTGCCTCCTGGCCAGTTGATGCACGGTGTTCAGCGCTCTTTTAATCGTCGGAAATAGTCCGTTCGTGACCGCCAACAAGCTCAGGCTCAGGGGCGCCAAACACCAAGTCCACCGGCGTGCGCATCTCTCTTCGAACATCAGCCCGCCGGTGTGCATTGACTCGATTCCTGAACGGCCGTCCTATACGCCCACAAGACCAGAGGCAAATGTTGGTCCCAGTCTCTCTGGTGTTGACTAGTGAGGATGGCAAGTTGGGCGGCCAGGGTGCGGTTAAACCGTTCGACCAGTCCATCGCTTTGAGGGTGAAGGGGAGTGGTTCGGGTCTTCTTCACCCCAGCCGCTGACACACCTCTTTAAACAAACGGCTCTCAAAGTTCCGCCCCTGATCGCTGTGCAGTTCATTCGGCACCCCGAATCGAGTGAACATTTCATCCAGCAATTTTTGAGCGGCTGTGGAGGCACTTTGATCTGGAATGGCATATGCCTCCGCCCATTTAGTAAAGTAGTCCATCGCCACCAAAACAAAACGATTTCCGGCCTCTGTGGTAGGGAAAGGACCCAGTACATCTACCCCAATCCTCTCCATGGGAGCCCCGACAAGATACTGTTGTAATGGTGCGTGAGAGGGTTGGCCAGGTCCTTTCTGCGCAGTACAAACGTCACAGCAGTGGGCGTGCATCTCCGCATCTTGTCGACATCCGGGCCAATAGAATCGCTGCCCAGCCGGCGCACTGTCTTTGCATTTCCAAAGTGCCCAGATCCAGCTGCTCCATGAACCCAACGGAGGACCGTTATGCGTAAAGCCTGGGGAACCAGAAGTTGCAAGCGGTCAGTTCCCCCTTGGTGCCTGCCATCTTCTGTAGATCACACCATCGTGCAACTCCAGGCTGCCCCACTGCGAATGTAACAACTTGAGTTCCGGCCCTGGGAAGACATGGTTTGCCAATCGGGCATTCCTGGGTCTCCAGCCAACCCCTTACCTCTCTAGCACTTGGTCGTTTGCCTGTAGTTGCCGTAACTGGTCGATGGTGAATGGTTCCCCTGCTCCATCAGTGTCCTCTAGCCCGGCTGCTGCTGATGATGGTCCCATACCCCTTTCTTCTTGCCGGCGCAATATCGACAGTCGTTGAGATGCATGGTCGCCTGGAGAGGGCATCAGCATTTGCATGCTGCCGTCCTGGTCGGTGTTGCACCTCGAAATCATACTCCTGAAGTATTTCTATCCACCTTGCCACCTGGCCCTCAGGTTGCGGAAGTTTAACAGCCATGTAAGGCTAGCATGGTCAGTTGAATCGTAAACTTAGTGCCCAAAAGGTAAGGCTTGAAGTGTCGTACTGCCAGGATCACTGCCAATAGCTCCCGCCGGTGCGCAGTAATTTTTCTCCGGCGACTGAGGCTGCAGCTATAGTAGGCCACCACTCTCTCTCGGTCTCCCCTCTGGGAGAGTACTGCGCCAACCCCCACATTACTAGCGTCAGTGTCCAAAATAAAGGGTTGGTTGGGGTCAGGGTAAGCCAGGACAGGTGCACTGGTAAGAGCAGCTTTTAGTTGTTGGAAAGCGGCGGCGCAGTCCTCCGTCCACCAAACTGTTGGCCCTTACTCGTCAGCTGGTGCAAGGGGCTAGCAATGGTTGCAAAGTTTCTCACGAATCTCCGGTAGTATGAGGCTAAGCCCAGAAAGCTCCGCAGTTCGGTGATGTTGGCTGGTGGGGCCAGTTGCTCACGGCAGTCACCTTGCTGGGTCGGTAGCCACTCCACTCTCGCTAACCACATGTCCCAGAAACTGAGTCTGTCGGAGAGGAGGTTACATTTCGCGGGGTTCAACCGCAACCCGGCGCTACGAATGGCTGTCAAGACTTCCCTTAAATTGTGGACAGCCTGATCAAAGTCTCTGGCATGGATTAACAGATCGTCCAGATAGACCACACATCGGGTTCGGGGAATGTCTTTTAGGACCCGCTCCATCAGTCTTTCAAAGGTGGCGGTCGTTACACAGTCCAAACGGCATCACCTTGAATTGCCACAGCCCTTGTCCTATGGTGAATGCGGTTTTGTGTCGGTCCTCTGGTGCCAGTTCCACTTGCCAATACCCACTGCGCAAGTCCAAGGTGCTGAACCAACAGGATCCAGCCACATAATCCAATGCATCATCGATGCGTGGCAGTGGGTATGAGTCTTTTCGAGTGACTTCGTTTAACCTCCGAAGTCCACACAGGCGCCAACCCCGTTTTCTTCCGTACCATGACCATTGGTGCAGCCCAGGGGCTGTCCGAAGGCTCAATAACGTCGTTGGCTGCCATCTCACAAATCATTTCCTCGGCAGCTTGACGCTTCGCAAGAGGCAATCGGTGGGGCGCAAACGAATGGGGCGGCATGGCCAGTGTCTATGTGGTGTTTCACTAAATTCGTTCTAGTACAGTCCTCCTCTCGAGCCGCAAAAATGTCCACAAAGTCTCTCAATAGTTGTTGAAGTTGCTCCTGCTGTGGCGCGTTCAGATGTTCCCCACTTCGACGGCCCAATTCCTCTACAGCGGCAACTGTCTCAGCTGATGGGTGGTCGCGTGAGGAAAACCGTTGGGAAGCACTGGTCTGAGCTGCAACATTCTCCTGGGGGTCCCCTTGAGTCTCTGCATCTTCCGAACAGCGGTCGGGAGCCGGTGAGCCGTGGTATCCAGGCAAATCCAAGCCAGCAGCCCTTCCAGGACGGTTCCAGCCCGATTGGAGCGACACAGTCTCATTACCTAGGCAGAGGACGGCCCTAGACACATCAACACATGCTCCCCAGTGGGCCAACAAGTCCAACCCAATAATGCACTGGTCTTTAATGTCCAAGCCAGAATTCGTGGTTGGTCTGGCTGTCCCTACCACACAGATAACAGTTTCTTTCCGGGCATTACTGTCCGTTCACCCGTAACCTGCGTAGTTAAGCTATTTGTGGGGTCCAGCCCTCGGGAAGAAGACTAGCTGTTTCTGGCAACACTCCTTTTCTTAGCAAACAAATAGTGGACCCCGTGTCCACTAAAGCACTGCATGGCCGTCCATCAATAGTGCAGTCTAGGTATAGTCCAGTGGAAAATCCACAGCGCCCAACTTTGAAGCAGTCTTTGTTGAGGGGTGCTGAAAAACGGAGCGAGGGTCCCCTCACGGCCTCACCCGATGTCGTTTCCCTGCGGTGATGCTGTACGAGGCAACGGACTTGGGGCAGGGCAATCCCTGGCAAAGTGCCCTGGTTCTCCGCATCGAAAACAGCAGTCCACTCGTTGTCTCTGTCGGGGGGTTGATGTTGATTGGGCGTGGCTGACCTCCACTACCTCAGACAGGTCCCCTTCGCCCTTCGTTCAACGGCTCTTGTTAGTCGACTCGGGTGGCGTTCGTCTTGTCGGTGACTCAGCCTGTAGTACGTCTTCAACCCGCTCAGCCTCTTTTAGTGCCTCGCTCAAATCTCGGGGTGACGATAGACAGACATGCTGGCGAAGACGTTCTGGTGTGAGGCCCGCAGGAAAGCATGAAGACGAGTTCTTCCCTCACTGCTGTCGAAAGTAGGGTAACCTTTTCGTGTATATACCCTGGCGTCAGCGGCAAAGGCTCCTACACTCTCACCTTCATGCCGACGTCGGCTAGTCAGCTTTTCTCTGCTGCATTCTGCTGAAGTTCTTTGTCCAAAGCGACGGGTGAGAGCAGCGGTGAGAGCCTGAAGATCACGACACTCTTCCGATGACAGATCAATGAGTACCTGAAGCGGGACCCTCCAAGGCAAGGGCCAAGTGTGTCGCAGCTTCCTCGCGGTTCCACTCATTGTGTATCGCGGCCAGATCCACTTGTGCGAGGTATGGTTCTAAAGGAGTCAATCCGCTGTATCGCGGCAGCTTAGCAGGTGACCGTGAGAAGCGGACCGTCCGACTGGTAACCTGGGGTATCGCTCGGCAGCCGGCGGCCCCTCTGGCCATGCTCAGAAGATCGCAACACTGTCCGGGGAATACTGGTACCATCAGGCGGTCTGCCGCTTTCTCCGCACAGCTCCGCTGATCAGGCTCTAACGTAACGCTGTTCTCTAAGATGGCACGCTCTAATTCTTCAAGACTCTTTTCCATACGGCGTCTTCTAAACAGCCTGGTCTCCCACTTCTGACACCAATGTAGCGACCCGTGGTCGAGTCTTGAAGTTTTTAAAGCCGATCTCTGCCGTGCACCTCTCCCAAGCTGTCAGCTAGCGGATTGCCAGCGTTGTGCACGCAGCTGTACCCAGCTCTTTAAGTAGCGAGCACTCGTGTCCCATACACCGCGCGACTCACGAGTGTCTCGGCAGCACCAGCTGTACCCAGCTCCTTAAGTAACGAGCATTCGTGTCCCATACATCGCACGACTCTGAGTGTCTCGGCATTAATTGCTTAGATGAAATCTTAGCAATGAATACAGCTCTGTCCTGTTGTATCTCTTTATTCACAGATAGCCAGTAAACAAAGCTCGACATTATTGCACTGCCATTGTCAAGGTCATGCGAAACACATTTCACATAACCGGTACTTTTTACAAAATAAATAACCCCGGACGGCGATGACCCAAACCCACCCAACTAATTGAACACAAACACAACATTATTTACAAGTTAAGAAATTAATAAATACAACAGGAAAAACATTAGAAAAATCAGTGAACGTACAACCTTCCCACAATGCATCACTCCGGCAGCGCTGACTGCCGGGTCGCTACATTATGAAAGAAATTTATATTCTATTCAAGTTAAGCAAACATTAGTATGAGTTTAACTCAAAACTTTAACTTTCTAAAACTGGCTCTTCTTACATTTCCGGCCCCTAATTGGCTATGGGGAGCAGAGACAATTACTATACTTCAATATTAGCCAATTACTTTTATATTAACTATTCTTTTCAAATCACTAGCAATAACACTGAGAACAAACATTTTAAAAATTAAATTTCAAACATTTGCTGTTTCTTGAAGCAGGCACAGTTTATTCATGGGTCTGTCCAGTGTGCTGGTTTTGGTTTGCACACAAACTCTTCTGACTGCACCTTTGGCATCTGGCATTGTCTTGATGACTCAACCCATTACCCAGGAATTGTGAGGTGTAGCTTTATCTACAATTAAAACAACTTCCCCAGGTTCAAAATTTCTTCTTGGTGCAAGCCATTTTTGACGTTCTTGAAGTATTGGTAGATTCTCTTTTGTCCATCTTTTCCAAAACAAATCAGCCATGTATTGAATTTGTTTCCAGTGTCTTCTTGGGTATGGTTCATTTTCTGAAACGAGTTCAGGTGGCATTTCAGGTTTTGTCTTCAGTAATAACAAGTGATTGGGTGTGAGTGGTTCCAAATCATTTGGGTCATCTGATGTCTTTGTAAGGGGTCTGTTATTGAGTATTGATTCTACTTTGTACATCATTGTAGGAAGGTTTTCATCATCGAATGTTTGTTGGTTTAGTGTTGAATTTAAAATCTTTCTTATGCTTCTGATTTGTCTTTCCCACACTCCACCTTGATGAGAGGCTGATGGTGGATTGAAAATCCATTTGATTTGTTCTTGTATCATAGCGTTGCTGATTTTTTTGCATTCCAAGTTTTTAGTAGCTTCTCGTAGCTCTCTTTCTGCTCCAACAAAATTAGTTCCATTGTCTGAGCACATGATTTTAACTTGTCCTCTTCTACCCGTAAAATGGAGTATGGCTTGGATACAAGAATCAGTGTCTAATTAATGTGATATCTCTATGTGAGCAGCTCTGGTTGTAAAACATGTGAAGATTACTCCATACCTCTTGACTAGACTTCTTCCTCTTTTGACTAGAAAGGGGCCAAAATAATCAACTCCAACATTAGTGAACGGTGGTTGGTTTGGTGCTAAGCGATCTTCTGGTAAATCTGCCATTTTTTGATCACCTACTTTCGCATTGTATCTTCTGCAGGTTATGCACTATGAAATTATTTTTCTGATAGCTGAGGTATCCAGTATTTCTGGCGTAATAGCACATAGCTGCGCCCACAATGTCCGATTCGTTTATCAATGTGCTGCAATATGAAAGAAGCAACATGTGAATGCTTGTGTAGAATTGCAGGATGTTTAGCTTCTTTGGGCATTGCAGCTTTGCAGAGTCTTCCTCCAACTCTCAGTATTCCATGTTGTATGATCAGGTCAAGTTTATAGATTAGACTGCTCTTTTTAACACAAGTCTTTTTCTTCAAGGCCTTTAATTCTTCTGGAAATGCTTGTTGTTGACTTAGGTGGATAAGCTCTGTTTCAGCTTTAATTAAGTCTCCTAGAGAAATTGGACTTGGTTTTAAAGTTAGTTTGTACCTTTTCATATGCTTTGTGATGAGTGATTTTTGTTCTTCTGGATTATTTTTAATCTGACTGACTTCTAGTTGAAATGTTTTTCTTTCATTTCTTAAGTGCAACAGTATGTCTTTAAACTTGAGAAACCAAGCCACTGCTTTCTTCAAGAGATGCCAATCTGAAAAGTAAAGTGATTAGTTTGTTGATGGGTTCAGTTGTCTCCTCTATTTTTGTCATGTTAACTGCACAAGTTTTAACTTCTGGATCATCTTCAAAGAGTATATATCCATCCATCCATTTTCTAACCCGCTGAATCCAAATACAGGGTCACGGGGGTCTGCTGGAGCCAATCCCAGCCAACACAGGGCACAAGGCAGGAACCAATCCAGGGTAGGGTGCCAACCCACCGCAGGACACACACAAACACACCCACACACCAAGCACACACTAGGGCCAATTTAGAATCGCCAATCCACCTAACCTGCATGTCTTTGGATTGTAGGAGGAAACCGGGCGCCGGAGGAAACCCACGAGACACGGGAGAACATGCAAACTCCACGCAGGGAGGACCGGAAGCGAACCCGGTCTCCTAACTGAGGCAGCAGCGCTACCACTGCGCCACCGTGCGCCCTCAAAGAGTATATATATATAAATATAAAAATATATATATATATATATATATATAATAATAAAAGGCAAAGCCCTCACTGACTGACTTACTGCCTGACTCACTCACTCGCTCACTCACTCACTCACTCACTCACTCACTCACTCACTCACTCATCACTAATTCTCCAACTTCCCATGTAGGTAGAAAGCTGAAATTTGGCAGGCTTATTTCTTACAGCTTACTTACAAAAGTTAAGCAGGTTTCATTTTGAAATTCTACACGTAACGGTCATAACAGTCGATAACGGTCGACAACGTCCGCCATGTTGAACTTTCTTATTTATCGCCCCTTTTTTTATGAAATTTGGTAGGCGGCTTCCCTGCACTAACCGAAACTGATGTACTTACTTATTTTGATGGTATGACGCCACTGTCGGCCGCCATATTGAACTTTCCAATGTCACCAATTTTCAAACTTCCCGTGTAGGTAGAAGGCTGACCCTGTCTTCACGAAATTTGGTAGGTGGCTTCCTTGCGCTAACCAAAACTGATGTACATACTTATTTCAGTGGTATGACGCCACTGTCGGCCGCCATATTGAATTTTCCAAATGTCACTAATTCTCCAACTTCCCGTGTGGGTAGAAGGCTGAAATTTGGCAGGCCCATTCCTTACAGCTTACTTACAAAAGTTAAGCAGGTTTCATTTCGAAATTCTATGCGTAATGGTCATAACGGTCAACAACGTCCGCCATATTGAACTTTCTTATTCATAGCCCCATCTTCACGAAATTTGGTAGGCGGCTTCCCAGAGCTAACCGAAACCAATCTACATACTTATTTCGGTGGTATGACGCCACTGTCAGCCGCCATATTGAACTTTCCAATGTCACTAATTCTCCAACTTCTGTGTAGGTAGAAGGCTGAAATTTGGCAGGCTCATTCCTTACAGCTTACTTACAACAGTTAAGCAGATTTCATTTCGAACTTCTACGTGTAATGGTCATGACGGTCAACAACGTCCACCATGTTGAACTTTCTTATTTATCACCCCATCTTCTCGAAATTTGGTAGGCGGCTTCCCTGCACTAACCGATACCAATGTATGTACTTATTTTGGTGGTATGATGCCACTGTCGGCCGCCATATTGAACTTTTCAACAGTCTTTGTTACTTATGGGCCCATCTTCAAGAAATTTGGTACACGGGTTCCCAACGCTAACTGAATCCTACTTACGTACATATATACGTCCATAGCCTGCACCTCGGTCACTGTGTGAGGTGGGGTTGGGTCCCCCATCCCAACGCCTCCCACATTGTTGGCTGCCTGCCTATATAAGACCGTCTGTCGCTCCGGTCTCTACATTCCCTTCCTTGCTTCGCCACGGGATTCACGTCTCCCTACTGATAACTACAGCCTTTTTGTTAATCCACAGCTTCTCCTCTGTTTTATTGTTTGTTTATTACAATTATAGTTATTGTATAGGTATTTTACACTTACTTAACATTGCTCAGGTACCCATTTCCTTTATCATTCCAACCCCCATTACCATGTCTATCGAGATGATCACTATCAATCAAAGAACTGTCACTTACCGAGTGGTTTCCATGCCCGGAGATAGCACCTACCTTTTCCATTCTCTTTGTTACATATTGCACGGCCATATCAGGCTCACTCTTGATATCCGGAGGAATATTCTGTCTTATGTATTGAATGACTGGGACAGGTTCAAGGTGTGGACTGATGATGGTACAGGAGATAATTATACTATACAGGAGCACTATAAGAGTGAAATGCTTAAGCCCTTCACCTATGGTTCTGCATGTGAGTTGATGGCTGCCGCTGAATTGTTCGGTTGTCGCTTTCAAGTGTACAGAAATGGCCAAATATTTTACACCTTTCGACAACCGCCAATGCCTCTTAAACATCTTAGATTCACAGGTGACTATTTCAGTAGTGGACACTTTGATGTTTATGAATGTTTAAACTCTCAAAAGCTGGATGTGATTTTATCGATGAAACTGGTTGTATGCTTACAACGCTTGACAGATGCCCAATGTCACTTCAACACAACAAATCCTGCAAATACTGTCGCAATTGAAACAAACCATGAAACTCAAACCGATTATGACAGCAGCAATCCAAGCTGTGAGATTTCAGACAAGATTACTGTTCACATGGCCAACTGTAAGTTACATGCTCAAGAGTAAGCTCAGCGCACAGCTTGGTCATTTACAACCGGAGGGCCGAACTGACAACATGGTATACAAAGAGATCCTTAACAAATAATTATTGGCATATTTTCCCTCAGTTTAAAAAGGTTTAATTTTCTTCTTAATAAAAATTTTAATGCAGTACTTCGCGCTGCAAGGCTGGGTATTTCACTAGTATATATATATACAGACACCCAGGTAGTGAAACATACATAGGCACAAAAATCCAGATTGACTGATACCAATACCTACATGTCATGTCATTTACTAACCCGCTCAATGCAGACCAGGGTCATGGGGTGTGGTGGAGCATATCTCAGCAAGCACAGGGCACAAAACATAAACAGTCAATCGCAGGGCAAACACACACACCTAAATATTATATCTAAAAATAAATATTTCAAATCTGTCCCACTTCATCTTATCAATGTGGAAAGACTGAATAACTGAAGGGTCCCTTGTGTTTCTTTGCTGTTTCGTTCCAAAAGTTAAAAAGACCAGGAAGAAGCTTTATTTATACATGAAGCAGATTATTTGAGAAGAATTAAACTTTGAAATGCTAGGTTTCTAGAATGGACATTAAGATGCTCAGAAGTTTTCTATTTTGATGACAGTTTCAATTTAGCAGAAATGGAGCCCAGAGAGAAAATTCTAATTTGGTGGGAAAAGAAGATTGAGAGACAATACAATAGTGTGTTCTTGTCAAAACATTTGTAATATTCCTTAAGTAACAACTCAGGGTGCTTGCTCGAATATGCAGCCATAAGACAATAGCATACATAATACGCTTTCATACAAGTATAAAGTAAAACACAGTAATAAAGTTGTAAATAAATTAACATTAACAAATACAGAAAATTTAAATCGATCATAATTTATATTTAAAAATTTGTAAATGGAAGAGAGGTAAAGAAAAACTCTAGCTAACAGCATTCTTTGAGAAAATTATCCTTTTGGTAATAAACAATAAGGTCAAAGTTAGAACAAGTCAAAGTTGTGATTGATATGCCCATCAAGAGCTTCAGACAAAGAGTGAGATGAACTAATTCATCAGTAAACTAGCAGAAATTGTTTAGGGCTGAAGAAGCACACAGATGTGTGACATACAACAGTGTCTTTTTGGTTTTTTTTGTTAGTTGGTTATAAATCATACTGGGAAGTTTAAGAAAGCTTGCTAAATCACAGATATAAAATAAAACTAAGTCATAATCAGAATTCTATTGAAAATGATTCATTCAAGATCAAAATCTAGGTCTTTCTGTTTTTTTCTCTGCAAAGTTTGGACACCTCTTTAACTGCACAGCTATCTTATATAACATGTCCACCAGGATGTCATGGGTCACTTGACACATGCATCACACATCTAGCAACCAAGCAAATACACAAAATGGTGGTGCCCATGAAAAACAGAAGCACAAAACAGTTGTGCCTACACAAGAACATGCACAAAATGATGATCTAATCTCTCTTCTTCTTTTTATTCAAATATTATTTTTCTTCAGGACCTGGAACATAATATATATTCATACAGATAATAATAAAGGACTGCCAGATTTGATGACTTCTTCCTTGGAAAACACACAATCTCCACACGTTTATCTGGATTTTTTGATAAAGTTAACTGTTTTACTAATAAAGCTATTTGCAATTAATTAATATGCATCTGATTACTCTTCACAATAATATAAAAACAATGTGAATTCCTAGTGCAAAAACTGAAGCTGCAAATTTTGCACAACTCAAGATATGTCACTGCCAACAATTTTGTTCACTACTGTAAATTGGCTAAAAATGAAAAATAAAAAGTAATTGATATCACATTGATTTAAACACATAACAGTATTCCTTTGCAATGTAAATTGTCATTTGCTTAAAGCAGGTGTCTCCACACTTGCATTTTTAAATTACAGGCACTGTGTGTCACTTCACTGTGTCACTGACTGCACACAGATAAAGTCCAGTGTCTGACATCTGAACATCTTCAATCTTGAGTGTGATTTTTGTCATATCAGTCCTTGTAATTTTAAATCTTTCTGTAATATTTGTCACCATATTCTGGAGAGCTCATGAATGGTGAGAAGATCACCAACTGCAGCCCTCTTGAGCTCTTTTGTCGATACCAGTACATGTTAATATTGTTGGTACTCTGTTGGCAATTTATCTCTACAGACTTCATTTGTGCCACAATGATGCTGGAAGGAGACTGGTTGACCTGGACTGTAGACTGACAGAAAGAATCTGAAAAATATAAAGAACAAATTAATAAATCACACATAGCCAGACATCTGCACAAATGATAAAGATGTATTTAGTAAGTTAAAACATTAAAGAGTTATTGCCATTTCACATACAGTGAACAACAAAGTTAATGCAACATAAAATTAAGAAGTGCTTCATATTGGTGTATCTCATTGTCTAATCTAGGAAGAAACCGACTCTTGCTGTAACAACATGTAAGTCATTTAACTTCAGTTGATGATGTCACAATTTCCTGTTTGTGGCTGATTTAAATGATGTCTGTTAACCTGTTGGTTTGGGTCACTAGAAGTAAGTTACCAACTATGTTCTGCTCCACATCTTGTTAGTTGAGACTGTTATTTGTTAAACTGTGCTCCCCCTTCATCTTGTCATTTATTAACACACCTGTCAGTCACGTCCCATACTCGTAGTGGTACTATAAAAGTCTATGAAACTCACGTAAAGCACGTAGGTCCCATAATAAACATTTGAATACAATACACCCCATGTGTCTCACGTAGGCACCCCTTTATCTCTTGTTTCGGTCACGTCCAAAACGTATCCTTAGGGTATATAAACCCCTGTGTCTGGTTAGTTGTGGTACGCAGCAATTTGAACCTCTGTCTACGTGCTTCTCTTCATCTTGATCCAACCGTGGAAATCACTCGCCTTTTAAGTGTCTTTAAAGCTCTATTGTTTAATGTACACTGTCTGCTATGTATTGCTTTGTAAATTATTCTTTATTGTCTTTGATTGTACACATGTAAATGCCTGTATGTTTCTTTTATATATGTTTCAGTTTACAACGAAGTACGTCCAGTAAAAGCCTTCAAGATAGCTCGCTCACCCCTTGTCGTTTTTTATGTGGATGTACCGAGTTGTTTAGGCTCTCTGCGGCCGCATAGTGCGGAGTGAGGCAGAAAAAACTATGTTTTGTTCCTCATTTCCCAAACACACATAATGAGAACTACTGTTAAGCAACTTCAGAGATCAAAACTGAATGCTTGACTCTGGTTCTCTTTGCTCTGAGTTTGCGTATTGTATGCTTGGGTTTTCTTGGCACAGTCAGATTTTCGCAGATGTCTTGCAATTGTGTAGGTCTAATCAATTTTGTTTGGCTGGCATCCGATCAGATGTTTCTCTTTCTTTATACTAGTCACGTAAGCTCAGACTATCTTCTTCATAGCAATAGCAAAATATAGCTTAGAAAATTCAAAAGTTGATAAAAGTCCACCAATTACAGTACATATGTGTAATGTTAAAGATATGAACCAAAAACAGTGTAACAATCAGAATTGCAATACATATCTCAACTACCTTGCAAAATCAAAGTATAACTGAACAAACATAACTTTTAGCATTATAATGGAAGCAGTTGAGGTAAAATACAGTCTGGATGAAGATTTTGGCTAGAGTTCAGAGCTTACTGCCCTCCTCATTGGTATCACCAATTGGCTTCTGGCAAAAAAGAGAGATAAATAAAAATGAGAGCTATTAAGACAAAAGAAATATGCAATTTTGTAAGGCAAGGTACAGTAAATGAGGATACAATATGTGGCTGGGGGCCAGACCCATCCGGGAAGCCTGGAGGGGATTTATACATACCCTGGACCACAAGGGGGCAACCGCCCTGGATAATGAGGGGACCACAGAGACCAATTCAGGAGGCTCTATCCTATAGGGGCCCATGGCCACCGCCAGGGGACGCCCAGAGCGTCGTGGAGCCCGGGAAACCTGCACTTCCACCACACCTGGGCAGATGGAGGAAGAAACTTCCAGAGACACCCGGAATGCTTCTGGGTGCTTGTGTGGCACTTCCACCACATCAGGAAGGTCACCAACAAGCACCTGGAGAACATCCAGGTGAATATAAAAGGGGCCGCCTTCCTACTGTCGGGGAGTTACAGTTGGGAGTTGGAGGTGGATGAAGCTCCAAGGACAGGAGGAAGAAAGGCGGCCCACGGACACTGAGAGAGGCCCGCGTTGGGGGTGTTTGGTGCTGGAATCACTGTGTGCTGTGTGGACTTTATTATAATAATAAACATGTGTTTTATAAAGTGCTGGTGTTTGTCTGATGGTGTTCGGACCACCTCTCACAGATAGTAACAAGAGCAAAGATCACCACCAGGTTAGTGGATGGATCCACCACATCTTTTAAGATTTTCATTTACATTTAGATTTGCTTTTCACATTTTGCTCATGTAGAACCGTGAAATACCACCATGTCTCTTTTTGGCTCATCTATTCTGAATCACATGGCTAGGTAGCTGCAGATCAAGTAATTGATAAGATTGTCATGCATCATTATATTTACACAGCAAAGTTATAAGGCAGTATGGGAACCAACTAAATTTTGATGTGCCTGTAGACAAATTATTAATCTGACCAAAATTCGGTAGATATACCAGATAAAGCAGCGGTAGAGCACTGGAGCACTGATAACATTTTGGAACATAAAATAGCCTACAGTTTTCTCCTGTACAAATAGGGGATTTGTGTAAAATTTGGTGAATAGGTTCAACAGTGTGAATTTCCTTGCCTGTCAAGCACACACACACACAAACACACTCATCTTTATGTATAGGTTTTAGAAATACAATAGCTAGGATTACATGGCAACAGTAGGTCAGGTTGTTTGTTAGTTTTATGTCTGCCAGCATGAGTTGTATTCCTGGATATGCTATATATGCATTTTGACTGAAAAGAAAAATAACAAAACCAGTAAGATAAAAGTAACTTATTATATGAACCAATTAATTTAATGTGGAGTTAAATCCATTATGTTTAAAAATATGCATACATAAACACACACACACACATCTTTATTCATTTATTTATCTTAATGCAGATATCTCCATATTTTTTTTTGTACATTACAGGCACTGTATGTCACTTCACTGTGTTCCTAACTACACATAAATAAAACCCTGAATCTGATGTCTGAACAATTTCAATTCTTAGTGATACCTGCTATATCAGCGTGTACAATATATTACATCTGTTATTTCACCTTCATAAACAGGAGAACTCACAAATGGTGAGTGTACAACCAGCTGAAGTTCAGTTTTGCCCTACTGTCGATTACAGTACATGTAAACATTGTCAAGCAAAAATGTATCTACACAGATTGATGTTGATGCTACATTATATAGAGAGGAGACTATTTGACCAGCATTTTAGACTGACATGTGGAATCTGAAAAATTAAAATAAAATGACATATCTGACTTTATAACATGAGTCACAAAGAGAACATGAAAGCCACAACACCTGGAAACCTAAGAAAAATAAAAGCAGGTTGTATTAAATACTCCTGTAATCGTCTACTTGTCTTGTGATCATGAGTGCCTAAGCAGCTCAGTTTAACTTTACCGCTGGAGCTGTTTGTCCACAGATGGAGAAGATGACGCGCCAGCACGAGAGTAGATGCAAGGCAGTGCTCAATCGCTGTCAAATAACATGGATGAACTGTCTTCCTTTAGAGCAAGTCATTGAGTATACAAGTACAGTGGCATTTTTTATATACTTTATATATGTTGTTAATCCCTGAGGGGAAAATGTGTCTTCACAAAAACTTTGGAGGTTAGAGCATTAGGTCAGCCATTGCATTGTGCCCCAGAGGAGTTTTCAGGTTAAGGGTCTTGGTCAAGGTCTCAACGGAGTAGGGTCCCTTCTGCCATTTTGTGTTTTAGGGAGAGCTGGTTTAAACCCAATATACCTAACACTGTTTTAATACTTGATGGATATCATCTTTTTCAAGCAGACAGACACCCAGTGTGATGTGGGAAAAAAAAGTCTGAAGGTGGACTGGTCATTTATGTGAATGATGAATGGTATAAAAGTGAGCATATTACAGTTAAAACCACAGTTACGAGTCCACCTCTGACCATCAGCACAGGCTGTCCATAACTAAAAGTGAAGTAAGGAGACAACTGAGAGAGCTACACACAAGAAAAGCTGCAAGACCAGATGGAGTCATTTCCTCATGTTCTAAAGGCCTGTGGTGACAAACTTTGTAGTGTCATTTGTGACCTGTTCAGTCTGGCTCTAAGGCTCCAGAAAGTATAAATGCTGTGGAAAACCTCCAGCATTGTTCCTGTTCAAAGAAGGCAGGCACCTCTTCACCTAATGACTACAGACTGCTGGTACTTAATGCCTCACATCATGAAGACCTTTGAGAGACTGGTCATGGACTATACTGTATGAGTCCTCTTGTGGTAGGCGACTTGGACCCACTGCTGTTTTCCTATTGAACAATGACTAAAGTGAAGGATGCAATTATCTATCTGCTCCACAAGGCTTATTCTCACTTGGAAAAAGCTGGCAGCACAGAGGATTATGTTTTTTTTTTTCTTTCAATACAATACGATCCAGCCATTATAGAAAAATGTATTCTTATAATTAGTAATTTCTACTTATTAGGAAGTATTATAAACACATGAGAAAAGTAGACACTATATTTTATTAAGTATTAAGATGTAAGGAGTTAGGAGTTAAAAAGCTCATGCCTATATATATATTTTTTGTTTTACCCTGTATAAGTCACACACCACCATTATCTCTCAAATTAAAGTCTGGACATGCAGGAGAGTTGAGAAGAGATGGGACCCTTGATAAGAAGGGGAATGTAAAGTATTGGCTTGTAAATAATTGTCCAGTAATGGGAAATAAGGGAGTGCAGGTAGGCTTATCAGAAAGATATGATGGATAGCGAAGAGTTTGACACCCACCTAGCCAAGAGATAACGGTAGACTAATTAGGGGCCGAACTTGAGCAGTGAAATATTGAGGAGTCAGATGAGGATGAATAATGACTTGTGTGATAAGAATTGTAATAAAGATAAGAGCTGCTTTTAGTTGCTGGTTCATTGTTCCATCTTAAGTGAGTCTGTATGTACGCCATACAATAAAACCTCTTCTGCTGTCTGTTCTGAGTCTCTGATTGCCTTCTTTGGGGCTGAGGACGCCACTGCCATTCAGGCCTGCTTCAATACCATTTATGTTAAGGGGTAAACTCAGAGATATGCAGGAGAATATGCCTATGGTGTCCTGGATGGTGGACTATCTGTCAGGCAGACTGCAGTTTGTGAGACACAAGGACTGTTTGCGATACAGATGTGTGCAACACTGGAGCACCACAAGAAACGGGCTTGTCTACTTTTCTCTCTCTTGCTTTTTCCAGCTATAAATATCACTAGGTCATGTCACTTGCAAAAATTCTAAGATGATTCTATATTTATGGGATGTATTGATGAAGGGGATGAGACAGAGTATAGGAGTCAGGTGGAGAACTTTGCAAAGATTGTCTGCATCTTAACATCAGTAAAACCAAGGAACTGGTTATTGACTTTCACCGAACCAAAGAGCCTCTATGTCTGGTCACTATTCAAGGAATGGATGTAGAGGTGATGCACTCATACAAGCACTTGGAGGTCCACATTAATGACAGGTTGGAATGGACTCAGAACACAGTGGAACTATACAAGAAAGGGCAGAGCAGGCTCTTCTTCCTTAGGAGACAATGTTCCTTAAATGTGAGTAGTGACATCCTTCACATCTTCTACAACTCTGTGATGGACAGTGTGATTTTCAATGCTGAAGTTTGATGGGCTGGTAAAATCACTTTTAAAAAGACCCACTGGATTAAAAGTCTAATTAAAAAGTGGGCTCAGTTATGACACCACTCTGGACTCCCCGGAGGTAATAGAGGAGGAGAGAATTAAAACAAAACTGAGTAGCATTATGAACAATGCTGCACATTCTCTCTCTGCATTAATGAATGCTATAGGGTACTTCCAAATACCAACAGAAATACACTTTAAAAGTGTCTCACTGCGACTGAAGAAGAAGTGAACAAGTGATTTATTTTTGGTTTAGCTTGTTCTCTAATGTAGAAAAGAACTGGTAACTTCTAATCAATGTGATGCAGCTAAAGTAACAGTTAATAACATCACAGTTTCCTGTTTAGGTCTGTTAGAATGACACAAAGAAAATGTAATTTAGATGTGTTAAAAAGTTATTCTGTCACGATAGATAGATAGATAGATAGATAGATAGATAGATAGATAGATAGATAGATAGATAGATAGATAGATAGATAGATAGATAGATAGATAGATAGATAGATATTTATTTCTTTAAAGCACATACTATACTGTTGCTGCTCGTATAATATTCTAAAACCTGCAATTCAGGGTTACAAAAGAGTCCAAGTCAATCTTAGCAGAAGATGTGAAGCAGCTTGAAGAGAGCACCAATCCACAGACAAGTGTATTTCTTTGTATGGTGTGTGGGGAACAGCCCGGACACAGACAGGTAGACATGATTTTATCACCCAGCACAAGTTTATTATACAATTATTTACAATGGTAAACACGCACAAACCCAGTGCCTCAGCACCAAACACCCCAACATCCAGGCCTCTCTTCACAATGCCTTTCCTCTTCTGACCGCCTCCACTCTTCTCCTCCGAGCTCTGTCCTATTCCACCAGGGTTAAAGGGTGTGGGCAGGCCTTTTCTGACTGCAGTCCTTTAGAACTTCAGAGGGGAAGACAAGTGGTTAGTGACAGCAACCCCTCTCTTCTTGTAGTGGCATTGCTTACTTTATCTAACCTGGGAAGGTGACCCTATGTGCACGTGTGTGACACCTTGCATGATATTTAACACAATTTTCTCTTGTAAACTGTGTATTAGTCTGAATGCAGCAGCTACTGAACATCCCCGCAGTACAGTTTTATATACTAAAGGAATGCTATGTTACTGCACTGTGCCACTTAGCTGCACACAAATAAAATCCTGTGTCTGAAGTCTGAACATTTTCAATTTGCAGTGTGATGCTCTCCACCACTGATCTTGTTATACTAAATCTGTCTTCTATATTATGACCATACTCTGGTTTGCTCAGGTATGGTGAGTGAACAACAAGTTGAAGTTCTGTTGAGCTCTGCTGTCGATACCAGTACATGTTATTATTGGTATCACTCTGATGGCAGTTTATTTTCACAGACTGTTTCTGTTGCACTATAATATTAGAAGACGATTGGTTAACTTGCACTGAAGACTGACAAAAAATAACTGTAAAAAAGAAAAGAGTAAATATTTTTAAAACTGCTATTGACATATAAAATACATATTTTTATCTACCAAATTCTAACCATTATAATATACCACAAAATCTTAATTAATAAAGGGAAATGAATCTATCTTCTGAAATAAAGTGTGTACATAATAGCAAAGAGAAATGATGCTCATACTTACACTGAATGGTACTGATAAACCAGCACAACACAAACAGATGCTGCATTTTGAAGTAGAAGTGCAAATTATTTGGTTTTCAGATGCAGAACACAAAATATAAACATGTCTTTGTAGTATAAACAGACGGTTATGCCTGCGGTTTATGATGTCTTCATTTCCTGTTCAGCTCTTTCATAAGAATATTTCATGACATCAAAATGCAAGGTATTAACAAAACCAGCAGATCAAATATAAATATTGTTAATTTTGCAAAATATCTGTCTAAATGTGTGCTGTTCAGAGAAGTGATTTGTTTATCTCTTTCTAATGTTAATCGTGTTTGCATTAATTCTGATTTTTACTACCTTCGGACTCACAAATAAATTCAAGAAGGAGTGGTCTAATAATGCCCAAAAAATAATTTTAATCTTGTTTTCTGTTTGTTCTTGTCCTTGAATGTCCCTCTGTTAAACAATGCATTTTCCACTGAGAAATTCTGATGGGACCACACCATAATACAGTGTTTCTCAACCTTTAAGTATTTTCAACCCGAGTTTTCATAACAGTTTTAATCGCGCCCCACTAACATGTTTTTGAAAGGAGCCCACTAATACCAATTTGTTCTTTTTTAATTAATGATATACAATAGATGCATATTTTGTTATTGGCGGCACAGTGGCGCAGTGGGTAGCACTGCTGCCTCGCAGCTAGGAGATCCAGGTTCCCTTCCCGGGTCCTCCCTGTGTAGAGTTTGCATGTTCTCCCCGTGTCTGCATGGGTTTCCTCCCAAAGACATGCTGGTTAGGTGCATTGGCCATTCTAAATTGTGCTTGGTGTGTGCCCTGCCTGGGGTTTGTTTCCTGCCTTAAACCCTGCAGACCCCTGCGACCCACTAGTTAGGGTATAATGGGTTGGAAAATGACTGACTGACTGACACTGATCAGCCTAAACATTATGAGTTTTCCCATATAAAGCGAATGATGCTTACTAGTTTGTAGCAACAGCACATGTCAAGATCAGGGATATACTGTATTAGACAATAGGCTGTCATAGTTAATGTGTTGAAAGTAGAGGATATAAACAGGTGTAAAGTCCTCCCTGACTTTGATAAGGGCCAAATCGCTATGACCAGATGATTGGATCAGAACACTTCTGAAATGGCAAGGCCTTTGGAATGCTCACGGTCAGCTGTGCTGAGTAGAACAAACACACAGAAGGACTACTTGGAACAAATTACAGATCATTTTAATGACAGTTATAGATTTAATAATGATTATGGAAGCAAGATGTCATGACACCCAATCCATCCAAAACCTGCAGCATATGGGACTGTGTATTCTGCCTGAAGGCTGGAAGAGGACCAGAAGATGAAACATACTGAAACCAAGAATACAAAACCTATTCCACCAAAGTCTAATTGGTAATCAGAAAGTAAACACTGAGGGAAAACTGAAAGTTTACAAACCAGAGTTTGAGAGAAAAATTCATACTACATTTGTTTGAGTTTTTAATCCATCTATCCATCTTTTCATTTTCCAACCTGATATAGTATCTAAAAACTGGGTCATGGGGGTCTGCTGGAGCCATTCCCAGCCAACACAAGGTGCAAGGCAGGAACAAATCCTGGGCAGGGCGCCAGCCCACCGCAGGTTTTTAATCCAGTTCATGAAAATAAATGAGTTGTCGTGTGTGTTTAAGCTCCTTGGTATTAACCTTGAGCGTGACTCAGGCTGAGGGTGACATGTAATGATATGCTTTACAGTGTTAAGCCCAGATAATTCTTGGCAAAGTATTCTGCTGCCATCTATTGGATGAAAAAACATAATGGAGCAAAAGAAAACACATTTTTCTATGTTTTATACCACTTTATGGTAACTTCAGGGCTGAATTAATAATTAAGTAAAATAAGCACATACTTAGGGCATCAAGGGAAGAAGGGCACCACAAAAATTTTCCATTGCCTGATTTACCATTGATCACATGGTGGAAAACTGCAAATGGTGCAGCATGGCTTAGCTGAGCATTCATTTTCTCATTTGAAGTACAATGAAAACCAGAATGCAGCAAGGCAGGCTAGGTGCCTTTTCTCTGCTAATTACAAAAGCAGAAGTGTTACATGAGATAAGTTTTGAGGATCTGATTAAAGACTTTACCACTTAGAAAACTTTTCAAATATAAATAAAATGGGAGTATATAAATATAAATAAAAAGTAAGCTTTTAGAATTTTTTTTTTCATTTCAAAAAATAAAATTAGGTTTTATGGATTATTATTGTTTATATTTTGAATTAGATATATATGGGGGCATCGTTTAAGTGCTTAGGGCCTCTAAAGATCTTAATCCAGCCCTGAGTTACTCTAAGGTAATTCATCAATATCCATGTGTGGGGCAGAGCATCCAATGAAAAACACAATGGCAAATGAAAAGCTGTAATGGCAGTTTTAGAATAAATTGAAGCTGAAACATTGCTCAAAATCAGTGATAGTGACGATGATGTGAATTGGTCATCAGATGTTGACATGGAAAATGAAACTTACGCATGATACGGATGATATGCATGATTTGCCCCATGAATTTAGTCATTTGAAGCTTCACCATGGTGCAACAGTGGCTGTGTGACAAAAAGGTAAAATGATTACAGTCAAGCGCAAAGACAAGCAAAATGTTAGCCCCCTAAACACTGTTCACAATGCGGTAGCTCTGAATGTTTGTGTCAGGGAAAAGTCACTAAGCCTTGCGCTGTGGTAGTTTGTGTAATACAACGGGAACAGATTGTGGGGATCTGGCACTGACATTCTACCTTTTTGTGTGCAAGCAACAGAAACAAATATAAGAAAAGTGTGCAAAAAAACACACATCTGCTGTCCCGATTGCACATTGCTTTGTGGTGACTGTCTCACGCAAAGGACATATACTAAATCTGCATCAGTACTATAGTGGACACTAGACCTACCTTTAGTACTATATCTATGATGTTTTGATACTTGTTTCTGTTACAAAAAAAATGCATTTTTCACATTGAAAAAAAACCAAAAATGTTTTCCTTATTTTTCCTTGGGAAACATAACAGTAAGTAGACTAATGACATAAGATGCTGGCGCCTTCCAAAACTACATTTCTTGGCAACTGGGAGCAGTGTAATGGGAATGATAACATGATGGTGACCATATGCAAAATAAAATAAACTTGCAGCACCATTAATAAAATAACCACCATTCTCAGGAACATTACACTGCAAAGGTAACTGTAAACCCAACATAAACCCAAATCCCTACATATACTTAAGTAAAGAAAATTATTTCTAAGAGAAAAACAATGTCACAGTGAACATCTTGTAACACTGTGTAGCCACAGGCCTCTTCATAATGCCAACTCTAACCCTGTTCACTGTCCAAAGCACCTATAATGGCTACTTAAACATTGAAACTGGATAATGGATCAATTGAGGAAGGTCAATTGAGTCACATTATTTGTTACAACATCTGGAGAGCTGGGTATATGTGTGGAATTTACCTCGGAAATAGATAGCACTGGGATGAACTGAGGGAAAAGGACATACTAGTGGAGTATGTTGTTTAGGGCTGTGTTTTACTGGGAACTCCTGGGATGGGCCATTCATGATGTGTTGTGTTCCACCTAAGCATCATCCCTTCTTAGCAATGGCATTAACAATGGAATGCACCCTTTCACACTGCTCATATTGGTCGGGAATGGTTTAAGGAACATGATGAAGAGTTCAAGATGTTGCTCTGGCCTCCAAATTCTACAGAACTGAATCTAATGAGCATCTGTGGGATGTGTTGGAACAAAGAGTCCAATCAGTGGTGGCTCCATCTTGCAACTTACAGAAATTAGAAGATCTGCTGCTAATGTCCTGTTGCCAGATTCTACAAGACACGTTCAGAGGTATTGTAGAGTTTATACCTCTGTGGGCCAAAGCTGTGTTGGTGGCATACAGTGGAGCAAAAGCATGTCAGGCAGATGGTAATAAAGTTTTGGCACATCAGTGTAGTTATAAATATTAAGTAAACTGAGAACCTCGCAACCGCATGCTGCCCATATTGAACTGCCTACATTGACACAGCAACACCTCAAGTTCAGAATTAGACAGTTTTGACGTGAAAGAGCACAAGTCATAATAATATGGACAAAACATTCCAATTACACACACTGCATGACCAAAACATAAAACACTGAGACTAACTGGTTGCAGCACTAGCCAGATGTGACCAGACGTTTGCAGGAAAACAGTTAAAACAAGATTTTCTATATGCCTGTTCTTTCTTCTTCAAGATTCTATAACATTTTTTTTATTTTTATTTATTTATTAATTTTATTACAATCAATACATAGCAATCAAGTTTTTACAAAAAAAGAATTATGCTAAGAACAGATCGATCCCCACCCTTGAGAGAGAGAGCAAGCCAAACGGTGTAAAATTTAAGGCTTTTAAAAATACCTAAATCAACAAATTCTCTGTGCTTTATAAAATCATTTCAAAATATTACAGATTAGATCCTGCCATGTTTTGAAAAAAGTCTGCACAGATCCTCTAACTGAGTATTTGATTTTTCCAATTTTAAATAATATAACACATCAGTTTCCCACTGACTTAAAAGAGGAGAGTTTGGGTTCTTCCAGTTTATCAGAATAAGTCTGCGTGCCAACAGTGTAGTGAATGCAATCACAGTTTGTTTGTCTTTCTCCACTTTAAGACCCTCTGGAAGAACCCCAAACACAGCTGTTAATGGGTTAGGAGGGATTGTGAGTCCAAGACTGTCTGAGAGGTAATTAAACATTTTTGTCCAGAATAATGTTAATTTGGAGCAGGCCCAGAACATGTGACCTAGTGAGGCTGGGGCTTGGTTGCAACGTTGTGCAGGTTGGATCATGCCCTGGAAACATTTTGGAGAGTTTTAGAGCGAGACAGATGTGCTCGATATATAATTTTGAGTTGTATAATTGTATGCTTTACGCATATGGAGCTTGAGTGAATTCTCTGCATTGCTACTTTCCACTCCTTTTCTGATATATTAATTGAGAGGTCATTTTCCCAGTGTCCTCTTGGATCTTTGAAAGGAAGGGATTGTAAAAGGATTTTATATATTGTAGAGATGGAGTCTAACTCCTTGAAATTGAGCAATAATTTTTCCATCGTGGATGAGGGTGCAAGATGAGGAAAATCTGGAAGGTTCTGTTTAACAAAGTTCCTGATTTGAAGATAGTGAAAGAAATTTGTAGCTGGAATGTTAAATTTGGAATGTAATTGTTCATAGGATGCAAAGACGTTGTCTATATAAAGATCTCTAAGCAAGTTAATTCCAAATTTTTTCCAGATATTAAAACTGCATATGTTTGTGAGGGTTGAAAGAGGTGGTTCTTTTACAGGGGTGCCACAGAAAGAAGCTTCTCCGTCTTAAAATGCTTTCTACATTGGTTCCAGATTCTAAGTGAGTGGAGCACAATTGGGTTATTAGTGTATTGCCGATAACGTGTGTTTATTGGAGCACAAAGCAAGGAATACAAAGAAGTACTGCAGGATTTTACTTCTATTGCGGTCCAAGCCTGTGTATGTTCTTCTATTTGTGTCCAGGTTCTTATCGACTGTATATTTGCCGCCAGTAATAAAACTGGAAGTTAGGTAGAGCCATGCCACCTTCTGCCTTTTGTCTTTGTAGGGTCGCTCTTTTGATGCGTGGATGTTTAGAATTCCAAATAAATGAGGTTATTGTTGAATCTAATTGCTTAAAGAACGATTTATTAATGTATATTGGTATGTTTTGAAATAAAAAAAGGAGCTTAGGAAGAATATTCATCTTAACAGTGTTAATTCTTCCAGCTAGTGTGAGATGAAGGGTTGACCATCTATGCAAGTCTTGTTTAATTTTTTCCATACAGACGACGAAATTTTGTTGATAAAGAGCTTTATGTTTACTTGTGATGTTTACCCGAGGTATTTAAACTGTTCTGCAATGATAAAAGGAAGGGTGTCTAATCTAATATTATATGCTTGCGAATTCACCGGAAAGAGTACACTTTTATTCAGATTAATTCTGATTCTATAATTCTAAATATAAGATTCTATAACATTTTAAAACTGGAGCAACATTGTACTGCTGTCATCTTCTAAAGAATCTGGATGGAGCAACCAACATGTTTCCTTTGAGGCTTTTTCAAATTTAGCATTGTCTGGTGATTCTCTTCTTTGTTAAGCTCAGTTCTAATCAGGGTAAGGTAGAGTGTTTAACGCATTACTGTTGTTATGCTTTCTTTTTTTTTAATTGCTGTGGCAATTGTTGTTGGGCAGGGTGGTAGGGCTGTAGGGCATCTGTTAGTGAAGAAAGATTCATGGATCTTGACTTTGCAGATGATGCTGTGATCTTTGTGGAGTCAATGGAGACACTGATTGAGGCTCTCAAGAGACTGAGTGAGGAGTCTGAGTGTCTGGCTTTGCAAGTGTCCTGGATTAAAGCCAAGATCCAGACCATTAATGACCTCTTGGACATAGCCATCAGCAGTGTGTCTGTTTATAGAAAGAGTGTTGACCACATTGAGAGGTTTACTCACCTTGGCAATGACATTCATGTCTCTGGTGACTCTTATTATGAGGTTAGTTGATGGGTTGGGAGATCATGGTGGGGTTATGAGGTCACTGAAAACGGGTGTGTGGTGCTCTCAATATCTTTGGAAGAGGACGAAGGTCCAAATGTTTAGAGTCCTGGTGCTTCCTGTTTTGCTATATGGTTTTTGAGACATGGTCGCTATCCAGTAACCTGACACGAAGACTGGACTCCTTCAGTACTGTGTCTCTTTGGATAATCCTTGTGTACCACTGGTTTGACTTTGTGTCGAACGAGCGGTTGCTTACGGAGTCTTGAATGAGGCACATTACCTACAGTGTGAGGAGGCGTCAGTTACGGCACTATGGCCATGTGGCACGATTCTTTGAGGATGATGTGGATCACAGGATCCTCATTATTGAGGGCCCAAGTGACTGGACCAAGTCAATGAGACACCCATGTAACACCTGGCTAAGGCAGATAAATGGTCATTTCAAGAGGATGGGTCTGGACCACGTTTCTGCCTTAGGGGTTGCCATCTGGGATCCTAAGCTGTTTTATTGTTTGGTGGGTGCGGCAATGCACTTTACCAGTGCTCCCTTACCTGTCCTGCTGTGCCTAATTTTAAGGGTGCAAATGATACTGAACTTTACATACTTCTTTGCTAATCTACATTGTATAGTTCAGACTTGAAAAATACTTGAGCAGAAGTGTAAATGCACAATTAAAGAAAAAAAAATGACATTGCCTATTTTAATGTCAAAAATTAGGGACTAATGTCTTCAAGTCCTATTGTTAAGCTAGTAAACTGATGTTGCACATGTGCACACACCCTTAAGGATAAACCAACAACAACGGAGGACCAATAGTGCTATCCCCATGATCTGGAAACAGGCATACAGCACCCAGCACAAAGACAGCTTCACATACCACAGAAAACAATATTTTGGAGTTAAGCATCCTGATTTGGGGGCTTTTCTGTACTTTATGTTTTTTATTATTACTATTTGATTTCTATGTCTTTAACTATTTTTTCCTTTGGTTTAATGCATTTGTCTCATAGCTTCATATTTTTCAACTTTCAACCATATTGAATTTAGTTTGATCTACATTATTATATTTTGTGTGTGTGTGTGTGGAGGGGTTCTTTTGGGGATTTTAGTTTTTTTTATCATTATTTTATGGTTAATGAGATTGCCATTTTGTTTTGTATGTGTACTTTAAGCTATGACAAGAGTTTTTATTGCTAATGACATGCTCCGGAAGTAATATATGCATCATTAGTTAAGCCAGCATTGCTGGTTAAGCTATCTGAGGATAATTCAAATTTGTAGTGGATTTTTGGCTGAGATTGCTGGTTAGCATTTTCCTTAATCAATTTTGATTCCTTTAGATCTAATGCCTTTAACTTTGTATGTTTAAAGACTTAGATTGTTTGGCCTCATTTCCCATTCTTTACATTTAATATATCTGTCCTGCATTTTACCCTTTTAAGGTGGTTAAATAAGAAGTTAAACTGAGCAGAGGATGGAAAATTGGAAAAAAAGCTAAATAAGGTAGAGGCTTATTATAAACATTTTAATAAGTTAAATTATTAAGGGAAGCTGTTTATTTTCTTCAGTTCCCAATGTGGCTGTAAGCCTTGAAATCACCTGTTTTCCAGAGTATTAATAGTCGTGACCAGGATGAACTAATGCAATGAGGACACAAACAGCAAGAGTGGAGCAAACATCCTAGCATAATTTGTGCAAATCCGTGTCCATTAAATAGAAGTGCAGCACAGTCATTGTTCCACCACCATTCTCAAGCATCTCAGGCATTCTGCTGCTCCTGCTTCTTGGTTGCTGAGCAGGAGAAACCAGCTTTGGAACGTCGGTCCTCTCGCTTCATACGGGGTCTCTTACAGATGTCTTGCCTTTCATTAACTGTACCAGCTCACACTCCTGATCTTACTGTCAGTCCTCTGACTAAGATTTTGACTGCTAATTGCTGGTATTTTTCATTGCCTGAATTTTTTGCTCATTCCCATAATTACAGTAAACACTTTCATTACACCGTGTTCAAATCAGAATCAGTATGAATGACTCATACAATAGAACCTAAGTATTCTAATGATTTTTGTTGGTGAAAGAAAATGTCTGTTGCCCTGTGAGCTATTTTAAACTAGGTGATATTGTTTGTCCTAATCTCTCTGCTTCTCTTTTTCAAACACTCTTGATTGTCTGGTGGTGGAAATAATGCTTACACTGCAATATATAATGTTTCCCAGGGGCCTCATGTATAACGCCGTGTGTCGAATACGCACTACTGTATAACATGACGTAAGCACAAAAGCCGAAATGTGCTTACGCACAGAAAAATCCAGATGCAGGAATCTGTGCGTACTCCAACTTCCGTGTTCTTCCGCTCCATAAATCCCAGTCAGCGTGAAAAGTAACACTCGTGCATGTGCCTTCTGTCCCGCCACAACTCCTCCCAGAATTACGCCTCTTTGAATATAAAAATCAATATAAATCGCCCTTAAGCTCAGCCTTCTGTGAAAAGACAAGGGGAAAATATAAGAATTTCAGCGAATACCAAGAGAAGGCAAAGGAAAAACATACTATTTGTTTATTTAAATCATGGTATAATCAACAAAAGGAAGCTGATCGAGTGACATAGTGTGTTGGAGAAACTTGAAAGCTCAAGTTCACGAAGTCGCACAGTGCCGGAAATAAAAAAGAAGTTGTCACATATCAAAGTCGCGTGAAAAGGCGAGCCATAGCCCACCGTCTGAGTATCATATGAAAGCTTATTAGGGTACAGAGAAAAAAAAAGCACAAAGTGGGGAAAAAGCACGAAATGTCAACTTCAGTCTCGAAATTTCCACTTTAATCATGTAGTTTATTTTGTCATTAAAGTAGAACATCATAAACTTCATCTTAAAATCGTTTAATTAACCAGTTTCTCAAATCACATCGTAATTAAAGTAGCACGTTAAATGCTTTGTTTTGCATGTGATCTTCTATGTGCTCTATGTGTGTAAATCACTACTTGCTTCTTAAACCGGTTCTCTTTCTCCGACAGGACACAGAATCCATTACATTCATAATATTACAGCTCTCTGAATAATTAAAATACTGAAATGTATACGTGATATCATTTTTATGATGACAGGAGTTAAAGCATGTTATTAAACATGGGAACACGGTGGTGCAGTGATTGTGCGCGACCTTCGATGAAATTATTGCAGCAGTACTGTCACTTTCAAACATACTAACTTCCAGTTCCTGTCCTTACTTTTCTTTCTCCAAATACCCAATCGCCACACAATAAGGAATAGACATTAAGCCATCTGTAAGCTTACAAGGACGATTCTTCAAAACTTTTAAGGAACATTGAAATATCTTCGTAGTATAGGTTTAATTATTCTATCCTTCTATCCTTCCAGTGTCGTGCTAACCCAGCAAGAATACAGCACGAGGTAGGATCAATCCATGAAGTAGCTAGCGCTGCGGCACCGTGTCCTCACATTTTAATTATTAACAATACAGATTATTTAAATGAAGTTAAAGTTTTATCTGTATAATATAATCAACATATTTTGCTGCATTTCATCTTAAAAATGATATAGTCATCATATGTAAATACGCGCTTTATAAAGTGGCGCAGGTTGTGCAATATTATAACTGTAGTGCAAGTTTACAGTGAGGTGATTGTACTTATAAGTACAAACAGTTCTACAAGGAGCACTTGATGGACTGATTGACTGTGTTTAAAGTTCTTTGGATGAAACTGTTTCTGAACTGCGAGGTCTGTACGGGAAAGTCTCTGAAGTGTTTTGCCGTGGCTGAGGCTGTGTGTGCTTGATGCTGTATACCTACTGTATAATTCTCTTTCTGATCAGCTGCTACTGTGATTCACACTCAGATACAGTGATATAAATACTCCGAGTGGTGCAGTGAGAGTAATATGGAAAAAGATGATCCGATATGGTAACCCTTAACCGGAGCAGCTGAGAGAAGAAAAAGAAGGTGCAGTGACAGTAACAATGCTAAAGCAGCTATGGTATTTGGAATACTATGGCTATTCCCTGGACCATTATTTTGTTACAGGTTAATTACAATCAGATGCATTAGACTAATAAACAATATGCGGTTAATTTCAGTGTATTTATAAAGCCACGTCAGGAATGTGGATCTAAGAAAGAAAGGGTAACCACACAGGAACAGTAGCACTGCTTTGATGCTGGGTGCCACCAGTCTGCAAAACTGAGTGCAAAACTTGCAAACGGCAAGGTATGAGCTACCGTGAAATGTGTGTGGCTTTACACCAAGTTTAGGTTTTATACATCGCAGTTTGAGCGTGGAAACGTTCTTACGCAGCATTTCTGTGTGTTCGCACCGCTTATACCCGAGGCCCCAGATGTCCACATGACCATCATCATCCAGTTCTTTCATGTGAAGCCTGAAAACAATAAGGACTGATTTAGATCATTTATGTTAGATTGAATGCCCAGTAGGAGCTGGGTGGTCTTGTGGCCTTAGAACCCCGGCAGATTGTTTTTTTTTTTTTTTATCCAGCCCATCTTTTGTTTTTTTCTGTCCTCCTGGCCATTGGATCTTACTTTATTCTTGTGTTATTTAGTATTGCCTAATCTTGTTTTTTTGTTTTTATAAACATTTCTTTATTCATCTTGTAAAGTACTTTGAGCTACACCATTTGAATGAAAATATGCTATATTAAAAATGTTGTATGCATGTTTGCTTACATTTAGATTTGCTTTTTATGTTCTGCTCACATAGAACTGTGGAAATCCACTATGGTTCTATTTGGACTCACACACTCTAAATCACAAGGCTGTAAGTAGCTGTAAATCAAGACATTACCATGCATCAGGTATTCATTATGTTGAAGTACATAGCATGTTTACACAGGGCTGTCTGGAGTGGGGTGCACCAACTAAATTTTACAACAAAATTTTGATATAAGGTCAACGATGTGGATTTCCAATATTGGACAGAGCAGGAATACACAATGTCTGCAGGGGTGGGACACCAACAAAAATTTGGAATAAAATATAGCTTACAGTCTTCACTTGTACAAATGAAGGATTTTCGTAAAATTTGTCAGATAGGCTGAACGATGTGAATTTGCATAGCAGACAAACACACACACTAAACTTTATATACAGGTGTTACATATAGCCAGAACTGGAAAGGACTAAAATGCAACAGCAGATGAAAATTTGCATTAGTTTAATGTCTTCCAGCTGTACTACTGGATATAGTATATATGCATTTTGGTTAAAAATAAAAAAATATGAAAACCACTTAGTTAAAAATAAAGAAATACATACAACCAATTAATTCATTTCAAGTAGAATTCATTCCATTACCTGCATTTGGCTGGCGCCCTGCCCGGGGTTTGTTTCCTGCCTTGCGCCCTATGTTGGCTGAGATTGGCTCCAGCAGACCCCCGTGACCCTGTAGTTAGGATATAGTGGGTTGGATAATGGATGGATCATTCCATTACTTTTACAAGTACACATTTATATACTGTTCAAAAGAATTAAAGAAACACTTTTTAATCAGAGTATAGCATAAAGTCAATGAAACTTCTGGGATATTAATCTGGTCAGTTAAGTAGCAGAGGGGGTTGTTAATCAGTTTCAGCTGCTGTGGTGTTAATGAAATTAACAACAGATGCACTAGAGGGGCAACAATGAGATGACCCCCAAAACAGGAATGGTTTAACAGGTGGAGGCCACTGACATTTTTCCCTACTCATCTTTTCTGACTGTTTCTTCACTAGTTTTGCATTTGGCTACAGTCAGTGTCACTACTGGTACCATGAGGCGATACCTGGACCCTACAGAGGTTGCACAGGTAGTCCAACTTCTCCAGGATGGCACATCAATACGTGTCATTGCCAGAAGGTTTGCTGTGTCTCCCTGCACAGTCTCAAGGGCATGGAGGAGATTCTAGGAGACAAGCAGTTACTCTAGGAGAGCTGGAGAGGGCCATAGAAGGTCCATAACCCATCAGCAGGACCAGTATCTGCTCCTTTGGGCAAGGAGGAACAGGATGAGCACTGCCAGAGCCCTACAAAATGACCTCCAGCAGACCACTGGTGTGAATGTCTCTGAACAAACAACCAGAAAGACTTCATGAGGGTGACCCAAGGGCCCCATGTCCTCTAATGGGCCCTGAGCTCACTGCCCAGCAGCATGCAGCTCGATTGGCATTCGCCATAAAATACCAGAATTGGCAGATGCACCACTGGTGCCCTGTGCTTTTACAGATGAGAGCAGGTTCACCTGAGCACGTGACAGAAATGAAAGGGTCTGAGAAGCCATGGAGAACATTATGCTGCCTGTAACATCATTCAGCATGAGCAGTTTAGTGGTGGGTTAAGGATTGTCTGGGGAGGCATATCCATGGATAGTCACACAGACCGCTACAGGCTTGACAAAGGCACCTTGGCTGCCATTAGGTATCAGGATGAAATCCTTGGACCCATTGTCAGACCCTATGCTGGTACAGTGGCTCCTGGTGCACGACAATTCCTGGCCTCATGTGGTGAGAGTATGCAGGCAGTTCCTGGAGGATGAAGGAATTGATACCATTGACAGGCCACCACACTTTCCTGACCTAAATCCAATAGAACACCTCTGGGACATTATGTTTTGGTCCATCCAATGCCACCAGGTTGCACCTCAGACTGTCCAGGAGCTCAGTGATGCCCTGGTCCAGATCTGGGAGGAGATCCCCACAACACCATCTGTCATCTCATTAGAAGCATGCACCGATGTTGTCAGGCATGTATACAAGAACACAGGGGCCATACAAAGTGCTGCGTACAATTTTGAGTTGCTGCAATTAAATTTTGGCAAAATGGACTAGCCTGCCACATAATTTTTTCACTCTGATTTTTGGGGCGTCTTTGAATTCAGGGCTCTGTAGGTTGATCATTTTCATTTCCATCAAACGATGTGGCATCCTTTCGTTCCTAACACATTACCCAGTCTATATCAGTATAGATATCCAGGAGGATTTCTTTTTCCCATTGAGATCTGATGTGTTTTCAAAGTGTTCCTTTAATTTTTTTGAGCAGTTTTATATGCATTATAATATGCATTTATTTTCATAATTAAATTTCCTTTTCTCTGTGCAGGTGTTTCCACATTTTCATTTTTATATTACAGATGCTGTGTGTCATTCACTGTGCTTCTAGCTGCACATAAATAAAATCCTGTGTCTGAAGTTTGAACATTTTCAATTCTTAGAGTGATACTTGCTATAACATCTCTTGTAATATTAAATCTGTTTTTTATTTTGTCTCCATAAACAGGGGAGCTCATAAATGATGAGTGTACAACGAGCTGAAGTTCACTTGTGCCTTGCTGTCGATACCAGTACATATTAGCTCCATCACTACTCTGGTGACAATTTATCTCCAGAGACTCCTGCTGATTCTTTATTATGTTGGTAGGAGCCTGGTCAACCGTAACTGTAGACTGACTTATGGAATCTGAAAATTTAAAAGAAGATAATATTAGATTATACAACATATATATTGTTGACAGTAGTTAATACAGATATATTCAGTATATTTAGACATAAAAGTATAATTGCAGTTTCACTTACAATATACAAGAAAGTTAAAGAAACACAATGTTAAGGAGTTCTTCATTTTGGTTTATGTTATTCTCTAATGTAGAAAAGAACTGGCCACTTCTAAAACATATGAATCAGCTACAGTTATAGGTTAATGATGTCACAGCTTCCTGTTTAGGTATTTGAGACTGTTGAGGAGGACATGAGGTTAGGAGCACACACTGATACAGTGCATTGCCGCACCCACCACAGACCAACTCAGGATTCAGATTAGGACCCGAGTGCAGCCATGTACCTCCGCACCACACTAGTTCAAATGGAGTGGAACAGTATGAGTTTTTTTATGATGGCTGAAGTGCCAATTCTGCCACCAACCCCCAAGTTTTTCCCTGTAGGTTGGAGGGCCTACATTGCAGGGATGGATGCAGATTAGCATTATGTTGCAATGACACAAAGAATATGTAAATCAGGTTTGTTAAACAAGCGTTACTAAATTACAAAAAAACAAACAAAACAAAAAAAAGTCCATACTATGAACTGATAGATAGATAGATAGATAGATAGATAGATAGATAGATAGATAGATAGATAGCACTATATAGATAAATACATAGATCTGCCTTAGAAACCTGGCAGCTTACTTTATTCTTGTGTTATTTAGTATTGCCTAATCTTGTTTTTTTGTTTTTATAAACATTTCTTTATTCATCTTGTAAAGTACTTTGACCTACACCATTTAAATGAAAATATGCTATATTAAAAAATGTTGTATGCTGTGAATGATAGGGGGCGCTCTCGCTCCTTTGAACCCCTGTCCACGACTCCAGACACCAGGTAAAAGTCCTCAAGTTGACTTTATTTTGTCGCCACAGTGTACAAAGCACACTCTCCACCACAATACTCATATAAATCACAATAATGATCAATAAACCAATCCTCCAGCTCCCAGACACGTTGCCACCCTTCCACCCAGCTCAGCTCATTGTCTGGGAGTTCCCATAGTCCTTTTATACTCCCTGACCCGGAGGTGTTTCTGCCCAACAGTCCACAAGTCCTTATTCCTTCCGGGTCAGGGTAAATAGTCCTTTTCTTCAACCCGGAAGTCCGTCGCTCTTCCTATGGCGAACCTCCGGGTCACAGGGCACGAAGAAGCCCTCGGTTCTCCCTGCAGCTCCCTCCTGTGGCCCCACGGCATCCAGCAGGGCTTTGCATAAAAACTCCATTGTCCATGATGCCCTGCTGGTCTTCTGGGGACCTCCATGCTGCAAGGAGGGCTCCACCTGGCGGCTTGGGGGTATTGGCCGGGATAAATGGCCGGCCATCCTTCACAATGCATGTTTGCTTACATTTAGATTTGCTTTTTAAGTTCTGCTCACATAGAACTGTGGAAATCCACTATGGTTCTATTTGGACTCACACACTCTAAATCACTGTAAGTAGCTGTAAATCAAGACATTACCATGCATCAGGTATTCATTATGTTGAAGTACATAGCATGTTTACACAGGGCTGTCTGGAGTGGGGTGCACCAACTAAATTTTACAACAAAATTTTGATATAAGGTCAACGATGTGGATTTCCAATATTGGACAGAGCAGGAATACACAATGTCTGCAGGGGTGGGACACCAACAAAAATTTGGAATAAAATATAGCTTACAGTCTTTACAGTAAATTTACAGTAAATTACAAAAAAAAAAAAAAAAAAAGTCCATGCTATAAACTGATAGATAGATAGATAGATAGATAGATAGATAGATAGATAGATAGATAGATAGATAGATAGATAGATAGATGATCATCAGTCCAATAATAAGTAAAAGGTATGAAGTCTTGAAAGAGATGAAGACAAGACTAGAAAGAAATCTCACGAAACCTAACATGCTTTTAAAAGCGAATTCTCAGTTTTGATTCCCTTTACCTTATTTGTATTTCATGTCTTCTTTTTGACCAAAGCTATTTCCTCTGAGGAATTTTAGAAGAAACATCTGTGACAGAGATGATTCTTAAATGAAACATAAATGAAAATCACTTCTCACTCTCATGAGAACTTAAAGAGATCATAAAGTTCAATGTTTGAACTGTAAAATTTTCTATGGGTAGCTTCATTTACATTTTTAAGTTTTGTTTTAGGAATTTTATTTTATTGTAATATTTTTAGTTAATGAACATACATATATTTGTAATGGGTGCTATCATTTTGTTTTCGTATCGCTATGACATGGGCATCTGTTGCATAAGAAACGACTCTGAAAGTTACATCATATGTACAGTGGTACGTAAGCTGTCTTTGCAGAACTAATTCTTGTGAAAATTGTGGAATTCAAATATTTCTTGCAATGTTTGTGTTTCTTAAAAAATCTAAGATAATGGATTTCTAGCTAAAGAACTTTGACTATGACTTTTATTTAGCATTTTGGTTAAGCAACTTTACAACTTCTTTAGATCTTCTTTCTTTATAGGAATTGAGTTTTGGCATCATTTCCTTTTCTTTATCAATCATTCAAACAATAATAAGTATACGAATGAAAATTGGAAAAAATACAGTAAAACAAGAAGACAAACACAGACAACGAATTGGGGCTTCAACTCGTGATCCACATATAATGTTGGAAAAAATCTTAATACAGATTGCAAGTAAACTTAAGAAGATGTGAGTCCATTCATTGACTAGCAACTGCATGAAAGGCAGGTTCTTAAATGGCTTCCAGATGATTAAGCAGGTTAAAGGACAGAAACAGAAGTGACATCACAGGTCCTCAAAATTCTGAGCTTTCTGGTCTGCAGATGAAGGATAACAAAATGCAAATAGCAGTGTACCGTCCTGACTCTGGGTGGAATTACCATCACAACTCCAGCCCTTAGAACAACCCTATTCACATGTTCCTGACATGCCCCCGAAACCCATTAGGTTGGATGACTTGAACTGAAATAAGTGAAAATGAGATTAGGAGTCAGCATTGAATCAGCATCTGTGAACCCTAATGATATTCGCTCATGGATATATACAGCTGAAGATCCCAGAAACTCCAGATGACTCTAAAATTTGTCTACTTGAGCCACCAATGTTAAATGAGAAAGGTCCACCATCAGAATAATCTCCCAACCCAGTAGATAGTTCCTTGGCTATTGAATAGCACACTTGATCACTAGGACCTTCAATGGCGGCATAACTGATCCCACTCCCTAACAATTTCTGGCTCAAGCATATCACAGGGTGATCGACACCATCAATGCTTTGGCTCAGCACAACACCAAATCCAGAGTATGAAGTATTGTTCTATAAAATGAAAGCGAAAGAAAAATCAGGGGAAATTACCACACGTGCCAATGTGAAGGCTGTTTTCTAGCCATGAAATGCCATCTTTTTTTTTTGTTTTTGGTCAAGGATGCTGCTTTCTCAGAAAAATGAGGTACAAACCAGCAGTAGAACCCTCCAAACCCTAAGAAAGCCAGTTAAAAATGACAGCAACCATGGATCATTGTGCTATCACTACTCCATCATCCACTATGTACTCTAAATATTTTGATTCAATTAGTCCATAAAAACTCAGTGGAGAACTATGGCCAGATGTATCAGTTGTTCCTTTCATACACTGGAATATATGATAAAATCATCCAAAGAGGCGGCACTATATTTTTTGGGGGGTTGGAGGACTTTATCCACCAGATGCATGCCAAATGCAAACACATGGTATCTAGGAGTGCTAAGTCCAATTTCCTTTAATTTAGAGCTCTACCTCCTCCCTCTTCTCTCTGGTAGGCGATAGGGGTGCTTTGGGACAATTACCCTGGTCCCAGTAATAATGTCATGTGCGACAAGAGAGGTTTGACCAAGTTTCTGCCATTGCTCAGAGGTCAGATCTTTATTAAAGTTTAAAACCTTTATGTGATAGACCTGTTCTTCAGGCCCATGATTGACCTGTATTACTAAATATTAAATTAGCTTTTGTCGCTCTAATACCTTATAGGATTCATGCCTATGCATGAGTATTTGTATTATTTTCTTAAATATATGTACTTCTTAAAATTTACATTAATTCTTTGTAAAGAATGTTAGTTTCCTGGGGTGTAAGGAATAAATCATTTTTGATTATTAATTTCACTTGCACAATGTTTGCAATTATAATTCTTCACATATTTTTGTATACAAAACATAAACAAGACCATAATAACATCAATAATAATAATAATAATAATAATAATAATAATAATAATAATAATAATAATAGCACATTTTATTTATATAGCACCTTTCCCATGCTCAATGTGCTTATTATTAAAAAAAGAATAAAAGTGTGACTCAAAGCACAATGAAAATGAAAATTTTCCATATATTTTTGTATACAAAGCTAAAAAAAAAGGATACATATGAGACTTGAACCACAACGTCACTTAATTGTAGCTGTCCTCTGTTCTAATCCTCACCTGGCACAGTCTGTCACTAAAAACTATTCAATGTAAAATATAATAGTGGTTTTATCCATAACCACTTTGGTGAGATAAGATTGTTCTGGGCCTCATTGCTATGGCATGAGAGAAAATAGTTTTTATTGTTTTAGATAAGAATTTATTTCCAGTCAGTCAATCAAAAACATGTAGCAACAACAACAACAACAACAACATTTATTTATATAGCACATTTTCATACAAACAGTAGCTCAAAGTGCTTTACATATTAAAGAATAGAAAAATGAAAGACATAATTATAAAAAAATAAATCAACATTAACATCGAATAAGAGTAAGGTTCAATGGCCAGGGGACAGAAAAACAAAAACTCCAGACGGCTGGAGAAAAAATAAAATCTGTAGGGATTCCAGACCATGATACCGCCCAGTCCCCTCTGGGCATTCTACCTAACATAAATGAAACAGTCCTCTTTGGATTTAGGGTTCTCACGGAAGGGCTTGATGATGATGATGGTCACGTAGACTTCTTCCTTTTAATCCGTCCATCATTGTTGGAGCATCATGAAGCTTTGAGTAGGTGGAGGTGGCGCAGGCCACCACCACAAAGAAACCGGAAAAAGAAACAGAAAAGAGAGTAGGGGTCAGTACCGATTTTAGAGCCACCATGAATAGTTGTTATGATGAATTGAACATACAGAGTATCAGGATTAAGTTAAATTACGATTAAAATGAAGTTATAAAAAGGCCATGTTAAAGTAATGTGTTTTCAGCAGTGTTTTAAAGTGCTCTACTGTATCAGCCTGGCAAATTCCTATTGGCAGGCTATTCCAGATTTTAGGTGCATAACAGCAGAAGGCCGCCTCACCACTTCTTTTAAGTTTTGTTCTTGGAATTCTAAGGAGACACTCATTTGAGGATCTGAGGTTACGATTTGGAATATAAGGTGTCAGACATTCCGATATATAAGATGGGGCGAGATTATTTAAGGCTTTATAAACCATAAGCAGAATTTTAAAGTCAATTCTGAATGACACAGGTAACCAGTGTAGTGACATCAAAACTGGAGTGATGTGTTCTGATTTTCTTTTCCTAGTTAGGATTCTAGCAGCTGCATTCTGCACTAGTTGCAAACGATTTATATCTTTTTTGGGTAGTCCTGAGAGGAGTGCATTACAGTAATCTAGTCGACTGAAAACAAACGCGTGAACTAATTTCTCAGCATCTTTCAGTGATAAAGAGGTCTAACTTTACTTATGTTTCTTAAGTGAAAAATGCTGTCCTAATGATCTGATTAATATGTGATTTAAAATTCAGATTACAGTCAACAATCACCCCTAAGCTTTTTACCTCCGTCTTGACTTTTAATCCTAATGTATCCAGTTTATTTCTAATAGCCTCATTGTATCCATTATTGCTGATCACTAAAATTTCAGTTTTCTCTTTATTTAACTTGAGAAAATTACTATTCATCCATTCTGAGATACTAGTCAGACATTGTGTTAGTGAATCAATAGAATCGGGTCATCAGGTGCTATTGATAAGTACAGCTGTGTGTCATCAGCATAGCTGTGGTAGCTCACGTTGTGCCCTGAGATAATCTGACCTAACGGAAGCATGTAGATTGAGAATAACAGCGGACCCAGGATAGAGCCTTGTGGAACACCATATTGGATATCATGTGTCTTGAGTTGTAATTCCCACAACTAACAAAATATTTTCTCCCTGTCAGGTAGGATTCAAACCAATTTAAGACACTGCCAGAGAGGCCCACCCATTGACTAAGGCGATTTCTAAGAATGTTGTGATCAATGGTGTCAAATGCAGCACTCAGATCTAAGAGGATGAGAACAGATAAATGGCCTCTGTCTGCATTTACCCGCAAGTCATTTACTACTTTAACGAGTGCAGTTTCTGTGCTGTGATTTGTTCTAAAACCTGACTGAAATTTATCAAGAATAGCATGTTTATTTAGGTGGTCATTTAACTGCATAATGACTGCCTTCTCTAGAACTTTACTTAAGAAGGGCAAGTTAGAGATGGGTCTAAAATTTTCAAGAGCGAGGGTCAAGATTATGTTTCTTAAGTAGGGGTTTAACTACAGCAGTCTTAAGACAGTCTGGGAAGACCCCAGTATCTAGTGACGAATTTACTATGTCAAGAACATTATCAATTAGCACGCCTGATACTTCTTTGAAAAACCTTGTTGGTATCGGGTCAAGGGCGCAGGTGGAGGGTTTTAATTGAGATATTATTTTTGTAAATCAGGTAAATCTATCCTAGTGAAAGAGTTTAATTTGTTTATAACAGGATGTTGGGGTTTAGGGGATCCTTAGTGTTGGGGAGATATACTATGTTATTTCTAATATCATTATTTTTGATTGAAGAATACAGCGACAGCCTCACAGGTTTCACTGGAAGCACTTAGGAGGCATTCCTTTGAGCTACCTGGGTTTAGTAGGTGATCAATTGTTGAAAATAAGACTCTAGGATTACTAGCATTGTTATTTATAATATTAGAGAAATAGCAGCGTCTCTCAAGACGGACAGTGTTATTGTATTCTGTTATTTTGACTTTTAATATTTCGTGGTGGATAGTAAGTTTACTCTTCCTCCATTGACGCTCAGCTCTACGGCATGTTCTCTTTAAATCAGACACTCTTTGGGTCTTCCATGGTATACCAATGCTAGAAGATTTTTTCACTGTCTTTTCAGGTGCAACTATGTCAACAGCAGCTCTCACTTTAGAATTAAATCTTTCCACCTTACTATTTACATTGTCCTCGCTATTATAGCTGGCACTATAAACGGACTGATTGCTTAAAATGTTTGTAAGTTTTAAAGCTGCTGCCGAATCAAAGAAGCGTTTTTTAACAATATGCTTCTCATGAGTGTTTTTTATCATTATTTCTATATTAAAAGTAGAAGAAAATGGTCTGATAGACCAATATCAATGATCTGTTTTATATCAACTTTCAGTCCTTTAGTAATCACTAAGTCTAATGTATGACCTGCTTTATGTGTAGGCTGATTTATGAGTTGTCTCAAATCAAAAGAATCCAGGAGGTTCATAAATTCTTTTACTTTTAGATCACACTGATTATCTATATGAAAATTAAAGTCGCCAACTATTAGGAGTGTGTCATAATTAGTAATTAAAATTGACATTAAGTCAGAGAATTCCTCAAAAAACGACGCGTTATATTTAGGAGGTCTATACACGGATAGTATTAGAACTTGAGAATCTCCATGAATAACAACGGCGAGATACTCAAAGGACTTGAACTTACCAAAACTGACATCTTTACATTTTAATCGGCTCAAGTAAATGTTAGCCAATCCGCCCCCCCTTTTTCCCTGGCGGTTTGAATGAGTAAAACTGTAATCCGGAGGCGCAGATTCGATTAAAACTGACGCGGCATCTGAATTCAGCCATGTTTCATTTAGTGCAATAAGATCTATTTTTTTATCACTAATAAGATCGTTGATAAAAAACGTTTTGTTAGTTAAAGCTCTGACATTTAATAGTGCCATATTTAATGTTTCGGAGGTGCAGAGATGAGTACTATGTGCGTTATTGTTATTTGGAATAGGAACTAGATGTATTGTTCTGCATATTTTTGCATATGAAGCAAAAGTCAGGTTTTTAAAGCAAATAAGTAAAGATGGAGCTCAAACAACAAAGTTATATATGAAGTGGAAAATGCTTCCATCTGTGCTCTGCTAAAACCATGTAGATTTGCAACAAAATGGTCTTTTCTAACTATTAAATCAGCCATGACATTGATCCCTTAGAGGGAAAACTGTTTTCCTTTATGTTGTCTGGAAATAGCCAAGTGTTTCTTGTCAGTCAGTCAGTGAGTCAATTCAGAAGCTTGAAACTTTAATATATTGATTTGGTAGTACCCCAGTTGCTAGTTTTTGAATATTTTAAAATGTACCTAATCAGTTAAATAACAATCTTTTTCATCTTACTTAAACTACAGACACCTAAATTTCTCTTGGCAGCATCAAGAGCAGGGCATGAGCATCCCTAAAAGGCTGCCAGTGAATTGATGAGTTTAACATAATGAATGACTAATTGACTATAATTACATTCAATCGATAGCTTAAACTACTATTATTCATGATGAAAGCTGCAATTTAAAGTAACGACTCATAATAATGTTAATTTTACATTCCTTGTAGATTGCATTTTGATAGTTACTCTACAATGCTCAATTAATTATTTATATTAATTGATTTTTAATCAGCATCCAATAAAGATCACAAAAGAGGGCCCAATGACATAATTTTAGGTGATTTTTTAAATTATGCTTTTTCTAAATGTGTAGTTATTTTTATCTCATACTTTACAGCTCCAAGTCAAACAACCTTTTCAGATTCAAATTTACAAATTGCAATTTTTGTGAAACAGTTTCAGTTTTGACAGTTTGACCAACAGTATGTCATTTTTCCCTGACTGAGCTGCATATGTCAGGTCAGGTCAGGTTGTCATTTTATTATGTATTTTTGATTAATAAGCATGTTACTGAAAGACAATCAGGTTTTGTACAGATCATTAAAGGAGTTTTTACATTACAGATATCACATTTTAGTGCACTGTGTCACTAGCTGCACAGAAATACAGTCCTGTGTCAGAAGTCTGTGCCTTATCAATTGTGAGTGTTATGCTTTCTAGTTTTGATCTTGTAGCATTGAATCTTTTGGGTATTTTGTCGCCATATTCTGGGTTGCTCATATATAGAGATCGTAAAACCAGCTGAAGTTCACTTGAGCCCTGCTGCCGATACCACTCCATGTAGCTGTAAGCAGCACTTTGGTTGCAGTCGATTTTCAGAGACTGATTCTGCTTCACTATTATATGGGAAGGTGACTGGCTGACCTTCACTGAGGTTTGGCAAAGAGCATCTGCAAAATGTATAAAAAAAGTTAAAATAAATAAAGAAATAGGTACATAACCTTTGAAGAACAAAAAAGATGACACTGTAACAAAACAAAAAGTTAAGTGCATAAAACTATATTAGTTATAAATAAATAAATAATGCTTTACATCAATGTCTGTTTATACTACATCTGAAAAACATTGCATTAAAAAGCAACAAATACAAGCATAATAAGGAAAATAAAACACACTATTTAATATCCCGTAAGTTTAAAAAAAAACAAAATATAAACTTACAATGTACAAAAGCAATATTAAAACATAATACAAGAAGTTGCATTTTGGAATGAAGTGCTCTCTGATGAGCAACAGAACCATTAAAAGCCCCTGAAATGAAGGACATAATTCTACAGTTACAAATATGACGTCACAATTTCCTGTTCATCTGTTCGTCTTTTCTTTTTCTTTTAAGTACTTGGCAAACGGACAAAAGAAAATTAAGCAAAATGTTCCAAATAATGTAGTTTTTAAAATTAACTTTTATCAAATAAAAATTAATAATACTTTTTCAAGATAAGAAAACACATCTCATTTCTCATTTAAATAGATAAAACTACCTTGCTAGTACATCACTCATTTTCAGAAGTACCTTAAAGTCAGTACATGTTTGAAAGTCATTGTAATTAAGTTTGTTTTTGAGCCAAATTTTGGCTTTACCAATGAAACAAAACAAAACAAAACAAAAATATATTTTACTGGACCACTAAAAATAATAACCGTTTTCCTCACACATTTATTATTAACTATCTGTGCTATCCTTCTAAGCTGAAACCTAAGTAATCAACACAGACTTCAGCATTCACATTTGCAGTGCACCATCTACTGGAATGTATTTTGTAATGTATGTAGCAATAAACTGCATTGTATTTGTCATTCCAATAGATGATGCATTATAAATATTTGTAGTAATAAAATGCATAACTACACATGCCTATGATGCACCATCTGTTGGAATGACAGATACAATGCATTTTATTTAAAAAATGTTTGGATGCACCTTCGTTTGGAATAACAGAGGCATAGCAAACAGACAGACACTTATCCTTTTATTAAGGTGGATTAATTTTACATACAATATCACCATAAATACAAGAACCATTACCATGAGACAGCTTTGTAAGACTGAAATAGACTTATGAAAATTTAAAAGAGGTTCAATTCAACAACAAGAAGGAAACAGTGAAAAACAGTCTCACTCCCTTCACAAAATGGGCATTTGTCGATAACATTAAGGTATCAATACGTGAGACATTAATATCAATGACAAAATATGAAAGAAAGAAAGAAAGAAAGAAAGAAAGAAAGAAAGAAAGAAAGAAAGAAAGAAAGAAAATGTATATAAAATGCACTCGTTATTGTTAAATAGCACACTTGATCACCAGGGTCTTCCAGAGCCACGTATCTAGTCTTACTGTCTAACAACTTCTGGCTCAAGAACATCACAGGGCGATCAACACCAATGATGATTTGGCTCAGCCCAGCACCAAAGCCAGAGTATAAAGCATTGGTGTGTAAAATGAAAGACAAAGAGAAATCAGGGGAAGCTAACACATCTGCCAATGTGAGGCCTGATTTTTAGTCCTGAAATGCTGTCTCTGCTAGAAAATCCCATATGGCAGTGTTAGGATCCTGTTTATTTATTAAGTTAGTCAAGGGTGCTGCTCTCTCACAGAAATGAGGAACAAACCAACAGTAGAACCGTCCAAACCCTAAGAAAGCCAGTTAACAATGACAACAACCATGGGACATTGTGGTATTGCTACTCCACCACCCACTTTGTAGCCTAAATATTTTGATTCAATCAGTCCATAAAAACAATTTTCAGGATTGATCAGAAGGCTGGGATCACAAATGTAGTGGTGAGTTATGGCCATATGCATCAGGTGTTCCTTCCATGTGCTGTAGGCTTTTTGGGGTCAGAGGACTTTATTCATCACATGCAAGCCAAATGCAAAGACATGATATTGCCAATGTTATCTAGGGGTGCTAAGTCCAGTTTCTTTTAATTTCAAGCTCTACCTCTTTTTCTTTTCTTTTCTCTGGGAGCCGAGGGGTGCTTTGGAACATTTACCCTGGTCGCAGTAATAATGTAATTTGCAACACAGAAGGTTTGACCAAGTTTCTCATCCACTACAGATTTAACTGACAGGATGGCTTTCACAAGCTCCTACCATTACTCAGAGGTCAGATCTATTGTCTAAATGAACCTGTGAGGCAGTACTGAACCAAACAAAGCTGGAGTTAGGAGTGGACTTCCTGACCTTCTACAGCTTCCATATATTTACCTGATAGACCCATTGTTGAGGCCTATGATTGACCCATTTTACTGAATAATTAATTAGCCATTGTCACTCTAACATCTCATAGGGTCCCTGCCTAGTTCATTTTTAATATATTATTTTAATACATATACTTCCTAAAATGTACATTTATTCTTTGTAAAGAATGTTTGTTTCCTGTGGAGTAAGAATGAATAAATCATTTTTTATTATCAATATCACTTACATCGTGTTTGTAATTATAATTGTTCATTTATTTTTGTATACAAAACATAAATTAAACCATTATTTAAAAAATAATAAAATTGAGACTTGTACCAAAATGATCATTTTAATTCTCCATACACCTATGTATACATAATATACGTAAGACCAAGATTTAAAAAAAAATAGGATGGACCTCAGTGTCACTTTCTTGTAGCTAGACACGATGATGACCTGTGTTCTTATCTGAACTTGCCGTAGACTGCCACTAAGATGGCCCTTTTGGACTATTCAATGTAAAACGCAATTGTGGTTTTGCCCATTTTTTTCAGAATTAACATTTTGTTTAAATAGGATTGTTCTGGGCCTCAGGACCATGACATGAGTGAAAAATATTTTTTTTTTTTTTGCAATTAGAAAAGAATTTCTCATTAGTTTGTGTCTGCGTGGGTTTCCTCCCACAGTCCAAAGACATGCAGGTTAGGTGCATTGGCGATCCTAAATTATCCCTAGTATGTGCTTGGTGGGCTGGCACCCTGCCTGAGGTTTGTTTCCTGCCTTGTGCTCTGTGTTGGCTGGGACTGGCTCCAGCGGACCTCTGTGACCCTGTGTTAGGATGAAGCGGTTGGACAATGACTGACTGACTGTCGTTTGGAAACATGCAGTTTTATTCTGTTGCATATTTTTTGTATGTGAAGCATAAAAATGATTAACATTTAAAATGTAAATAAGAAAAAATGAAGCTCAAACCACAAAGCCACACATGCAGTGGAAAATGCTTCTGTCTGTGATCTTCTAAAACTATGCAGATCTGTCATAAAATGGTCTTTCTGACTATTAAATGAGAAATATTGTCATGGCTGTTATTATTTTTTTTTACTATTGAATAGACTTTTCACTAAGGTTGGCTTTTTTTCTGGGTCTCAGGGCTGTGACATTGATTCATTTTTTTTGCTATTAAATACATTTATTTATTTAGTTATTTTTGAATCTCAATGTCATGACTTCAGCCCCTTATAAGGGAAACCATTTATTTGTCAGAAAGTCAGGGGGTCAATCAGCAACTTGTAACTTCTATATATTGATATATGATAGTAAACCAATTGCTAGTCTGTGAATATTTTTAAAATTATTTAATAAGTTAATGAATTATCTTTCTTACTTTACTTAAACAATAGACACCTAAGCTATTCTTGGTAGCATCAAGTACAGGGCATGAGCCGACCTAAAAAGCTTCAGCCAATAGCATAAAATATACTATTATTCATCATGAAAGCTGCAATTCAAAGTAAAGATTCATAATAATATTCAGTTTGCTTTCTTTGTAGTTTGCACTTTGATAGTTACTCTACAATGTTCAACTAAATATTTTTATTAATTGATGTTGCATCAGTACATAATAAAGCCCAGTGGAAAGGGCTCAATAAAATAATTTTATGCAATTTTTTTATTTTACTTTTTCTTAATTTATAACTATTTTTATTTCATACTATACAGCCCCAAGTCAAACTTCGTATTAAGCTCCTACTTTCTAAATTGCAATTTTTGTTACCCACTTTCGAGTTTGCATGTTCTCCCTGTGTCTGCGTGGGTTTCCTCCGGGTGCTCCGGTTTCCTCCCACAGTCCAAAGATATGCCGGTTAGGTGGATTGGCGATTCTGAATTGGCCCTAGTGTGTGCTTGGTGTGTGGGTGTGTTTGTGTGTGTCCTGCGGTGGATTGGCACCCTGCCCAGGATTGGTTCCTGCCTTGTGCCCTGTGTTGGCTGGGATTGGCTCCAGCAGACCCCCGTGACCCTGTGTTTGGATTCAGCGGGTTGGAAAATGGATGGATGGATTTTCAGTGGCTAATCTGTTAGACCAAACAAAAGTGGACTTTAATTCTATCACACTGACTCACACTTTGACCAACAGTATGTCATTTACCCTCCCTGAGCTACCATTGTAAAATCTTGGAATGCTGTATTCTGTACTTGTGACTAATAAGCATGTTTCTGAAAGACAATCAGGTTTTGTAGAGATACTTAAAGGAGTTTTTACATTACAGATATCACATTATAGTGCACTGTGTCACTAACTGCACAGAAATACAGTCCTGTGTCAGACGTCTCTACATTATCAATTGTGAGTGTGGTGCTTTCTAGTGTTGATCGAATTGCATTGAATCTTTTGGGTATGTTGTCGCCATACTCTGGTTTGCTCATGTACAGAGCTCGCAACACCAGCTGAAGTTCACTTGAGCCCTGCTGCCGATACCAGTCCATGTAGGTATTAGTAGCACTCTGATTACACTGAATTTTCAGAGACTGATTCTGCTTCACTATTATATGGGATGGTGACTGGCTGACCTTCACTGAAGATTGGCAAAGAGCATCTGTAAAATGTACAGAAAAGTAAAAATAAATAAATGAACAGTTATAAAACCTGTGAAGAAAAAAAAAGATGAGACTGCAAAATAATAGAAATATAATTGCAGTTAAACTATATTAGTTATAAATAAATAATGCTTTACATCAATTTCTATTTACAGTATATCTAAAAAACATCACATTACAAAACAACAAAAAAACTTTTCTGAAAGCATAATAAGGAAAATTTTTGACATTTCTTAGGTTAAAAAAAAAGTTTTAAACTTACAATGTACAAAAGTAATAATACAGTATAACAGCAGAAGAAGCTGCATTTTGGAATGCAGTGCTCTCTCATGAACAACAGAACCGTTAAAACCCCTGATGTAAAGGACACAATTCTATGTACAGTCACATATATGATGTCACAATTTCCTGTTCATCTGCTTTTCTTTTCTTTTTTGTTAAGTACTTGCTATAGATAATGTCATTTTAAAATTTAATTTCATTAAATAAAAATTAATAATGTTTTTTCAATATAAACACTACCAGACAAAACAAAGAAAACACATGTCATTTATTATTTTAAACTGGTGAAACAAACTCACCTCCATGATTTTGTAAACTACCTTGCTAGTACACCACTCATTATCAAAAGTTCCCATATTGAAGGTCATTTTAATAAAATGTTTATTTCAGCCAAATTCTAGCTTTCATCAGTGAAGCAAACAACAAATTTACTGAATCACTAAATAAAATTAGTAATTTTCCTTACCCATTTATTATTAACTAGCTGTGTTACCTCTGTGTTCACATTTGCAGTGCCCCATTTATTGGAATGTATTTTGTAATGCATGTAGCAATAAAATGCATTGTATTTGTTATTGCATATAGTAAAAAAATGCATTACTACAAATGTTTGTGATGCACCATCTGTTAGAATGACAAATGCAACACATTTTATTATAAGAAATGTTTGTGCCATCTTTTGGAATAACAGAGACCTAGCAACCAGATAGACACTTATCCTTTAATTAGGGCATATTAATTTTACTCACAATAACACTATAAATATATAAAGTGGCACAGTGGTAGTGCTGCTGCCTCACAGTAAAGAGACCTGGGTTCGCTTCCCGGGTTCTCCCTGCATGGAGTTTGCATGTTCTACCCGTGTCTGTGTCGGTTTCCTCCCACAGTCCAAAGACATGCAGGTTAGGTGGATTGGCACTCCTAAATTGTCCCTAGTGTGTGCCCTGCAGTTGGCTGTCACTCAGCCTGGGGTTTGTTCCTGCCTTGCATGCTGGGATTGGCTCCAGTGGAACCCTGTGTTAGGATATAGTGGATTAGATAATGGATATATGAACAATTATTAAGAAACTACTTTATTTGATTAAAACAGATATATACTAGGTGACTTGAAACTTGTATTTAACTTGATCTATAGTGCTAACCTGATCTTTTCATTCTTTTATTATCTATTATTATGCTACATACATATTGTAACTTGACTGAAACCCTAAGGGAGACCCCCATCCCAATTCATTTACACTATCACGGTCTGAAGGAGATTAGGAGTCAACTAAAAATACGGAGAGCCAACTAAGCTAACCCTATTTAATTTCTTGGCAAGATAAAGCACAAAACTACTGTATGTGCTTAGGGCAGCGTTTCTCAACCTTTAAGTATTTGCGACCCGAGTTTTCATAGCAGTTTTAATCGCGCCCCCCCCTAACATTTTTTTGAAATGTAGATGCATATTTTATTATACCTACTTAACTTTTATCGACATTTATCTAACTCTTTATTTATTGTTCTAGTATCAGAATGTAGTTTAAGTTAATTTGTTTTGCTTTCAGCAGATTTTTTTTTTTCATATTTTTGATTCTTGTTTTCTTTTTTTCACATCTTCGCGCCCCCCTTTTTGTTACTTCGCGCCCGTCCCACAGTTTGAGAACCATTGGCTTACAGAAAAACAAAAAAAATTCGGCTGCACAAAAGAGATGAGTGAATCACACTGGAGTTCCATTCTCAAGCAATCTCAGGTCCAAATGAAGTGCCATTCTCTGGGCATGTCTCCTTTCATGTTATACTGACTATAAGGGGTGGACCCTCCCCTGGTCCCTGACGGTGTGGCCACATAGCCTCACTGGGCCTTCTATGTTTTATTGGTTTTATTGATTTATATTAATGTATTGTGAAAAGCATGCCAGACAAACACCAGAATGTCCAAAAGGCACACGTTTATTAAGCACAGCACCACAATGCCTTATTCTCCAACAGTCTCAGTCTCTTTCTCTTTCTTCTTCTCTCAATGACCTCCACTCCCCTCCTCACAAGCTTTGTCTCCTTCCTCCCAACTCCGGCTCAGCTTCTGGAGGGAGGCGGCCCCTTTTATAATGACCCGGATAGGCTCCTGGTGTGGTGGAAGTGTCAAGAGAGCACCCGGAAAGACTCCAGGTGTCCTTGGAATTTCTTCCGGCAGCACTTCCTGGTGTGGCGGAAGTGCTGCCATCCAAGGTTCCAACCACGGCCGAGCTCCCCCTGGCGGTGACTCCGTCTTCGTAGAGGGTTGAGCTTCGCAGCTCCGTGACCCCCATGCATTCCAGGGAGGCTGCCCACCTGGAAAAATATTGTCCCATTTCTGGTCCCCTGCTCCTTCCAGCGTCCTGGTGGGGCAACATCCCTGGGCGTCTATGACAGTATGTGTGTAGACTGAAATGTAGAGCATATGTGGAAACTGTTGAAGATTTTGTTTTTATTATATTGTATGTACTATTCTGGAGACACACCAAAATTTAATTGTACATCTGTGCAATGACATTAAAAGGCATTCTATTCTATTCTATCAGATAGTGACAGCGCCTCCTCTCAGCTTGGAGTGTTAGTGCTTATCTTCAATGCACTATAAAGATGATCCCCTGGTGCACATGTGTGATAATATCTAGACACCAATAAAAGGGGCTAAAACACCTAATAAAATCAAAACTAAAAAAATACCCCAACTTTAAACATGCTAAGAACTCAACATTGGATATTAGATTCATCAAGGTTTATTTTTCTTTGTAGCCTGAGATTCTTATTCTGATGTTAAGAATATGCTTCTTGATGCTACAACTGCCTGTAATTGTTAATTTAAACCATTAAAGTTAATTTAAAAGCATTTTTCTATAATGTTAATGTGTTTGTAGTAGTCCTTTTGTAGGGTTTGTAATTGGAAGGTGCAGAGATCAAGGAATTTGAAGGGATAATCCTAAGGATTTAGAAATGCCAAAATGCCTTGGCAAAACGTAAAAACAGAAGAGAGAGTCAAAGTTCTTTGTTTCAAAATTCCATTCTAAAGTGGTTCTGTTATTTTGCAATGTTTTTGTCTTTGAAAAACAATGGACATTTGGCAACACATTGTGCTTTGTCTGAACCATGTAATCAGTATTTGACATTTTTGCCAAATGCACCATGCAGTGGGCTGGTATGTAGTACTAGGAGCCTCTTCCAATTTCTACACAAAATACTGGCAATGTTTCTAAGCATACTGGTGTGTACTACTATGCATGTACTGTCACAGAGGACCACAAACTCTCTCCACCCAGGCTCTTCAATGAAATGTTATTATATCATGGAGCTCAAAGTTTCACTGAAGACATTGCCATAAACAAGGTATTATTAGTAGTTTGATTCAACTGTCACCATGATTTCACTCATAAAAAACAACACAAAATGATGATAGCCACAGGAAAATCAACCACAATTTGGTACGGTGCTGAGATGACAAAATAATGTTAAAGTAGCCCCATTAATGCCATATAAAAATGTATTTATATGGAAGATTGCACGTAATTGTTTAATTAAGTCCCGTACACCTTTGACAACTATTTTGAGGTGTGTGTGTGCATGTTTGTGACTTTGCAGTTGAGTTCAAAATAAAACAACCTGTAATATCTACAGTATTGTCAAAGGAGTGATCTAAAGTCATGTCAAAGACTACACAAGATCTTTACTTACCTTTAGAAGGAAACCATAGCCTATCCCAGGAGCAACTGGGGCACGTTTGTAATCAGACTGGATGGGAATCTAGTCCAGGGCAGTGCACACTCATGTAAATATTGCCAAATTCCTTAGTTTTTTTAAAGTTAATTTTATTATTTTTGTTTTTGGTGATGTCATTTTATCCTCATTTTATGACATCTGGTATTTCATGGGCACTGCCTTTTTGTGTATTTGTTTCCATGATCACCAGCATTTGGTGTGTTTGCTCACTTTGGTGCTTCATGGTTGTAAGGCATGTGATGCACATACTATGTGACCCATTATATCATAAAGTCATTAAGATGAGCACTCTCATTGAACAGCAACTGAATATTAAGGCTAAATCATTAGCCTTAAAAAAAACATTCTTATGAACCATTTTGGCTTTGTATCTCATTTTTAGTTTTTGCTGGTTTGCATGACTGTTTTGAACAAAGATCTTTGAAAATTATGTCTAACAGCTTACAGTATGTAACTGACAATTCACTTGACGTTCCATTGTAACAGGGCATTTGTAGATTAATTCTGCATTCTACATTCAACTACATTTCAAATTGAGTTGTTACTTCTGCCCAAATCAAAGACAACATACATTCTCTTTAAGTTACTAATTAATTTAATCTAAACTTTTTTAAGATTGGAGAAAGGAAATCATCATTCTTCAAAAATTACCATAGTCAGATGAGCAATGTGCAAAGTCTACAAAGAAAGTCACTGGGCTGGGGTTTGAACGCTCCATTACATGTTTGAGAATCCTACATGTTATGGTCTAGTGTTGTTCTCTCCTGACTTTCTCTAACTTGTAATGTTAAGATATGCATGATACAAACATCTCAATATAAACCCTGTGGCATTCCAGAAAGTCTTATAGGAAATTTTGCCGAACCTACTTTACAAATACAGCAGCAAATTTCAACACATGGCAGAACAGCTCCTTTGCCGCTATTTCTGTTCTTTTGTCACTAGATGGAACCAAGGTGCTCTAGTTCAAAGATATGAGTACTGTATGAGGGCTGCAGGATTAAGCTTGATCCCCAGCAACAGTGGTGTATCTTTATCTTTAAAAAAAATAATGATGTACATAATGTAGGGCAAAGGAGACAGCTCGGTTGTCATGTGGCTCAAGGACTTCATATAACAAGTTCAAAATTAACTCAAATCTCTGGGACACCTTAGAAACATATCATCATGGGGGTTTATACGATGGACGGGACATTCAAAAAGTTTCCGCACTTTTATTTTTTGGTTGGAAACTAATTGGGCATTAAAAAATTTTGTATGACGCTGGGAAAATTGCATCGCAACGGAAGGTGACTATGTAGAAAAGTGATGTAATTTGTTTTTGAAATAGAGTTGAAAAGTGCTGAAACTTTTTGAACGTACCTCGTATGTTTACTGAATTGATCTGCTCTATATATCTGGGGTTAGAGTGATAGTCAGCATGAATACCAGGGAATTAGCAAAAATCAGATGTATGGAGAAAGAATGTGGAATGAATGCTGGAGAATGTTTTGAAGACTGGAGTTTGGTGAGCACTGTCACCTGTGAGGTCCGGGATGTTGTAGTACCAATGATTGTTGTTCTTTTAAGCATTTATAATTACTCTTGGCTGTTTTGATCGCTTTTTTTTATAACTCTTGTTATAGGAATTTTAGCCTACTCCTAATTGAAATACTGCTTCAACTTAGTGACGATTGTATCCCACCACAAAAGTTCATTGTATACAACTAGTACAACTGCACCCAGTGCAGTGTATGTAACAGCTAATTCTCTAGAATAACAAAAGCAACCTCAATTGCAGCTGTTGTTGACTTCCTGTCTGTCTCTTTCAAATTTGTCTTTTCTCCATCTTATTTTATGTATCGGGTTCATTCTGCTCTGTGTCAGTGTGCCATACTCGATGCACAGAAGTAGACCCCGGTGTCTTCTGGCTTGATCCTGTTAATTTTTAATGTAGATTGCAAGGTGTCTAATCTTGTCATGGTAAAATTGCCTTTAAAACCGTCCTCATATTGTATGTCACCCGAGCCATACGAAAATGCCACCAAAGTCATCCCCTTGCTGTTCATCTGTCGATACCAGAGCATAACAAGCTGAGTGGTGTCATTATGTTTACAATGCAGTGTTACAGTTTCTCCAGGACTCTTCACAATCAGGACATCAGGTTCCTGAATGATGTTGACTGCATGAGAACAGGCTGAAAGAACACACAAAAATCATAAAGAAGTATATTTAAAGGAGAACATTTCACACTTATAAGTGTGATTTGAATACAAATTTAAAAAGTAAACAATAATAATTACTTGCAAATATAAGTAAAGAGCAGAACTGACAAAATGGAGACCACATAGCTGAACTGAGCAGAGCAGGTAAAAATTTACTGCTTAAGTAAAACAAATGCAAAATGACATCCTGTGATGTCATTAGACTCATGATACATAGTGCTTGTATATTTGATAAGTTGTGCACACTTCAAAAAGAGGTTGAAACAAAGTCTGTAAAGGGATGGCAGGGACAGCAATTGCAACGATCTGTTTAGAGTGCAGAACAGGAGTGAGGCTGTGGAATATCCAGATTCCTAGAATTCTAACAGTGCTGATACTGCCAGTAAAAACACATTTTCTATAGGGGTAGTATGCCCCAATATTGTTTATGAAGTCTCAAAAATAAGTGACTCCTGGGGAACCAAAGTAAGTTCAGGACACTAAAAGATGATGGATGGCAACACCTGAGGTTCTCCATGCAGTTAAATATATGTCTACTGTTCCCCAGTATGATCAAAAGAAGACTAGGGTCCAGGAATACTTGGACTCTTGGGGCCCTAAGTGGAGTTCTGTAGTGGAGACCTCAGGTGTTTCTTAGTTCTTTACTGAAGTGGCAACTGGACGTTTCTGGGAAGCACTTCCAGAAAGGTTCTTATGCCACACTGACCATTAGCCATTTGTGCTTGGAGCTGGAAAAAGAATGGAGAAGAAGAGAGCCCTAAAGAGAGTCTAAAGAAGGAAGAAAGATGCACAGGGAAGAATTTAAAGGTTTATTCTTATTTTCTCTTCTGATATTTGTACCTTTAGTTCCCAAACCATATACCCTCTTGTATTATTACTTTTGTGTTATAATATATCCTGCATTATCTTTATATGTTTGTTCTCCTTCAAAACTTCAATAACTTAGACTTCCACTGCATACAGCTAACTTGGCTATCAAAAGACCACTGTGTTGATTGATGCACTTTCCATTAAATATTTAGCTAAAAAAAACATATCACTGCAGGAAGGCTTATGCATGATGCCTGTAGGTTAAAACCACACAGATACAAAGCAGATATTAAAACACTGAACTTATCAGTAGAATAGCTAAACTTGGCAAGTTTGGGAACTGAATTGCTGCAGCAGTTGTGATCAAAATCACAGCAAATTGCAGTACTGGAAATATGTCACAAGTCACATCTTTTGCCAAACAGTAATTTTTATTCAATTGATTTTTTATGCCAACTTTCTGTATATAACCACATGAATCGAATATGTGACATTTTCATGCAATGCTCATTTTTCTTCAAAACTGTACATCATATACAATGATACTCTTATGTAAATACTACCAATTTGATATGCATGCATCAAAAAAATACCTTATATACATCTGCTCCACAAAGTACAGTAGTAGTTCTGTGTTATCAGTCGACAGACAAAGCCTAAGTAATGGCACACGCTTACAAATTGTAAAACTGCATAAACATTCAATTGCCAGCAAAACCATGACAAGTGATCATGCAGGAGAAGCCACAATTCTTCTGCATATTAAGTTAGATACTGGCGATGCTTCAGTAAGTAGATTACCAGTCATCTTGCATAGATGAAAATTTCCAATAGTTTTGGCATTTGCTATAATTTCAGGGCCAGAATTCTGACCACGTTGTAATATACTGTACCTGTGGACCGATAAGGAGCAAAACAAGCTATCGAGATGAGGTTGGGCCACCATAGTTTCATATATATACATATGTATATATGTTAGTCAGAACATTTAATCTACCTGCGTAATATTGTGTAGGTTCCTGACATGTCACTAAAGCAGCTCTGACCCATCAATGTATGAACTCTGAAAGTTTCCTGTGCTGTTTGGCACCAAGATGTTAGCAGCAGATCCTCTAAAACCTGTACATCCCACAAATGATCGATTGAATTGAGATCTTGGGAATTTCACCTTGAACTCTTTGAAATTTTCCTCAAACCATTCCTGAAAATTTTTTGCAGTGTGTTTAAGTACATTTCATAGCTGAAAGAAGCCCCTGCCATTAGAGAACACTGTTGCCATGAGGGGGTTACATGGTCTGCAATAATCCTTAGTTAGGTAGTACTTACCAAAGCAACATCTACATGAAGGCCAAGATTCAAGGTTTTCCAGCAGAACATTGCCCAGGGCATCACTCTGCTTCCACTAGCTTGCCGTCTTCTCATAGTGCATCTTGCCGCCATCTCAATCCCAGGTAAATTATGCATTTACACCTGTGTGTCCACATGATCTAAAAGAAAAAGTAAATTAATCAGACCAGGCCACTTTCTTCCATTGATCCAATGTCTAGTTCTGATACTTACATGCCTATTGTAGGCACTCTGGTGGTGGACAAGGGTCAGCACGGACACTTTGATAAATCTATGGCTACACAGCCACATGTGCAGCAAGCTGCCATGCACTGTTTGTTCTGACACACTTCTCTCATGACCAACATAACGTTTTGAGCAATTTGTGTACCCACACACATCAATGAGCCTTGAGTGCTCATGACCCAGTAGCCAGCTCATCAGTTGTCCTTCCTCAGACCACTATTGGCAGGTAGTAATCACTGCATACTGGGAACACCCCACAAAGCCTGCCATTTTGAAGATGCTCTGACCCAGTCATCTAACCATCACAATTTGGCCCTTGTCAAAGTCACTCAAATCCTTACATGTGCCCATTTTTCCTGCTTCTAACACATTACCTTTAAGATCTTACTGTTGACTTGCTGCCTAATATATCACACCCCTTGTCAGGTACCATTGTAACAAGATAGTCAATGAATTCACTTCATTTGTCAGTGATGTTACTTTGTGGTGGATCGGTATAAGTATGTTTTCTAGAAAATGTGTTTGAGACATTTGAGGCACCATGAGCATTTAAAAGAAGAATGAAAATAGCAATTACATCATGGACAAATGAACAGCAGGTTGGTGCTGCTGACTTACAGCAAGGAGACTGGGGTTCATTCCCAGGTGCTCCTCGTGTGCAGTTTGCATGTTTCCCCTTGCTTTCATCAATTTCCTGTAGATGTTTTAGTTTCCTTTCACAGTCCAGAAACAACCAGGTTATCTGAACTGGTGTTGATGAATTCCCCCCTGACATGTGTGTATTCGCAAGGTGCCCTGTCTGGATATTGTTCCTTTTTCTGCCCTTTGCCTGCTGAGGTAGGCTCCCTTTGCTCCAGATAACTGGGTTTAAAAAGTGGTTGGATGAAAAATTGATGTATTTAGGAATCTTTAATGCTCCATCTCCTAGCATCTCCTCCATGCTCTTGAGACGTTCTTGCAATGGAACATATGGATGTGCCATCCTGGACAAGCTGGACTACCTGTGCAACCTGAATCAGGAGCAGGTACTGTCTGATGCTACCAGTAATGACAAGGAAACTAGCAAAACTCACTATATTCTGGGATTAGCAAATCCCTGACATGCAGGTTACAGTTGGTCCAGAATGCTGCTGCTCACTTTCTGGTTGGGGCAAGAAAGTCTGATTCTGTTTCTCCAATATTAGCTTCTTTACACTGGCTGCCTGTCAGTTTTCGAATTGATTTTAAAATCTTGTTGCTAGTTTCTAAATACTGCCTGTTTATCTGAATTGTGTGTTTTACACCAGCCATCTAGAGTGTTTAGATCTTCTGGTCAGTTGTCTCTTGTTGTCCCTCATACCAAGTGTAAAACTAAGGGGGGCAAACAGGACTTTTACAGCTGCTGCTCCTCACCTGTGGAACTCTTTACCTCGTCACATAAAGGAGTCGTCTACAACTGAACTGTTCAAAACGAGATTAAAGACTCATTTCTATTCACTTGCATTCTGTGACCTTCAGTTATACTGATGGTTTCCTCATTGGGATTATGTAACATTACTTTTATTTATTGTTTATTTTATTTATGTTCATTTATTTTATTTCTATTTACGTTATTCATGTTAATTTTATGTTTTTCTTTTATTCTGTTATTGTAAAGCACTTTGGCCACAGCATTCCTATGTTGTTTTAAATGTGCTATATAATTAAATTTGACATTGACATTGACAAAATGCAAAACGAGAGAAGAATCAGTCAGGAAGGATTAGTAGAAAGCATTTATCTGTGGCCTCTAACTGCATTCCCTTTTTGGGGGTTGTCTTGCAGCTGCCTCGCTGCTGTTTTTACTTTCATTTGCACCAAAGGAGGTGAAGTTGACTCACAATCACTTATACCTCCTAAATGGACAGATTGAAGCTTAATTTACTTGGAGTCAGACTGGGATGATGAAGTGTTTCCATCATTTTCTTCAGCAGTGTACTGTAAATGATGAATTGGTTATTTCATTTCTTGTTCCTTTCATTTCTTAGAAAACGGTAATATACACACATGGAAATAACCAATCCAAAGGAAAATCTGAAGAGTAAATTAAAGTCTCATATAATGTTTCTCTGCTTTTCAATTGGTACGTTTGCTTTTTTAAACGAAGAAGACAATACATGCTTTGCATTTTATGTGAACACACCTAAACGAGAGTCCACTATTCCTCATGTTCTACTGCTCTCTACTGGCCGTTTAAAAATAGACGATTTGGAGAAATTGTCAATGCTTTTTAAAAGGAAGTATTTCATTTTCAAATATTTTACATCACTTTGTTTCTAAATATCTCTTTGAATATTGTATTTTTCTGACAAATTTCCTTGGACGATAAATGTACCAGATTGGTCCATTCATAGCTAACATGTTTCATGCAGTCATACAGATGGTCAGACAGACAGATAGCCAAATGTGACAACTGACATTAATATTTAAAAATAATTATAGATAATTAAACTTATAATTATGTTTGTTTTCAAACATATGACTTTTTAAAATTTAATAGTGCTGTTTTTCCGAGGTCTGAGATAAGCAAACGTTGTCTATTGCCCCCTAATGGCATACCACTGAAGTGAGTCGTAATTAGCTGGTATTTAGCAAGTAATGAATATGGTACTGATGTAATTACTCCCCTTTACAAGTTTCTGTTGTTAGCTTTTTCATACCACTAAGGAGAAAACCCTACATAAATAGGAAAAGAAAAAAAAGGGGAAAAAAGAAACACGCACACTTGAAGCTATGGTAAAAATTACAAAAACTTGTGAACATCTGACAATGTGAAAACAAAAATGTCAGCTTTCTAAGCAATATGATAAATTAGAAGTACACTCTTAAAATATTCTTTAAAATGTTATTTAATTGCACTTTACTGTGATATTACTTGCGGAGCTATTGCTTTACAAAGAACCGTTTAATTCTAGGAATGGATCCCTGCATATGAAAATGGTTCTTTGAGCTTTGGAACGGTTCCTAATTATGTGTTTAAAACATAAATCTTACATCTTTATTAGGCAGCCTAGCAATACTAATAGACCAAGATATAACCTCAAGTTAGATTATAACAGAGTGCATTAAGGTTTTTTTTTTAAACGTGCGCATTATTTTTCACATATATTATCATGTACAGTATTTATGAAATCTAATCAAACAGAAGCAAATAAATAAATAAATAAATAATGTTCTTTCTGGAACAGAATGTGGATAGTTCTTTCGAGAACAAAAAACGGTTCCCCTGTGGCATCGCTCTGAAGAACCACTCTGGCACTTTTATTTTTAAGGGTGCAGAAACTTAACAGAAATGTTGTGAAATGATGTAAAATAAAAAATATATATATGTCTGGCCAATGACTGAACACGAGAATCACTGTTATCTACTCGACTGTTAGCTGGACTTCATACGCTACTTGTGGAATCCCATTCCTTGGACTATGGTCACGCCCCCTGGGTACGTCACTGTTACGCTTGTTGTTTTGTCAGCGATAATATTACAGATTGTCACTATAAAGGACTAGTATTCATATAATTATAATTATATATTGATAAGCTAATATATTAGTTATAATAAAATATTCAGTCGTGTAGTTTTTTTTAATCTGAAAAAGAAATTTTAATGTATTTATATTTGTAAAAGAAACTGATTATTCAAAACTTAAATGTATTATATGATAAAAATTTAGAAGCAGCTTCAGCTCCAGACTAGCTACTATAAAATTTAAACTCAAAGATTTAACGAGATTTTTTGGCCTTAAAGTGCTGTATAGTTATTTATTTATTTATGTATTTATGGTATTTTATTTAATTATTTATTTTTGTACAGTCCCTCGACTCATAGACATCGCCGTGCCTGGCTGCACAATAGTAAACGCCGCTGTCCTCACTAATTAAATTGCTCATCTCCAAAGTAAACTGGTTTGCGTTGCTGTTGTGTGTCATTTGGAAACGGTCATTCAGACCCTGGCCGTAGTTTTTGTACTCGTCACAGATGAACTCGATGGTGTCGCCCAAATGCTTCTGTCTGTACCAAGACATGGTATAGCTGCTCATAGCTGCTCCTTCCAGACTGCAGTGCAGCACGAAGGAGCCTTTCATTTGGAGAAGAACGGATTTCTGCTTCTGATGCACTATCGGTGCAGCCCAAGCATCTGGTAAAAAAGAACAGTACAAGCATGTCAAAGTAAAGCCTATTTAGTCACAATTACAACTGTCGTATGAGGAGTCTTATTCTCTGAACATAATATGGTAAAAGGAATTGCTCTTCTTCTTCTTATTATTATTATTATTAATTTTGCTCTTGTTATTTTTATTGTTATTGTTATATATTCTTTTTAAATTAATTTATCTTTAAATACTAGAGTAGAAAAGAGCGACAAAATCTTTAAAAAAAACATTTATACGATCGACATGCTTGACACAACATAAAATATTAATAATCGTCTTTAAAGATTCTTACATAATATTAAATTAAAAAGGCATAGTGAGAACCAGGAAACCGTCATGTCTTTGTAAAGACTGATGAAAATGCGCCTCTTTCAGAGATGTCAGCGTCTTTATCATCTTTAAACCGAAACGGTAATCTAAAAATGTAAGTCATTAGAAATTCAGATAAGCTTGGCTTTTGTAGGATACTTAAATATGTCGAGACGATTAAATAGTTTACAACCAACAAATCGAAAAGATTTTTTCATAGCCAGCACTAACTACATGCTTTCAACAGTTTCAATAAAGACAACAAATACATATACTAACAGAAAAATCGGTACACTCACTTTCGTGATTGAGTCAACAATAAATACTCCGCTGAATGGCATTCGTTAGCTTTCGAGGAAGAGAAGATGGGAATTTTGTATCTTTAAAAGTATTATGCATAAGGTTCTTAAGAAGTGAACTCAGAGTCTATGTGGTTAATGCAGTTACTATTAAACCGCTCTTGCACCAATGCTAAACAAATCATGAGTGGGAGATACGCGTTTGAATTAATAACAGTGGGAAAGAGTAAATAAAAAGTGAAATATAAACACTGTAAAGCGCTCTGTAAAACACGCTGATGAGTCTTTGGCCAGGGTGTACAATACAGAAACCAAACTTTCTATTGAATTGCGCACTGACTTTCAGGCACAAAATCACTCAAGTGAATTATATTAGTTATGAAAATTGGGTTAATGGAATAAACAAAACAAGATGGGCAATGCTGAGATTTTGAACGGGGTATAAAACACACTGTATCGTCGTGTTGACTGGCAGCACAGAAGTAGGTTGCGGTGTCTTCTGATCCGAGTTTTGAGATCGTTAATGTTCCTTTCTTTGCTCCATCTCCACTCAAGGTAAATTTATCTTGATTACTTTGTTCATAGTTTGGGGTTGTAGTGTACAGATACCCTATTAGCTTCAAGTCTTTATTTTCTCCGGTTTGCTGATACCAGAGCATGACATTATAGAGGTTGTTGTCATGTTCACATGTAAGTTCAGCAAGTTCTCCTGCTCGTTTCATCACCGAATACGGAATCTGTCTAACATTAACAGCGTCCGACAAACCTGAGAAAATACAATAAAATAAATATTATTCACCAGCTTAATATCATCAACGTCATTGTCACACTCATCCTAAGATCTTACCATGAAGCCATAACATCAGTAGATAAAACATCAAACCGATTGTGGACATTTTGCACGTCTACTCCTTTGACGTTGTAGTAATGTTTTGTGTCTTGAAACAGGATATGACACATCTAACACGCGTAGCTACGAGTATCTAACATTCCTCCTTTATTTGAAAAAAAAAAAAAAAAAACAGACACGTAAGTAAATTATAAAGATAAATACTGGTAGTTTTGAGTTTTACAATTAACTGTAATGATCAAGAATTAATAAATATTTTACAAATTAATCAATGCCAAGAAATGCCAAAAGCCAACACTTCCCCTACCACTTCATATCTTAAATCATTCTTTAGGCAGATTGAAGATTTAAGTGCCAGCTTAAGTGAAAAATGAAAGAAAACGCACTAAGTAATTGCAACACAAAACACTGACTTAATCAGTTTTAATGTGAAGAGATGCCAATGAAAGAAGAGAAGAAGTGGGCTGCTAGGGTAAAGAAAAGATGAGCTGCTTAGGAAGCAATAAGCACATCAACCTCGGAGCAAACAAATGCTAAACATACAGAGAAAGAATACGAAAACTAGGAAGGCTCGAGTCAAGGGTATTCACTGCATGTTATCGTGCAGTACACCATTAATGGTCAAGTATAATGAGAATAAAAGAGGCACTAAAATCAAACCTTGTGGAATGCCACATTTAATGGGAGTGGAGAATGAAGCAGTGACCTATTCTGTCAGAGAAGCTTCTTTCTAGGTAAACCATTTTAAACTGGGCCCAGCAAACCAACTTCCACCTCCAAGCATTTTAAAAGAATATCATGGTCAATTGTATCAAAAGCTGCTCTAAGATGTAGCAGTCCTAAAACTGCACAATAACAAGAATTGACAATGAGAAGAATGCCGTTGGGGTGTGGATGCACCTGCTTGCTGTCTCCAGTGACCTGTAGATGACAAATGTATGGACAGCTTCATTCTTCGTGTCTGAGTCCTGGCTGCTGCCAGAGGAGGAGGATGAGAGGAGCTGTTGAGTGGAGGATATTCATGTTCACTCAGCACACTGAATCTGTTTTCCAGTGGAATTTCTAATGGCAGTGCAGCATTATAATGCTTACCCCCTACTACCACTGGCCATGGAGTATAACTTGCTGACACCTTGGACTTAGCGCCTAGTTTGGACCAGGGCTCCATCGATCTGACCGTGACTGCCTCAGAGCACTGGGCAGCCCCAGGATGAGAAGTGGTGGCATTTGGGCCAAACCAGGGAACGGTGGAGTCAAGCTCACCACTGGAAATTTCAGTGGTGGCGCCTGCTGCAACTACAGAGTCAAGAAATTGCTCATCATCCCTGATCTGATGGAGAACAGATATTTTTTCACCAAGTTCAGCAATCTTTCGGTCACGACAAAAGGCAGCCCTCTTAGATTGCAGAGGTAAGAGGTGGCATTTTATATGCACAAAATAATTATAAATGTCTTAGCTGGTCATAGCTAGAAATCAGTTTAAGGTAACCTTATCAGGTACAGGTAAAGCTTCTCAAGATAAAACCTTTTGTAACAAAAACAAAATCCTCAGCAGTATACCATATATACCATATCACTTCTCCGGGGTATCATGTATAATGCCGTGCATAGAATACATACTTAAACATGATGTATGGACAAAATGGAAATGTGCATATGTAAAAAAATTCCAGATGCATAAAACTGTGCATATGCCAAGATACACACACTTTTATAAATCCCAATGAATGTTAAATTCAATGGACGTGAACGCCCCTATAGCCTTACCTCCACTCCTTCCAGAATCCTCATTTTAATATGCAAATCAATCCCCTTTTCTTTAGTGTTCTGTTAAAAGATAATGACAAAAGCATGTGGAATAAAGAAGAATTTAACTGAATGCGAAGTGGAGGCAAGGAAAACATACTACAGTATTTGTTGGCTTAAGCAGTGGTATAAACAACAAAAGAAAATTGACGAGTGATACAATGTGGTGGAGACACTCAAAAGTTCAAGTTCAGAAAGTTGCACAGTGCCGAAATCAAAACGAAGTGATCAGATATCAAAATCGATGTGAAAAGCGAGTCACAGCCCACCATCTGTTTATTCTGTTTCAGACAATATTGCAAAAGCTGACCCTCATATTGAGGACACAAATCCATGCAGTAATGGTGCTGCTCTGCCCAGCAAATCTTCAGGCACTGGCAGGTCTTTCTTGGAAACTGCTGTCTTCTGGCTATGTGATGACTGACACTGTTCCGGAGTCACAAAAGGCAGTAGTGGATGTTGCAAGAGATGTGGCCAATGAACTAAGGAATATAAGGGCTGTACTATGTGTTATTGACCATAAATTAAATGAATTGGTTAAAAATAAATGCAGCATCTATTTACCTGTTTTTACATTCTGCTGATTACACTAACCCAGCCGCAGGGGATGCATAAACCAGTGTGTTTCTTCGTGCTGGTCCCAAGCCCGGATAAATGGGGAGAGTTACGTCAGGAAACGCATCCGGTGTACAATTTTGCCAAATCAATATGCGGACAATAATGCAAATACAAGAGAGGAGGAAGGTAAAGAGAGTGGAACTGAGGGTAGGAACTTTGAATGTTGGCAGTATGACTGGTAAGGGGAGAGAGTTAGCAGATATGATGGAGAGAAGGAAGGTTGATATATTGTGCATGCAAGAGACTAAACGGAAGGGGAGTAAGGCCAGGTGGATCGGAGGTGGATTCAAATTGTTCTATCATGGTGTGGATGGGAGGAGAAATGGAGTAGGGGTTATTCTGAAGGAACAGTAGGTCAAGAATGTTTTGGTGGTGAAAAGTGTATCAGACAGAGTAATGATTATGAAGCTGGAAATTGGAGGTGTGATGATGAATGTTGTTTGTGCATATGCCCTGTAAGTTGGGTGTGCGATGGAGGAAAAAGAAGATTTCTAGAGTGAGTTGGATGAAGTAATGAACAGTGTACCAAAAGGACAGAAATTGGTGATTGGAGCGGATTTCAATGGACATGTTGGTGAAGGGAACAGAGGAGACGAGGAGGTGATGGGTAGATATGGTGTCAATGGAGAGGAATGAAGAAGGTCAGAGGATAGTGGATTTTTCCAAAAGAATGGACATGGCTGTGGTGAATACTAATTTTAAGAAAAGGGAGGAACATAGGGTGACGTACAAGAATGGTGGAAGATGCACTCAGGTAGATTACATCCTATACAGAAGAGTCAATCTGAAGGAGATTGAAGACTGCAAAGTGGTGGCAGGGGAAAGTGTAGTTAAGCAGCATAGAAGAGTGAGGACAGAGCCAAGGATCAAATGGTGGAAGCTGAAAAAGGAAGACTGCAAGGTTGAGTTTAGGGAAAAGGTGATACAGGCACTGGGTGGTAGTGAAGAATTACCAGACAGTTTGGGAAACTACAGCAGATGTAGTAAGGGTGACAGCAATAAGGGTGCTTGGCATGACATCTGGACAGAGAAAAGAGAAAAAGGAAACCTGGTGGTGGAATGGGGAAGTACAGGAGAGTATGCAGAGGAAGAAGATGGCAAAGATGAAGTGAGACAGTCAGAGAGATACAGAAAGTAAAGAGTACAAGGACATAAGGCACAAAGTGAAGAGAGGGATGGTGAAGCCTAAAGAAAAGGTGTATGATGAGTTGTATGATAGGCTGGACACTGAGGAGGGAGAAAAGGACCTGTGTAGCAGGTTAAGGTAATAAAGGATAAAGATGGAAACGTACTCACAAGCAAGGAGAGTGTGTTGAGCAGATAGAAAGAGTACTTTGAGAGGCTGATGAATGAAGAGAACGAGAGAGAGAAGAGGTTGGATGATGTGGAGATAGTGAATCAGGAAGTGCAATTGATTAGCAAGGAGAAAGTAAGGACAGCTATGAACAGGATGAAGAATGGAAAAGCCGTTGGTCCAGATGACATACCTGTGGAAGCATGGAGGTGTTTAGGAGAGATTGCAGTGGAGTTTTTAACCAGATTGTTTAATGGAATCTTGGAAAGTGAGAGGATGCCCGAGGAGTGGAGTAAAAGTGCACTGGTGCCGATATTTAAAAATAAGGGGGATGTGCAGGACTGTAGTAATTACAGGGGGATACCATTAATGAGCCACAGCATGAAGTTATGGGAAAGAGTAGTGGAAGCTAGGTTAAGAAGTGAGGTGATGATTAGTGAGCTGCAGTATGGTTTCATGCTAAGAAAGAGCACCACAGATGCAATGTTTGCTCTGAGGGTGTTGATGGAGAAGTATAGAGAAGGCCAGAAGGAGTTGCATTCTGTCTTTGTGGACCTGGAGAAAGCGTATGACAGGGTGCCTCGAGAGGAGCTGTAGTATTGTTTGAGGAAGTCAGAAGTGGCAGAGAAGTATATAAGAGTTGTACAGGATATGTACGAGGGAAGTGTGACTGTGGTGAGGTCTGCGGTAGGAGTGACCAATACATTCAAGGTGGAGGTGGGATTATATCAGGGATCAGCTCTGAGCCCTTTCTTATTTGCAATGGTGAAGGACAGGTTGATAGACGAGATTAGACAGGAGTCCCCATGGACTATGATGTTTGCTGATGACATTGTGATCTGTAGCAAAAGTAGGGAGCAGGTTGAGGAGACCCTGGAGAGGTGGAGATATGCCCTAGAGAGAAGAGGAATGAAGGTCAGTAGGAACAAGACAAAATACATGTGTGTGAAAGAGAGGGAGGTCAGAGGAATGGTGATGATGCAAGAAGTAGAGTTGGAGAAGGTGGATGAGTTTAAATACTTGGTATCAACAGTACAGAGTAATGGAGATTGTGGAAGAGAGGTGAAAAAGAGAGTGCAGGAAGGGTGGAATGAGTAGAGAAGAGTGTCAGGAGTGATTTGTGACAGACGGGTATCAGCAAGAGTGAAAGGGAAGGTCTACGGGATGGTAGTGAGACCAGCTATGTTATATGGGTTGAAGACGGTGGCACTGACCAGAAAGCAGGAGACAGAGCTGGAGGTTGCAGAGTTAAAGATGCTAAGGTTTGCATTAGGTGTGACAAGGATGGATAGAATTAGAAATGAGGACATTAGAGGGTCAGCTCAAGTTGGACGGCTGGGAGACAAAGTCGGAGAGGCGAGATAGTGCTGGTTTGGACATGTGCAGATGAGAGATGCTGAGTATATTGGGAGAAGGAAGGTACAATAGAGCTGCCAGGCAAGAGAAAAAGAGGAAGGCCTAAGAGAAGGTTTATGGATGTGGTGAGAGAGGACATGCAGGTGATGGGTGTAACAGAACAAGATACAGAGGACAGAAAGACATGGAAGAAGATGATCTGCTGTGGCGACCCCTAACTGGAGCAACCGAAAGAAGAAGACACTCTGCTAATTACACTCAAACCAAGTGGTAACCCCAATTTAGCTGGTCATCTGTCATCTCATTTCTGTTTGGCTGTCATTTAATGAAGAAAAGAATCAATTCAGATGACTTAATCCTCAAAAACAGGGCTATTAAAATAGAGGGAAAAGAAGTTAATTAGCAGTGAAAACTGGACACTGATTTGGAAAGGGTTAGAAAGAAAACCTGCAGCCACTGCAGCCCTCCAGGCCTGAAGTTTGACACCTGTGCTTTAGAGGAAAGGCAGCGTTGAACACTATCAGCAATTGAGTAATTTAAAAACTGAAACAAAACATTAAAGCTATTTTTATTTAATTTTGGTTAATGTTTTACTTGGTTGTATAGCTCCTTAAGCCATGTCTCTCATGCATGCAGATTTACAACAACATTTATTTATGTAGCACATTTTCATACAAACAATGTAGCTCAATGTGCTTTAGATGATGAAGAAAAAGAAAAAAGACAGAATAAATAATTAAAATTAGGGAACACTAATGAACATAGAATAAAAGTAAGGTCCGATGACCAGGGAGGACAGAAAAAAAAAAACTCCAGACGGTTGGAGAAAAAAATAAAATCTATAGGGGTTCCAGGCCACAAGACCGCCCAGCCACCTCTAGGCATTCTACCTAACATAAATGACCTCAATCAGTCCTCATGGTATTCAGGGTTCTCATGGAAGGACTTGATAATGATGGTCATGTGGACTTCTGGCTTTAATCCATCAATGTAGGAACATCACAGTGCTTTGATCAGGTGCTGGTGGCGCAGATCGCCACCACAGAAAACTGGATAAAGAACAGAAGAGAAAGTAGGGGTTAGTATGGATTTTGGAGCCATATGTGGATTTATGCTGTATAACATCCACAAAATCAGAATACAGTACAACCTCTAGTCCAGGCATTGGTCTTGTCATGTCTGGACTACCGCAACTCACTACTGGCAGGAGTACTCCCATGTGGCCCATCTTGTATTTAACCAGCCTAGACTGGTGCAATTCATTCTTCTCTTCAGGTCTCTATTTTGGCTGCCTGTAGCAGCATGCATTGACTTCAGATCCTTGATTCTTGCATACAGAGTTGTCATAGGTTAGTACCCGTGTATGTATATGAAAACACTGGTGAGATGCTATGCTATGCTTACCTGTCCTGTTATACTTGCTCATAAACAGTCCCTACACTGTCAATTATGTTGATTTCCTTTGCAAGTTGATTCATAATAATAATAATAATAATAATAATACATCTTATTTATATAGTGCAGTTACCATGCTTTGGATAAAATTGTCTGCTAAGATTGTAAATGTAAAATATAACTGTTATTATATGCAGCAACAGACCTTTTAAAATATAAACCCACTAGTATTTCACAAGTCTTTTATCATCTATTTATGGAACCTATTATGTTATGTTCCTCTTTCTGGAACTTTCATGGATGGTTCCGTTAGAAGGCAAAGATGGTTCCCTTATGTCATCGCTCGAAAGAACCAATTCAAAAGTGGAATGACTTACTTATTGTGAAACAGTCTAAAATAAAAAAATATGTGGCCATGGGGGTCTCTTATAGACATGAGAATCCATCTTATTTAGTGGGCTGCTAGAAAGTAGTAATATTCAGTAATTTTTATAATTAAATTTTATTCTCTCAATATAATAAGCTCTTAATATAATACTTAAAGTATTAATAATGATAAAGTTGAGTCATTTTCTTAAAATTCCAAATAAAAATTTTTATTGAAGTGTATTTAAAAAAAAGATTATTTTAATCTTAAATTGTACTATTATAAAAAATAAAACTGTAAATATGAGTAAAATTAGCTCCAGGCTAGCCAATACATGGTGTAACTCAAAGACCAAATGGGATTTTTTACAGGTTAAAATGCTACATTGTCCATTCATCATCCAACCCACTATATCCTAACTACAGGGTCACGGGGGTCTGCTGGAGCTAATCCCAGCCAACACAGGGCAGGAAACAAACCCCAGGCAAGGCGTCAGCCCACTGCAGGGCACACACACACAATTTAACTAACCTGCATGTCTTTGGACTATGGGAGGAAACCCACGCAGACACAGGAAGTGAACCCGGGTCTCCTAACTGCAAGGCGGCATTACATTGTAATTTATTTTATTTTATTTTATTTTGTGCAGTTCTTCAACTCATAAAAATAGCCATGTCTGACTGCACAATGGTAAACACCGCAGTCCTCACTCATTAAATTGGTTTGTCTTGCTGTTGTGTGTCATGTTAGACAGGCCCTGGCCATAGTTTTTGGTCTTGTCACAGATAATATCCATGGTTTTGCCCAAATGCTTCTGACTGCACTAAGTCATAGTATTGCTGCTCATAGCTTCTACTCCTAAACTGCAATGCAGCACTAAAGAGTCTTTCATACGTAGAAAAATGGATTTCGCTTCCAATGCACCATCAGTGCAGCCCAAGCCTTTAGAAAAAAAGAACAGTACAGACATAATAAAGTAAAGCCTGAATTTAATTATCATAATTTTAACCGCCTTACTCTGTAAGCATTATGTGGTAAAGTATCTTGCTTTAATTATTATATATTTAAGTTGTTTTATTGTATGTATGTATGTATGTATGTATGTATGTATGTATGTATGTATGTATGTATGTATGTATGTATGTATGTATGTATGTATTGTGGTATATGGCCAGCCATTCATCTTGGTCAATACCCCCAGGAAGCCAGATGGAGCCCTCCCTGCAGCATGGAGGTGCCCCGAATTCCAGCAGGGAATCATGGAGAATGGAGTCTTTATTCACAGCCCTGCTGGATACCATTGGCACCGCCAGAGGACGTCGCATGGAGGCTCAAGGATTATTTTCCATACTGCCCGGAAGTATGTCCCAGTCACGGGGACAGAAGAAATGACATACTTCCAGGTTGAAGAAAAAGGAGTTTTCATCCGACCCGGAAGTGTTGCCAGTCACATGGACAGAGAGAGAGAAGCACTTCCAAATCAGGGACTATAAAAGGACTGTGGGAGATCCCAGCAGTGAGCCGAGTTGGGAGGAAGGGTGACTGAGCTGCTGGGAGGTGTGGAGCATTATTGTGATTGTGATTATTGTTTATGAGTATTGTGGAGTGGAGGGTGCTTTGTACACTTAATTATTATAATAACTCCTGTATTGAGACTTTTATCTGGTGTCTGGCGTCTGATCTGAGGGTTCAAAGGGACGACAGCGCCCCCTATCTGTCACAGTATGTATGTATGTATGAAATGAAGTGTCTAAAAAATAAAAGACAATAAAAAATTATTAATATTATAGATAGATAGATAGATAGATAGATAGATAGATAGATAGATAGATAGATAGATAGATAGATAGATACGTAGATAGATTGTTTGTCCCATAGAGAAATATGACTTTTTGCAGACTTTCTTTAAATAAATAAATACTTAAATAGACATATAAATATATACATTCCATGGTCTGAACACCCACCACAATCACTAAAAAGGAAGAAAATTAAAATAGAAAATTAAAATCTTGAGACTTGACAGTCACAGTCTCAGTGTGGTATTATGTAGTGAAGTTCAGAGGAATCAGTCCATGCATTTGAAGGTCTGTAGACACATGAAATGAAATGACATGAATGTAGATGTATTGCTTTTGGTATAAAGGTTCCAGTGGCCTTTCCTGAAATGTTTATGCTGAATAATTCATTGACTGAAAGTCCTCAGTGTTTGTGTGTCAGAGAGAGGAGGTGTAGCATTTTTCATAATTACACTTAGTTTTATTTGAATTCTCACCATAGCTACTACCTTCCCTCCAGGGGGACCCAGTGTGTGACCTATAACTGAGCCTGCCATTTTAATTAACTTTGTAATTTGATGGACCTTTTAAGTTACCAGCCCAGCACACCACAGTATAGAAAACTAGCCATCAGAGAGTTGTAAAAGATATGAAGGATGTCACTTCATATATTATTATTATTATTATTATTATTATTATTATTATTAGTAGTAGTAGTAGTAGTATTATTAGTATTATTAGTATTATCATATTTTTAAGTGTTTTAACTGAAATTGCACAGGTGGTGAACCAGTTGAGGGTAGGGAAGTATTGCAGGGATCTATAATATCCAGGGTGAACGTCTCTAGGCTGGTGGTAAGGCTATCCTCCTGGCATTACAACCAATCTTTGCTTTCATTTGGGAGATGCGACTTCCCAACTGACTGGAATAAGTGATTTGTCGTCCATATCTGAAAAGGGTCTCATCTCATTTTATGCCTAAGAAGTCTACCATCGACCACATCCTGGCACTGAGGGTTCTCATGGAGTGAAAATGCAGGTATTAGCATAGTTTTTTTTTTTTTTTGCAGCCTTTGTGGATTTCCATAAAGTGTTTGACTCAGTTGATCAAGCTGCTCTGTGGGATATCCTGAGACTTCGTGGGGCTCGGTGGCTGTGGGGCGTCTGCTAGTGAGGAAAGATTCACTGATCTTTACATTGCTAACGATGATATGGTCATCACAGAGTCAATGGAGGCTCTGATAAGGGCTCTTGAGAGACTGAGCGAGGAGTCTAAGTGTTTGGGTATGCGAATGTCCTGGATAAAAACCAAGATCCATGCCATTAATGACCTCTTAGGTCCCTAAGGCACCTTTAGGCACAGCCATCAGCAGTGTGTCTGTCTATGGAGAGAGTGTTGACCTTGTCAAGAGGTTTACTTACCTTGGCAGCAACATTCATGTCTCTGGTGACTCTTCCATAGAAGTCAATAGGGGGACAGGGATAGCATGAGGGTCATGAGGTTGTTAGAAAGAGTTGTGTGGCACTCCCAATATCTATACAAAAGGACAAAGGTTCAAGTGTTTAGAGTCATGGAGCTTCCTGTTTTGCTACATGGTTGCGAGACATGGACGCTATCCAATGACCTGAGATGAAGACTGATTTCCTTTGTTTGATTTTATGTTGAATGAGATACTGCTCACGGAGTCCCGAATGAGGCACAATACTTGCATTGTGAGTTACGGCACTACGGCCATGTGGCGTGATTCTCCAAAGGTGATCTGGTTCACAGGATCCTCTTTATTGAGGATCCAAGTGGCTGTACCAGGTGATGCCCATATAACACCTGGCAGTGGCAGATAAATGGTCATTTCCGGACTGCATGTCTGCCTAGGGGGTTGCCAGCCAGGGTCCCGAACTGTTTCGTCGTGAGGTGGGTGTGGCAACATGGTGTACCAGTGCATATTCCCCCACCTGACCTGACCTGAATTTCTCTTTACATATCAGTGCAGAAAAGAGAAAAACACTATTAATTAAAAATATTAAATTATCTATATGATTTGTATAGGAGACTTATAATAATAATAATAATAATAATAATAATAATAATAATAATAACCATCTATAAACATTCTAACACAACATTAAATTTAAAAGGCATAATAACCAGAAAAGCTTCATGTATTTGTAAAGATTTGCGAAAATGCGTCGCTTTCCGTGATGTCAGCTCCATTTTCATCTGTAAATCAGAAGGACTATTTAAGTGTTGGATTTATAATGAATTTCACTTCAGAGAAACAGCTGAACCGTCTTACAGTCTTATAAAATCAGTAGAAAACTTTCCTCATTTGACAGTAATTTTACATTGCAAGTTATTACAAAATTCAGATAAAGTTGCTTTTTTTGGAAGATGGTTGAATATGTCGAGGCAGTAAAACGATATAAACAATTTTTTTTTTATTAGCCAGCACTGGCTATATTTTTATCAGTTTCAATAGACAAAAAGTTATTACAAAAAAAATGTGTTACAATCGTTTTGATGCAGGTGTCCTTACAAAATATTGCTGTTACATGTGAAAAAATACTAAATTTGAATTTCGGATTTATAGAAAGAAAGAAAGAAAGAATTTAATTTATCCACGGAACTAGTCCTATTAACATTTGAGAAAGAGACGATGAGAATTATTGGGGACAGACATTTAACGGAATATATAGAAGTATGAGCTAAGAGGTCTATGTGGTTCAGACAGTTACTGTTAAATCGATCTTGCAACTTTGCAAACACTTGCAAATATGATTTTGAATGAAATAGTGACAGAGCAAAAGAGTAAGCAGCATAATTAAATACAATGTAAATAATCTGTACTCAGACTAACGAATGTTTAGCCTTCAGAAGCAATACAGTAACGAGACCAGAAGCGGCTCCATTCTATTGCAGGGCGCACTGACTCTCACATACAAAATAACTCATGTCGACTTTGCATTGGATCAATGGAATAGGCAAAAGATGGTGAGTAACTCTGATTTTTTGAATGGGGTATAAAACCTTCTGTATCGCCGTGTTGACTGGCTGCACAGAAATAGGTTGCGGTGTCTTCTGCTCTGAGTTTTGAAATCGTTAATGATCCTTTCTTTGCTCCATCACCAGAAATAGTAAATTTATTTTGCATACCCTGTTCATAGTCTGGGATTGTAGTGAACAAATACCCTATTAGCTTCAAATCTTTCATTTCTCCAGTTTGCTGATACCAGAACATGCGATCATAGCTGCTACTATCATGTTCACAAGTAAGTTCAGCGACTTCTCCTGCGCGTTTCAGCACCGAAGATGGAAGCTGTATAACATTAACAGCATCCGACAAACCTGTGAAAAATAAAATAAAACAAATCAATACTATTTATCAGTTTATTACCATTAATGTCATTTTACACTCAGCACAAGTTCTTACTTTGAAGCAGTTGCACCAGTAGATAAAAAATCAAACCGATTACGGACATTTTGCACGTGTTCTCCTTTGACTGGCAGTGATATTTCTTTAGTGTTTTGAGACAGGACATTACGCAGTAACACACGTGGTAGTAAAACAAACATTCCTCCGGGATTTTTTCAAAGAAGACTTTTTATTTAATCCACTCCTCTAATTTCACTTGGTTCACAAGTTTAAGTAATAGCTTATTTTATGAGATAAGTCAGAAAATTACGCAACTTACTATAGACGTCTTAGTTTAAGCAACTGTAACACCACAAGTAAAGACACATTTACTTAAAAAAAGGAAAAGAAAATAAAAATCATTAAAAATCAACTTAAGTATATCTAAGTATTTTTTTTTTTCAACAAGAAACCGTAACTGTGAAAATGAGCCACTCTGCTTCAACAGAACAGGCATTTGTCAGTAAATGAGAGACCAATGATTAAGAAATAAACATTAAAAAGTAACAATGTCATGTAGCACACTGAATTGTTAAACCTCCACTTCTCTTAATTAATGATCGCCTGTTTAAACACGTCGAGGCCACGGTCGTTCTTTTTACAACCCCCCGATAGTCTGTCCCATGTGGGTATATCAGAGACCTGGTGCAGATTGGTCAGATGAACCCAAAAAGATAACTGTGGTGTTCTGAGGAAATCTATTTAGCAAATTTCTGAAACAGGTGCATCAGGCAAGTTGGGGAAAGCATACGGTGGCTCCAGCTTTTAAGAAAGAAAGAAAGAAAGAAAGAAAGAAAGAAAGAAAGAAATATTCCATGCCATTCAAGGTGTCAATTGTGTAAAAATTAAATTTTCTTAATTGTTTGGTGACATTCCAAAAAAACGTGATTTTTACAAACCTTCTTCTTAGCAGGGAAACATTAATAATTTTTATTTTTACAGCAGTTTTTAATAATGACACAGTACCTCATAGAGCTGGCAATAGCACAATGACGACATGGGTACCTTGAACACAGGGTATGCTATAGTCTTTCTCCTATTGAGAAGCATTGGCAAATTTTCACAATCATCTTTATTTGCTGTTAAATATTCTATGCAACCTCAGATACAGATTAGTTTATTGTTTAAAATGTACCTTGTGAGAGCTTGCTTCAGTGCATTTTGTATATTTTCTTGCTTATTTTTCTGACAGCCGTTTCTGATGTCAAAATGATTAGTTAACCAATGCCATTTTTTGAAGCAAACAGACATCAGCTTGTACAAACCTCTAAAACACCAACTCACTTCATCTAGTACTTGAATTTCTGCCAGGATAGTTATATCTTTATAACCAAAGTAAAAAGTGCAAGCCACTTAATCTATTTCGAAATTAATGGAAGACAAAATGTATTCTATAAGCTTAACTCTGCGACATGTCATACACTGAATAAACATGTAATCAGTAATTTCTTTATGATAAAAAATGTCACTACTGTATTATCTAGATTATAAAGATTCATTATTTCTCCAACACTAGATTTTTTTGGCAAAGTGCCATTGACTTGCTATCCATCATGATGGTTTATTGTGCACTCTTAAAATAATAGTTCTTTAATGGCATTCTTTTTATTCTGTGAATGGTTCATTGTGTAAGAAGTTTGAAAAGCTTCCTAATATGTAGAAAAAATTTAGATCTTTAAGTTATGGCAGGCTACCTAGCAGGACACCAACAAGTTAAGAAAATCTATCCTTTGCCTATAGTTATTGTATGTAGCAAGAGTCATTTGTAAATCATCAGCCATTGGTGTTTTATGAAACTGTTACCATCCACTCAAGGTCATTCACTGTACGGAGCCTGCAGATCTAAAGGTTCTTTTTGAAATCTTTATGTTTATTAACCTTTTTGGAAGCAAAAATGGGTCCCCTATGGCATTACTCTGAAGAACCACTCTGGCACCTTAATTTTAAGAGTGTAGTCCACAATATTAGCTAAATCTAATAAATCTATAAATCCTTGCCACGAGGCAGTAGCACTAGCATATTTACATTAACTGTGGGCTTTTCAAAAAACGAGTAAAAAAAAAAAAAAAAAACTTTATTTGAGACTTATGTTAGTATAATAGTTCATCTGTTTTGGGTGCAAGCCCTCATGGGCACTCCCTAAACTTACAGCCCTGCGCTTCAAATGGTCATTTTTTACTTTTTTTTAATGATTTGGAAACGTTTTCTTGCATAGTCTAATAAACATTTTAATAGTGTTTACTGAAGGTAAATATTAAATACATGATATATTGTTTTTAAAAGAATAGTGATGTTGGCACAATAAAATAACTTTTTGCCTTATACTGTACTCTCTCCTTTTTATTTCTTCTGACACTCAGTTCTAATAATCAAAGTCTCTGAGAGACTAATAAAGCCAAAGGCAAAGACCGAGCGGCAGGACAAACTGTGCCATAAGGAATCGTTTAGCACATTTGATTATTGTATTCTTTCTGACATCTTGTGTTTAAATTTGGGTATTGCAGTAGTTTTAAAAAAAGAAATTACTGATTTTAAAGGAGGGCAAATTGATCAACATTAGTCAAACTATTTTCAGATTACTGAAAGTGTTTAAAAATCACATTAACTGTGAAGAGCTCAGTAAATAGTTTATTTAATTAATCAATTTTGTTAATGACTGTTGGAAAGCTAACTGAAACTTATTTTAGGCATTTTAAGTTATCAACTAACTACACATTAATAACTGTTCAGAAATATATTTTAAATTTACTTGGTTTGGATTAGCAGCATGTGCTTCTTCCATTTCTGATCAATAAAGACCACAATCAATTTAAGGGGCTCTAGATACAGTTGCTGTTTCATCATACATTTTGACTGATATGAACCTCTGTTGAGCCAAACAGTCTATCGTGAATGCCTCTGCAGTACCAAGAGAAAAGCCAAATGAACGCCTGAAGCTGAGTGGAGCTAACAGAGACGCACCTTAAAGACAAAAGGTTAGGGACGAAAATACAAATATCATATGCTAGTCATGTGATGAAGACTGAGAACCCTTTGGTACTATGTCTCTTCAGAGAATCCATACCACTGGTTTGACTTTGTGTCGAATGGGGCACATTATACCTGCATTGTGAGGGTGCATCAGTTACCGCACTACAGCCATGTGCCACAATTTCCCAAGTATGTTCTGGCTCACAGGATCCTCATTGTTGAGGACCTGAGTTACTGGACCAGGCCAAGGGAATGCTGACACCTGGCTGGAGCAGATAGATGGTCATTCCAGGGGGGGGACTGGACTGTGTGTCTGCCTGGGGGATTGCCAACCAGGATCCTGAGCTGTTTCGTCATGTGGTGCAGCAACATGCTGTACCAGTGCATGCTCCCCAACCTGACCTGACCTGACATGTGAAGAATCACTGCCGGTATTACTAATAGGTCCATAAAGTTGCAATGCTTAGTTAAATGGCACTATAGTTAAATTCAGGTCTCAATCAATGCCACCACTGGGATTTGTAAGCCAACACTACTAATAAAAAAGGTGCCAAAGTGATTCTGCACAGTGGTGCCAAAGGGAAACCATTTTTGGTCCCCTAAAGGATCAGTAGGCTCCAGAAACATCCTTTATGTAATTAGATCCTTAACCATTATAATGTACCAATGTATCAAGTGGGTTCCTAATTTTAAAATGGCTCTTGCTGCCTAAAATAACAGGTTTTCTTGAACTCTTACTATCCTGCTTGCTATACTTACAGAGGATTTCAGGTTTTTTTCACATATTGGAGCCTTTACAAAGCCCAGAGAATATGCAAAGAACCCTTCCCTGAGTAAAATGGTTATTTTTGTCAAGCAATGGATCAATGAGGAACCACATTACCCCAGTGCCAATTTAGAACCATTACTTTAAAGAAAATGGGTTTCATCCCAGACCACAAGAACAATACAAGTTTTATGACTACTTCATGACTAAAAACTAGCTTAGAGGGAGTGAGGATGAGTCCAAAGTGTGGATTATTATTGCTCAACACAGGTTTCGAACTTGGTCACAGCGCTGATTCGGAAATGGAAATTTGTTCTGATTACTCCTGCTTCCACCTGCATCTCAGAAATGCACTGTAAATATTCCTGTGCATGATCTCAATTTGACATACACTTATATTCTTTCCAGGTCAAGTGGAAAGAGATTATAAACAAGCACATTAATATATATATATATATATATATATATATATATATATATATATATATATATATATATATATATATATATATAATTCAATATTTTATTAAACATAACTGATACATAATAAAAAATGAGAATGATATTTTTACCTTAATAACTTAGTACAGCGAGAGAAAAAGAAAGTTCAAATGTACCCACCCACACCCTTCTTCCTCACATAGAGCGTTGAGAAGGGGTGAACCCTACTTGAAACTGAATAAATAAATAAATAAATAAATAAATAAATAAATAAATAAATAAATAATTAATTAATTAATTAATTAATTAATTAAAGCAACAGGACAGTATTACAATAGCAGGTCAGCATGTGGAGATTGAAGTGCAATGCAAACCAGCAACAACAGTACATTATAGGGTTACCACCACCCAGCTTCTGAGAAACTGAACAGCACTAAGCCATCTCAGATCCGTAGAGTTGGATGATTTTTTAATTCGTGAAGCAAGAGGAATAAGTTAAAGAACAATTCCTTCTATAAGACAAAATAACACAGTCAGGTGATCTCCAGCGAGAGGACAGCAGCAGTTTCGCAGGATATTTAAATATGGGGTATAGATTTTATGTAAAGAGTATGTAAGGCTCAGAGAGCTTTGTGACAGGAGGAACTCATTTAAAGCAGGCTATCCATACTGTATATTAGCCGACAATTTAAATAAATTGTTCAGCACAAGGTCGGTGTGCTTACAGTATTGTGAAATTTGTTAAAACAATAATGAATAAAAATAAATAAATAAGGACACATTTTTGTTGAGGAAGCAGGTGACCATAAACCGCTGTGTTTACTCACTGCACAAAGATAGATTCCGTTGTCCTCTTTTTTTAATTCTCTGATAGATAAGTAACCTTTTTCTTTGGCATTGCCAGATACATTAAATCGGTCTTGAAATTTGGGTTCATGATTAGGTGTTGAATAGTATATGTATCCAATTAAGTCAATAGATCCAAGTTTGCTCTGTTGATACCAGTATATGTAGAGAAAGCTGCTGTCATCGTGGGTACACCAAAGCTCCACTGATGATCCAGGCTGAGCAGTGCTTGAGGATGACTGAGTGATTAAAAGGCTCGTCACATAATCTGCGAATAAGGAATTACAAGGAGATCATAAACATAAAAGGAAATTTAATCAGTAACATACTGAAAGTGTTTGTTTTACTTACATGAAAACTGAAATGAAAGTATTAGAAAGATAGTAGGTTTCCCCATATTTAGACTAAATTATAAACAAAGTAACTGAAAGTACCTGAGCCTTATAGTGAAGTTTGACAGGGCGTCTACAGGAAACTGACATCAGTTACATCGTCACGACTCAATTATTTAAAATCTCAAAGAACGAAGCAAAAAGCATATTTACATTTGAAATGGCATCTTCACGGATCATTGCATATTCGATTCTCCGTATTGACATATGGATGTTTGAATATAGTTATAGCTTTTATGTATCGAAATTTAGATGTCTAATCATGTAAGATTAAATCGTAAGTCCGATTCTTTCCTTCTTAAATTGAGATACATACAATACAACGATTTAACTTCGGAAAGAGAGCAGTGCACTGTTTATTAGAACAGCTTTTTTGTTTAACAGAGGAAGAGATTTCAACGACCATGTTTCCTTGTGGCACAGAGATACAGTCCATTGTCTTCTGATCTGGCTTATTTCGAAATGTGTATTGTGAGTTTGTTCGTTGGCTTTCCAGTTAAATAAAGCGGTCTTTAAAAGTTTCCTCAGGATACAGAGAGTCATAATTAACATATCCAATCAGCTTTAACGATATGTTACCCTAAGTCTGTTGGAACCAATAAATTTAATAATTGCTACTGTCATCGTGACTGCACTGAAATTTAGCTGACTGCCCGCTAGAACGATTAAAGGCCTCTGATCAATTTTTATAGAGTTCATGTAATCTGTGGGAGGAAAAAAAAGTTAATATTTACTCATTTTAAAATCTGTTAAGTTTAAGAGCGAGAACACCTCGTAAAACATGTTAATTGTTGTCGCAATAGGGACATTATCCTATTATTAAGGCTAACAGTTTTACATAAACAAAAGCATCAATTTTATTATCGTACTAATAATAGCTTATTGGTATGATTTTGTTGTGACACAAGAGTTTTTTTATTTATAATTAGTTCAACTTAACTGTATAAAAAGTACTTCACTAACTGCAAGATAATGTCCTGCTGCTTTCTCTGGTTAACTGAAAACATAAAGATCAAGAAACACAATAGAAATTAACACAGCATACAAACCGTGTAACGGGTTAAAATAATGGATGAATAAACAGACAAACGATCAAGCAAACAGACAAGAAAATGAATAAACGGACAAACAAACAAAAGCACACCTTTAAATGAAAATAATAAAATTTAACGGTGAACTTTTTTTCTTTCTTTCATTTTTTTGCCTAGTGCTGCACCTTCAGAGCTTGCAAGTGTGCATAAGACTTGATGTACTTTTTAACCTCAACCAAAATTCTAATAAAACACCTTATAACTCTCAGAAAAATCAGAAGAACCCAAGATCATGTAAAACCCTCTCTTTTGTATGATATCTTGTGGACTAGTTATGTAAAACCAGTCATATAAGATTTAAAGAAACAAGACGGTAATTGCATTAAGCTAAAACTGAACAAATAATAACTTGCCAATCGTTGTGTTACTATGAGAGGTCTTAATCATTTACTTTTCATCTTCTTACAAGCCTTTACAAACTGTTTTATCATAAGCTTAAAGCTCAAACAATCAAATAACAATGGCACTATATATACAGAAGATGCTTAATAATGTTTTTGTATGTGCATTTACACTGTCAGCCTATTTGCATACATCCCATACAATACAATACAGTTTATTTTTGTATAGCCCAAAATCACACAGGAAGTGCCGCAATGGGCTTTAACAGGCCCTGCCTTTTGACAGCCCCCCAGCCTTGACTCTCTGAGAAGACAAGGAAAAACTCCCAATAAAAACCTTGCAGGAAAAAATGGAAGAAACCTCGGGAAAGGCAGTTCAAAGAGAGACCCCTTTCCAGGTAGGTTGGGCGTGCAGTGGGTGTCAAATGTAGGGGGTCAATACAATACAATATACACAACAGAACAATTCCTTAAGACAGCATAATAATAAAAATTTTAGAAGTACGGTTTAACAGTAGATGATATGACATAATTAGGTTTGGATATTTTTAGAGTCCTGGAGACCTCATCCATCTAGCTGCCTCCCCATTTGGCCATGCCACGGCTGAAACGCGTTGCTCGATGAAAGGACCCCTCTTTCCCATGATTCCTGTGATCCTCCATCAGGGATGACTTTACCATAGGCAGGCAAACAACTTGGCAGGTGGGCCGTGGCACCAATGGCCACATTTGGGTACCGAATCACCCATCAGCCCTCCTTTCACCCATTCATCTTTTTAATCAATTTTATAGGGCAAGGTGCCTAGCCCAGCACGTTTCAGACCCGAGATATTAACAATCTCTGGACAGGGCTCCAGTCTGTTGCAGAGTGAACACACACACACACACACATAAACGGCATAGTAAATTTACCATCACCAGTCCACCTAACCTGCATATCTTAAATTCTTTAATATGCAGTATGCCTGTTGACTAAACATTCTACCTAAAAACATTTGCTGGTTAAACTTCTGTTTAAATACAAAATAAAACTATAACTTTTGTTAAACAGTTTTTAAATACATAAATTAAGTTGTATGACTTTTGTTTCCACATAATATATGCATGGTTATTTTAATTTCTACACAGTAAGTAATTAAGAAAGATTCAATATTTAAGGCCTTTGCTTTAGTGAATTCTTTGATGCACTGTTATTCATTCTTTCCAAAGTCAGTTTTTGTACCCATGTACTTTCATGATTTCTCTCAACTTATTCATTATAAAATAAATAAAATAAAAAAAATTCCTCCGAATTGCTCCTTTCTTCCATTAATGACAGCCAATCTAAAATGACATGCAAAGTAATCCAACAGACGACAAGTTAAGCCGGGCCTCAAGCTCCAACCAATTTAATTCCAACTGCTTTCCTAATTAGAACATGATTCGTTTTTTAAATTCTGTCTTGTTGGTTCTCTCTTTCTGCCACAACAGATATTTCCAAAAGTTTTGATTTTTTTTTCTAATTCCACCACCAAAATGTTTTGTGGACCTCAGTAGACCAACATTACTGAGACCATCCCCTTTCTTTATTTTTATATATTGTATATGATGGCCACAGGTTAGCTGACCATGTGTTGTACCATTATGCATCTCATTAATGTATGGTTGCTAGTTAAGGATAAAGAAACAAGTGGTCTGAGTCTTAAATAGAAATTCATTTAAAATTAAAGCTAAAGAAGGTAACTAGCAGCAAAACTTGTTTAATAATTAAGAAAATGTTTAGAACAAAAGCCTGCTGTTACTGCGGTCATCCAGAATCTGAGCTGCACACCCCATTATACAACACTACCAACATAGGCCTGACATTTTTCACCAGAGTACTCCTACCTAAGAGCATATCAAATGAAGAAATAGTTGCTTGTGATTTTGTTCCTGGAGATCATCTGTTATTCTGAAGCACCATCTATGTGGCAAGATTCTTTTCTAGCCATTGACCAAAGTTTTGCTGATGTTCACCTGAGCAGTTTGAAGCAGAGCCAACAGCATCAATGTGCAGGCAATGAGTGTGGCAGCCAAGAACGCATGGAAGGAGATTAGGAAGATCAGGTTAGCAAGGAAGACATGGGCAGTTAAAGCAGCAGAATAACTAATGGTCCTTTTAAACTTCACTTACAGTACTACTAGTGCTGTCTGTAACAACGTTTCTCTATTTTTGTGTGGACTGTTTGCTTTGAGTTTTTGCTAAACCTTTTGAAAACAAACCTTTTTGGACTGAGAGATTTCTTTTAGTATGCATTTGGCTCATGTTGTAGAAGGAAAATTTTTATATTAGCATAAGAGGATAGCAAATTAGCATAAAAAGCTATAAAAAGTGAATTAAAAGCTTCTAAAATATTAGATTAAGCATAAATTAGAATGTTAAGCAAATAATATAGGTCGAGCAAATAGTTAACTAAAAAATCAGTTATATTGATTAATATTGATTATATTGATTTCTTTCCTCATTTCCTTTGTGTGTAATATTGACATATTTGTGTGAAATAAAGTGGAATACTGGTATCACAACAAAGCTAATGGAAGGTTCACTTGTTATAATTTGATACTTTAATGAAACATTGACTGAGACATTTTTTGATTAAGATTCTAAAAACTAGAAAGAAAGAAATATTACTTGGGAAATATGTACAGAAACTTTAAGCTTTTAGATAACAAGTTATAAGGGGTTAGAGATGGAGTCCAAGATTATTTTTGCTGCTAAATAACCTTTGAAATAATTTAAGGGACTTTGAGTGGGAAGGGATAAAATATTTTACTTCACTGACCTTGCTAATCTTACATATGGTCCAAATATACTCAAACATGAACACCTTGTGTAAAAAGAAAAATGTTCTTAGGACTTTGCACATTTGAACAATGCTTTATAATTAGATACATGGGAGAGGAAATGTGGAGCCTAATTGTTTTTATTATTATATTTAATGTCAAAAAAAGGAAAATAATTAAGAATTTACCCGTCCAGATTGTGGATTTCTTTCTTGACTCTGCTTGCTATGCTAACTATGAGATATTCTCTGGAGGTTGCTGGTATACTTGATGATCATATAAGGGAGGGGTACAATGAACACTATGACAAATTTATTATAATTGACTGAAGTCTTCTTGCTTTTTACACCAACCTCCACGGAGCATGGCTCTTTAACTAATAAATACTCAACCTTCTCTTTGCTTCTGTTTGTTCTCTATCCCTGGATGTATTTGTCTTCCCTGTAAGAAAGCTATAAAATTTGGCTTTTATTATTATATTAATGGGATCAGTTTTAGTTACCCTTTTGTTCCACATCTTCTCTACTTGTAAAAATAAAAACAGCAATATTGACACAAGTGTCAATAAGGGGGGAAGGGTTGGTATAATAAGTATTGGTATAAGTACCAATTTTGTTTAAATTTTAAATTTTGAAACCAGTTTAAATTTTGAAGCTATTTTTCAATTATTATGGAACAAATGCAGATACTTTGAATATTATGCCAATATTATTGGGACCAATTTTTGTAATGATTTATGATTGAGTACATTTTTCCTGGTATATATTAAGATTGACTTTATTTTATAATGACTTGGGACAACATTTTTAATTGAGTGGAAATTGCAACCGCAGCCAAACTGGAAACAGCTATAAAGGAAGGCCTGAACTTTGTTGCTTATCAATTTAAACTTTTGCTCTGACTGTTTAAAGACAAATTGATTTAGACAAGCACAGACTGGATTGAAATGACCATTTGTTTTACTGCTAGCAATATTTTTAATAGGGGTACCCCCAACGAAACAGATCTGACATCTTATGACATATTATTTTTGGATACATAAGTAGCTACCATTGAAGAATTAACATGCTGACTATTTAAATGAGCATTATTAAGTCTTTACATCTGCAGGTGAAAGCTGTTTTTCCTAATACATCGTAGATGACAGCATTTGAAGTTGAACCAGAGATTGGGCTGTGATAAAGGTCTGCAGATAAACTAATCATCCGACTCCAAGGAGAACCCAGCCATACCAGAGATAGAATCAAGTCGTGGATCAGGCTATCGATCAGCTGACTATTGGACAACGCATTTCAATTCCAGTCCAAGCATCATTGATCCCTGCTGCCAAGAGCTCAACTATGCTGGTGATGTTTGAGCCCAAAAGATCATTATGTATTCCGAATCATAGATGACATCTGCCTGCTTTGGTCCTTTTTACCTGGGATATTGGACCCCAATGCCTGCCTTAATCCTTATCAGAGAAGACAATTTGTCTCACTTTTACTCTGCAGGGCTCAATGTTCTTTGCTGGAGCCTACTTTGACTGTCCACTTGTTTGACAACTAGCAACATCTTTTTAATTAAAAGTATTTGAACTATAAAGTTATGAAAGGTATAGAAGGGAAAGCTAATTATTTGCAAGCAAAGCAGAATATAGGAACTCATAAATAATATACATTTAATGAATGTTTGCAATAATGGGAATATTACATAATTATTATGAATTCAAAGTGGTTAAGAATGGATATTTTCAGATAAGTGTTTTTAGATGCCTTTTGATATTTAATATGAGATAATAAGTTACCTTTAAGGACCAATGATTTATGTAATCTGTAAAGTTAATCAGAATCAAATCTAATATGACATAAGAGATCTATTAGAGATTGTTAAGTGATTGTCATTGCAGGTGAAATCCACTATTACTAGTTAGGGTCAGTCCAGTTTAGATATTCTAGGTTATTAATCGTAGTATTATAACAAATAATATAGAGCTTTACATTTAGGTACATTTATTTAATTAAAAAGAATAATAGTAAGCATAGGGGATGACGCACATAACTAGTATTTTGGGGATAAGGGACACTTACTATAGGTCAGGACATCCATAACTTTTAGAATAGGATAAAACAGTTTAGGCTAGGATGTTGATGGTGATACAGGTCAAATGATTAACATTATGGCTTGTTAAGTATATGAATTATAAAATTAGTGAAATGAAGTAATAATTTGGCCCATAGGAGATGGAGTGTCTTATACATACAGTAGTGAATGTGTGGTCTGTGAATTAAAAAGCCCAGATGAAGTCTAAAGATCTCTGAAGATATGAATCCTTAAGAAGCTTGGGTATAACCCTTGAAATTGAAATAAATGTGACCTTGGAAATAGCCCAGTGACTTGCAATTTTGGAAGTAGTGCTGACATCTTCCGAAGGGAGGATTGACACCTACTGTCCACAAAATGGCTGCATTAATGTGGTAAAGGTGGCTCAAGATTGAGACCACAGCTGGGTGTATATTTGGGCAATTTTATGAATAGGTGTGTTAGGACGTGAGCATGGTGAGGTGTATAAGGACTTTATCTCTGATTATCATTGTGCACAGCGGTGGCAACCTAAAACTGAGAACTTTTTGAGTTATTTAAGATAAATATTTATGCCATCTGTATCTGTATCTCACCACCAACAAAATTATTAATAGGTCTGATTGTAGATGAACACAAAGAACTAGGTATATTAGATAGTTATTTCACCATATTTAGGAATTGGGATATACATTATGTGTTTAGTGTAAATCCATCTTAGAAAGGAAAGGTAAAACCAATATACTTAGTATTAGCTTTATTTGAACCTGGGAATCATGGGGACACATGTTTGTGAAGAAGAAATTGCATTCCTAATGGTATCGTTATATCCTTGAATGGTATTTTGCTGCTTATTACCAGTTTTCTAATTAGTTATCACTAGAGTTGCTGTCAAACAAGTGTGCATCCAATTTCTTGAACCATGGACATCTTCAGTTACAGATTTTTATTCTCTTCTTGATGACAATGTGGATAATGAAATACCAAACCAGAAGAAACTCCTTGGGTGAAGTGCTAGTAACCGCTCCCCAGGGAGGTGACCCTCTACGGTGCGCAAAGTACCTGGGTTGAAGAAAAAATGATTATTTCACTGGAAGTGTATCTCTCCAAGCGAAGAAAAAGCGATTATTATGGACAATTGTTTTATTAATTTAAGCCTTCTGTATTATTTTGTAACCATCATGGATTATGCTATATTCTCTTTTATTCAATATTATCTGTACTGTGATTGATTATGCATATTTTTGACTGTAAGGGTAGGGCCATGAAGTCTTTTACTCCTCTTAGTTGATTGATGGGGGAGATGTTTGGCTCCTGTGCCACCAGAGGAGGGGTACGGGTGTTGAAGATTAAGAAGAACTGTGAAAGGTCCGTATTGGGCTCCGAAGAAGAATTGAACCAACATCCCCTACCTTTCTTTTGGAATTAGGTTAGATGTTGAGGCTTGATTAAGCCTCAAAAGGGAGGAATGTAGAAGGAAAATTTTTATATTAGCATAAGAGGGTAGCAAATTAACATAAAAAGCCATAAAAAGTAATTAAAAGCTTCTAAAACATTAGATTAAGCAAAAATTAGAATGTTAAGCAAATAATATAGGTCGAGCAAATAGTTAACTAAAAAATCAGTTATATTGCATTTCTTTTTAGGCTTACAGTTAAAGTTCCAGAGTAAGAAAAGAACAGAAAATTGACACACAGTAACCAGTTTAGGACAAGATAAGAGTTTGAGAACACCTGTGATTCAAGGCTAGGAAGCGATAAAGATGGCTCTGAAAGGCACATAGAAATACGAGCTGGATTGGTGAATCAGCAGAAAAAAGGTCACGCTGACATAATGCATAAAGAGAAAATCTTAGTAAATTCAGGCAATAGCAAAAATATTAAAAGAATATATTAGAAATTAACTTTAGTGTAGAAATTAAGACAAATCAAGCATGCCAAGCAATGATTAAATGAAAGCACATACTATACTTCTTTTTAATTAAAGCTTAAGCTTCTGGTCACTATTAAAAAAAAGTTTGGAAGGCTTAAGAAAGGAAATGATGAGAGGAAACCCATATATGGAATTGAAGCCTTGGCCAGTTAGAGAAAATGGGAACAGCATAGAAAAATAAGAATACCACGAGGGGGCCAGTGATGGTAAAGTAAGGAGATAATAAGGGTTCCCATGAAAACTCAAGGTTCTGCCGGACAGGAGCAGAAGGGAGTCAGAGAAGATCGGCAAGAGAGCTCATTCGAATGAAGTCAGAAAAGATAGGAAATGACATAAGAAAAGCCCAAAGATGGTAAGAGGATGCCATCCACCCAGTCTTAGACCAATCAAAATAAGCCGAACAGACACTAAGTGGAATAATGGACAGTAAAACCAGGTGCAGAATGAGTTAATCAAATGAAGTAAAAATGATAAGAAATTGTTATAAAAACTTCAATTGCTGTAATGTTCGGGGCTCAATCTCATTCAGCCAAATTGGGTTGAGTCCGTGTGGTTGATTTATTGCAAAAAAGCCTTAAAACTGTCTATCTCGAGTCCTAATAGCTTTTATTTTTAGGTAAAAAACCTTCTGATTATGAATTTTTCGCCACAACAATGTTTGATCCTGCCTTATTTACCAGCAGCTACACTAAAAGCTCCAAACTGTGTGCCTTCCATGCCTTACTTACGGCAAGTCAGGTCACTAACTGAGACTAATGTATGGTCAGAGGGACGAGAAATAGTTAAAATATACCAATGCAATTCAGCTTGTGGGGTTACAAGAAGCTCCCATATACTATTAACTACTAGCAACTAGCAAATGGCTCTTACACCATCTAAAAACTGAATCTATTCCCCACCTCCCTCTAGCTGGGTCCTTACCTACTGTCAATTGTGGCAAAAGACCTGAATAAAGGAGCTAAGATGCAACACTGTTTCTGGAGTACCATTGCTGGTTTCTGAAATAATGGAATCCCTCTAATACACTCACAGCAACTTACCATCTCCACAAGCTTGCCCATCCAAAATTACCTGAATGAAGTAGTCTTTGTTATTTCTCTGGAATGAGGGTCAGAGGGGGCAACATCTTTTCTTTCTTGAACCTGTCAGAGGCAAGTTGCTCATTTGTTTCTGGATTATTGGAAGGGGTAGACATTACCTGTAGAATCTGGCATAAAGTGGAGAGTGAGGGTGTGGGTAGAGAGCAGTTAACTGCAAGCATTTTAAAAGTGCTTCTGATCTGCTATCTTCTGTTTGCCTGGTCTGAACCTTAAAGGCAGAAGTGGCTGCAGGTTTTTGTTTCAACCCAGTTTCTAAATTAGAAGACAGTTATTGCCGCTGAAGCTATTCTGTTCAAGCAACATTTTTCACTTTGTTTTATTTGACTTTGCTTGTTATGATTTATAAGCCATTTTTTTAAACAGCTACATTGTTTGGTTTTAAATGCTTTTTGTTTTCTTTACCACATGCCACTTTACCATGACATTCACAAAGGAACCAGAATCTCACTCTTCAACTGAGTTACACCTCTGTATGCTCATTATAAAGTATCTGCATTAGTAAAATATTGGGAAAGAAATTGAATGGAATTAAAAGTGCATAGACTGAAATTACTAATCTGCTACAGGCCTCAAATTATTTACATGATATTCTTAGTAAAGAAACTTCAACAATATAAGAATAAGTTGACAATGCAGAATGAAGGCCATAAAGTTCATTTATTGGCTTCTACTTAAGCAATTGGATTGGAACAAAAACCTTCAGGAATTGTGGCCCTCTGGGGCTAAACTTGAAGATCCCTGCTCTACACTCTTTATTTTATAGTCTCATTTATTTCTTAAGACTGGCCAGACTGGACTGGAGATACTTCATATGTACACTATTAGAATAAATATCTACAATGTAATTAAATAGGAAATTATTAAGTGTATGAGTTCACATGCTGGTTAAAGAAGGTATCAGATGTAAAAAAAAAGCATATTTATGTTAAAAAGTTTGAAAATCTTTTGTTTTGCTGTGTGTTTAAACTAATCTGTATTTTACTGTGTATATAATGTAATTTGTAAAGTATGTTGTCTTAATTTTATATGTAAACCCTACAAAAAAAAAAAAACTTGAATTAAGTTAATTATTCACAATTGTTTGAAACACACCAAGATGATTAGTAATATGTTCTTTAGATTTACCTGTGATTATTCTCTAGATATAAGTAATCAAGATTTCATCTACATAATTACTTAATACAAGTATGAAGGCACTTCAAAAGTCAGAGTTACCACAAAGCAACTCTTAAGACATCAAATACAATGCAAACACACATGTTCAAATTCTATAAAATTTATTTTATACTGTGTATTAAAACTGTGAAATACATTGCTTTTGCTGAAGAATAATGAAATTGGATTGGTTGAAAAATGCATTCATATGTTTTCATAAAGCAGTTAGGTGATACTGTTTCACTGTGTAAACTGGCTGCACAGAAGTAGACACCACTGTTGCTGGTATTCAAATTCCTAACTTCAAGTGTACTCTTTTTGGTTTCTTTGCTCAGAAAAACCTTGTCTTGAAATTCGTTTTCATAATTAGCGCTACCATAGTAATAAACCATCAGTTTCATTTCATTTTCTTTAATTTGCCAGTACCAGTACCATTCGTCATAATCTGTTTGATTCTGATAACAGCTCAATTCTTGTGTTGCTCCAGGTTTAACAAGTACATGTTTAGGCCACTGGGTAATTAGAACAGCAGCGCAACAGCCTGAAACAAAGATATAATGGAACAGCATGAACACATCATGTAAATCATTAAAAAATCAGTAATCATACACCGTCTGTAATAAAATAATTGCTTACAAAAAGAAATGACTGAAGAAAGCAAGCATATGACAATCATCTCTTCATGTAGAAATGAAAAGTGGGCATCCTCAACAGACATTGCGGCAGTCATATAAACAGGTGGACCGGAAATTTTTGTTTTTTTCCTTAACCACATGAGTGCTTTGGCTTAAATAAGAAAACAGTTGATTCTCAGAACTGTATTTTCTATGTATGCGCATGACCTATTTAAATCTAATTTAACAGCTTTGTCATATTCTTATTTGGATCCAGCCATTCAAAATCATTTCAGGACATCCACACATTTACACTAAATAATAACATTTGGAAAAAGTTTAAAATAACATTTGAACTCCTCAATTTAAATCCTGTTATTTAATAATAATAGTATTTAATATTTAATAGCTAAAATAATAACATTTTTGGTTAATGCAACATTTTTATATATTTTATAAACACTCTCAGTACTGAGCTGTCACATATGAGCCTGTACTAGACCTTGCTTGACAGTGACATCAAAGTACACCATGACACCATTTTATACGCCTGTTTAATCCAGAGCAGGGTCACAGTGGACTATAGCCTATCCCAGGAAGCACAGGATGCAAGGCAGGAACAATCCCTGAACAGGGCACCGGTCCAACACAGAGATAACAGCCTCACACACACTCTAAGGACAATTTAGCATTGCCAGTCCATCTAACCTGCATGTCTTTGAAATATGGGAAGAAACTGGAGCACATGGAGAAACCCCACACAGATAGAGGGAGAACATACAAACTTCATTCATAGGGAAGACCAGGGACCTGAACCCTGGTCTCCTTACTGTGAGGTAGAGGCACTACCACTGTGCCACCATGCTGCCTGTAACATCAAAGTTATATATTTATTTCAGTATTGTACTTTTTTAAATGAATATTAGGAAAGTGTGGCAAACTAGCACAGCAGCTAGCAGTGCTGCATCATGGATCTAGGTTTCAAATCCTACACCATGTCATTGAAAATAAACAAATAAATAAATTTCCTATCCTCAAAGTGTTTCATAATATTAAAAATGAATGAGTTAGTTTTGACTAGGCACCATGTAGTGCGGTTAATTGTGCACACATTTTAACCTGCACCTGCTCAACATTCCTTTATATGGACCCCAGTGCATGGCCAGCAAGATGGCTGTAGCTCCAGCCACTGGGACTTAAAGATGGCTTTACGCTACTCCATTCCGGTACTTCCCGGTTTCAGCTTCGGAATGCCAACAGATTAATGTACAGAGAGCCTGTGCTGTGATATTCAGCATTACATATACTTGATGGAGGAGGATAATATTTGTCAAGTTCTGATTTATCTTCACTACATAGTGAGAAGCATAGCATTCTTAATCCAGCAGTGAAGACATAATGTTCAACAAATCTATGCAGGGCAAAGAAGTATTTTCACAATATTCTCATTACCGTTAGCTAGTGTAACTCTGAAATTAAAATACTGCAAGTTTGTGTTTTTTCTCTTAAGTGAATGTGGGGTGCAAATCTGACTGGAGTAGTGACATCTCTAGTTACATTCAGCACAAATTTAATGTGAGGTGGAGTACGTTTATAGTACACATCCGTGAAAGTTCTATAGCTCTATGATGTCATAGTGGTTTTTTAAGGCATCACAAGGGTAAATATTCTGTGAACAAAGTCCCTGCTGAACACTGCATATTCACTGCAAAAAACTCTGGCAAATTTCACCAATTAACAATAAGGATGATGAGTACTCCTAAAAGATAGATGTGCCAGTTCACTCACCCTGCATCTTAAAAAATGAAAACTATTGGGTCACTGAAAGAGCGCTAGCTTTCAAGGTCCAAGGTAAATTGAAAAATCACATGTGCACTTCTGAGCAAAGTTATACTGAGACCACTGCAGGGATGATGGGTCTGCTCAAGCAACTCAAATAGAACTAGCAGTGCTAGGCAGAAAAGAAATTTCACATACTCCAGAAAGTAATATTTTTACTAGATAAGAAAGTGTGTTAGGTATATAGTGGGAATGTGGAAATCTTTGTTTATGACGACTAAATTCTCTTTACTATAAACATATCTAATAATACCTTAAATTAGTGAAGGGAGTTAATTGGGTTTTGCACAACAGCACCATCTCCTGGACAAGATTTGGGGATTTGGGGTGCATTGCTGCATCTGTCCTTAATGCAAAAATGCCACTCTTAACTTATTCATATGAAAGCAGTCTCTGCAATTATAAAACTGTATGGTACCTGGGAATAGGAAATTAAGGAGTGGCTTTCGTCGATCTTTTCAGATGACTATCTTCTCAGATTTCATGAAGGTAAGTACTACATGTAATGGGTGTCAGTCAACAGTCAAAATGATTTCATTTTCCCCTCGTCTAAGCTTATAGCCACATGATGATGATCTCTTCTGACCTGTTGGAACATTTTTAATATTTGATTTGTCAGACCAGTAAATGAGGGAATAGAGCTGAAAGCTCAGTAACAGAATACATGTTTACAGGCGAGGAAGTTATATTTTCTTCTAATGGCAAAGAAGAAAAGTGATGATGGCTTATTGACTGTTGGTTAGTACCGCGGTTCTGAAACTTTCGTATTTCGCGCCCGCGCTCAACCCTCAAATTATTTATTCTTACTTAATTTTTTTATGTAAAGAAACGATTAAATATGTTTAATTTCTTTTTTTAAATCTCGTAAACGAGGACGCCGATGAAGTCAATCTGCGCGAGACGAACGTATTTTCGTCCGACAAATATTATACCGCTGTTAGTTGTGTCATGAAAATAACCGAATACGCAGTAAATTATTTAACTCAATTTGGCAATAGTGGCTACAATACCAATGTGGTGTAGTCACGCCGCATTATCACCTGATCTACTGTTACCCGAATGTTCACGACAGATACCGATACGTCTCGAACTTTCTGCATTGAAAATACGCGACTATAAAAGCAGCAGCAGCAGCGGCGCCGCTCGTCATAGAAACAAACTTCAAATAGAAAAGGAGCTCAGAGTGTCTCAATATCACGAATATCAAACCAAACCTGGACAGGCTGGGTACTTTAAACCAGGCACATATTAATCATTAGATCTATGCCTTAGAAATGTTTTATTTTAATTTTAGTTACAATGCATTCGTTGTGATTATATGCTTGCAAATTTAAATTTGAAATAAAAGTGTAAAAAATTAATTTTGATGTCTTGTTCATTTATTTGACGCCTCCCTTGTACAGCTTCAGCGCCCACGCAGTTTGAGAACCGCTGGGTTAGTACTTGAAAGTAACATTCTCACTGTCCTATGTACTACAGTACATGTGAGAATAATGACCTTACAAACCCAGAAAGTGACATCAGATGGGGACATGCAGCAAAACAATAGGAGAAGATCCCTATCCAGTCTGAGTTGTCTCAGTTTACAGAGGAGAAATAAGCACTGAAGTCTCTTAGGAAAGATGTTTTTACTGTATACTAGTTTTCCAACACAAACAGCGAACCTCAATTGAATTGGCAAATAATGATATATTAATTAGGAACTGTTACTCTTTTGTTTTGTTGTTATTTTTCTTCCCACATGCAGTATATTTTTGAATAAACTGATTATAATGTGTGCATTAAATCCTGTAGTGGTTTTCATATCTTATTGTTTGGATTTCTGTCATATAAGTTAGACAAAAACAAAGGAAAAACAATGGAAAGAAACATTTTTAAAGAAAGAAAAAATAAATAAAAAAAATACTAAGGAAAGCTAAAAGTTCAAATAATCATTTTGCTAGCCTTTGTTAATTAAGATAGCTGAATGGTGTAAGTACAGTCATTCTTTGGTTAACATTTATAGTATTTACTAAGTTTAATGTTCAATAGATAGATAGATAGATAGATAGATAGATAGATAGATAGATAGATAGATAGATAGATAGATACTTTATTAATCTTAAGGGGAAATTCACATACTCCAGCAGCAGCATACTGATAAAAAAACTATTAAATTAAACAGTGATAAAAATGCAGGTAAAACAGACAATAACATTGAATAATGTTAACGTTTACCCTCCCAGGTGGAATTGAAGAGTTGCATATTGAGGGGGAGGAACGATCTCCTGAGTCTGTCAGTGGAGCAGGATGGTGACAGCAGTCTGTCGCTGAAGCTGCTCCTCTGTCTGGAGATGACACTGTTAAGTGGATGCAGTGGATTCTCCATGATTGACAGGAGTCTGCTCAGCGCCCGTCGATCTGCCACGGATGTCAAACTGTCCAGCTCTGTGCCTGCAATAGAGCCTGCCTTCCTCACCAGTTTGTCCAGGTGTGAGGCAACCTTCTTCTTTATGCTGCCTCCCCAGCACACCACGGCATAGAAGAGGACACTCATCACAACCGTTTGACAGAACATCTGCAGCATCTTATTGCAGATATTGAAGGACACCAGTCTTCTAAGTAAGTATAGTCGGCTCTGTCCTCTCTTACACAGAGCATCAGTATTGGCAGTCCAGTCCAGTTTATCATCCAGCTGCACTCCCAGGTATTCATAGGTCTGCAACCTCTGCACACAGTCGCCTCTGATAATCATGGTGTCCAGAAGGGGCCTGGGTCTCCTAAAATCCATCACCAGTTGCTTGGTTTTGCTGGTGTTCAGTTGTAAGTGGTTTGAGTCGCACCATTTAACAAAGTAACATTTAACAAAGAAATGCATCTCAGTTGATATAGATGTATGGCAGATGACATCACAGTCTTAAGTATTGTAATTGTAAAGCATTGCACAAATTAACATCCATTAATCAAAGGATGGCTGAGATGTAATAATTGCTGGGTTGCCAAACCAGCGATTCCCTGTTTAATTAAGAACAAAACAAACAATAAAAAAGATATTTGAACCATTATAGAATGTAAATAATGATGCTTTCTCATATAATATAGTTATCCTCTATGAGAAGAGCTCTATCTCTGTTTCTCTCTTGCATACAAATGATGAATATGATCTGTAATCGTCCTGTCTATATCTGCTTGCTTCCAGAAGGGACAGGACCTCCAATGGTTGGTGTGGACGGGGTCAGGCATTGTATCCTGATGAGTGCTCCATGGTACAGAGGAAACCGGAGACATAGTTAGTGGCAGCTGCCCCTCCTGCCTGGTAGTGGTAATATTGGGATTACCAGAGCCCTTCCGGAAATCCTTAAGTGTGAATACATGACACATCATAATATTAAAAATTTAGTCTTACTCAATACTGAAGTTGTTCCAAAAATGCAACTTATTTCTCAAAAATGTTTTCCAGTGAAAACAGAAAATATTTTATTCCTAGAATGAAACATATGTAAATATTCAATAAATAGCACTTCAAAGTGTGTGCATTTAGGCAATATAAAGTTTGTATTGCAATCAGAAAGAACATAGCTCTACCTCATTTAATTAAAGCCTCCTAAACCTTCTACTAGGCTTGGTAGGGTGTCATGTTGGCCCATTTGGACAAAGGAAATGATGAAGCTCGTTGTTAAAACAAATTGACTGGGCACCAGAATAATGTGACATCCGCTGAGCCTCAGAGATGTCTCTCTTTATTATGCTATTTCCTGAGTGGTACAATTTGCAAACTTTTTACAACTAAATACAAATTAGGCTGACTAAATAGATCCAATTGAAAAGAATGAGCCACAGAGACATATTTTGGAGGAAGAATATATGAAAGATTATGTGAAGCTTTGCTTAAATAAATAAATCTAATAAACTTCAACAGGTAGGTTTCATGCCTTTTGGATCCCTATTATACATTTTCCTGCCAAAGATATTTTCACCAGTGTGTGGAGAGTCATGAACAATGAGATGATCGGAACTTTAGTTTTTAATTTAAATTTATATAAATTTTATTAATTCGATCAGATTAAAAGACCATAACTTACAAATAGAAAGCACTAGAATGAAAAAGAGCAACATATCTATTTGCTCCACAAGGCTTATTCTCTCCTGGACAAAGCTGACAGTACAGTGAGGATTCCATTGCCTTCAATATTATCCAGCCATATGGAGATGATATTGGAGAGATATACAGGTGGATGAGCCTATGATGTCCTGTAGAATGGACTATCAGACAGACTGCAGTTTGTGAGTTTCAATATTTTCAATATGAATGTGAGCAAAACTGGAGCAGCACAAGTAACAGTCCTGTCTCCTTGTCTCTTCACTCTCTACACTTCAGACTATAAATATAACACCAGGTCTTGTCACTTGTAGAAATTCTCAGATGATTTTGCATTTAATCCTACAATCAGGATTCAAGAAGTGCCACTCCATGGAGACTGCTCTACTCACTGCTGTGGATATGTTATGGTATGCAACAGCTATCAAACTGTCATCTGTGCTCCTCCTACTAGATCTCTCCTCTGCCTTTGACTTTTTCAACCATCAGATCCTCCTTGCCACCATTTCTGAACTTGGCATCACTGAAAATGTATTTAAGGTGGTTTGAGTCCAACCTCTTGGGCAGATTCTATTGTGTATCCTGACTTAGAGAAACGTCAAGGGTGCACTAGGCAAGCATGGGGGTGCCCCAAAGATTGATGCTGGGCCCTTTTCTCTACTCCCATTGACTTTTTCACTAGGTAATATCATTCAGTCTCATGGTTTTATTATCAGTGCTATGCTGGTACACAGCTCTACCTGTCATTTCCTCCAAAGACCACACAATATCAACTTGAATCTCTGCATTTCTCATTGATGTTGCAACCTGGATGAAGGAAAACCATCTCAACCTGGAAAACATGGACCTTCTTGTTATCCCAGCTTGTGAATCTGTTCTGCACCTCATCTATGTCTAGCTTGGTTTTTTACCACTAACACCTGCCAAGTTGGGGCACAACTTTGGGGTTGTGATTATGACCAGCTGTCCTGCAAGGACCATGTTACTATGGTAAGTCTTGCAGATTCACTCTGTATGATATCCACAAAATCAGACTGTATCTGACAGAGTATACATTACAGATCCTGATCCAAGCTCTGGTCTTGTCACTGCTGGACTACTGCAACTCTTTGCTGGCAGAAGTACCACCATATGTCACAAAGCTGCTGAAAATGATTCAAAATGCAGCAGCACATCTGGTGCTCAACCAACCAAGGCGAGCACATTTCCCTCCTCTCTTCACATCGCTACAATGGCTTACTGTAGTGTCAAGTATTAAGTTGGAGTAGTCATAAGTTGGAGTAGTCATAGTCAATAGACTATGGAGTAGTCAGTGGGTCTGCACTTATATCTAAGGAGATACCTGATCCTTCTCGGCCACTCAGATATGCTGATGAACAGTATCTGGTGATGCCACCTCTTTGTATCAAACCACAGTCCAGACTCTTCTCACTCGTAGCTCCTAACTCGGGGAATAAGCTTCCATTCTCTTTTCAAAACATTAGTATACTTCAAGAAAAAAAAAAATTGACATTACATCTCCCAAAATAACATTTAAAAAAATATTTTGTTAGTATTATTATCAATCTGTTCTTAACTCAATTTTTCTTTTTGTAAAAACTTGATTGCTTTGTATGGATTGTATTGTATTATTTCAAAACAGGAAGGCACAGTGGCGCAGTGGGTAGCGCAGTTAGGAGACCCAGGTTCACTTCCCGGGTCCTCCCAGCGTGGAGTTTGCATGTTCTCCCTGTGTCTACGTGGGTTTCCTCCGGGTGCAGACATGCAGGTTAGGTGCATTGGCGATCCTATATTGTCCTCGGTGTGTGTTTGCCTTGTGGTGGGCTGGTGCCCTGCTCAGGGTTTGTTTCCTGCCTTGTGCCCTGTGCTGGCTGTGATTGGCTCCAGCAGACGCCCGTGACCCTGTAGTTAGGATATAATGGATGGATATTTCAAAACAAGCACAATTAGATAGCTTTTGCCAGTATTTTTTTTTTCTTTCTTTTTTCCATTTACTATCTTAGAAGAGGGCTTAGCCTGATAGGTAACATGCTTCCCTTGTTTATCATACAGACAACGGCAAAATGTGGAAGTAAAGTAAATCATTTTAGAACAGCACTGGGCTTTTGTCCAGGGCTTTTGGGATATTCTCCAATCACCCATAATTATGCACTCGAAACACGTTTTCACAAAAAAGACCAATAAATTGATAGTTCAAGATATCCAAAAACGCTATATTCACCTGCATTTTGTACAGAGTGTTGATCTAAAAAAGGGACATGTATATTCAGTCCTCAGCAGGTAATCAATTACAGTATGTGCAGTATGCTGAATTAGCAATAACATTTTTTGTGCAGAGAATGTCTGAAGTTGCTGTACTGTGTTTACTGGCTGCGCAAAAGAATTCGCCGCTGTCGGTGTCGATGACACTACTGATCGTTAAATAGCTCGTCTCTGTAGCGCTGCCATTTAAAGTAAATCGTTTGTTGTTTTCTCCGTCGTAGCTTGCCTGTTTGTACTGCAAGTAACCGATGTAGTTTAAAGTGTTCTGTTCTTTTGGTTGATGATACCAGTAAATAAAAGTGTAGGAGCTGTCACTGTTGTGGCATTCCAGCGTATATGACCTTCCAAGTCTCGCCAGAAGAGACGGAGGCGTCTGTTTAACGTCAACACAGAAACAAAAATCTGCATGAAAAAAATTAGAATATCAAGTAAATGCATCGACTGACTGGTAAATAGAAAACAAAACAAGGCTTCATTAGGAATAAAGATTTTGGCAGTTCTAATTTTAAAATAAAATGATCTGTGGATTCTTACTTGGTAACCAATTAAATGGTATAAGAAGTATGAAGACTCTCACAATCATCATTACACCTCGTGAGTGATGGAAATGACTATTCGGTGGACTTTTGAGCATCTTGGAGCTGAATATAAGGAAATGACGTCAACAGTTCTAGACATTCTTTACCAAACGTGTTAATTCTTATCCTGCTATCTTCTCTCCCACATGTATACGATTTTCAAACTTTCCACTTGTTTTGTTTATTTTGTGACATTCATTTTGTAGTTTTCAGTTTCAGAGGTTAAAAAATGCAAAGAAAACAAATCGTGTTTTATGTATGTTGTGCGCTTTTATAATTTGTGTTGGCATACTGCCCTCTTTTGGACACATTTCTCAGAAGTGTAATCATTTCTCTTTTGTAAATCAGAGGTCCAAATTTAGATTATAGTGGGACACTGTAGGTGCAGGGTTCGGTTTCAGTTACATACTTAATTGGTAACTAATCATTAGTGCTAATGGAACAGGCTTATTTTACACTCATGTTCATTGTTTTTACTTTTACCACTGCTATCCTTTAATAGTTTTTTTATCCCCTTAAACAACAGCCAAGCAATAATGAGGGAAAAATGAACCAACAGTTGACCTGCTAACTCGAGAGCCTCAAGTAGTTCCTTTCTTTTTCTTTCCTTCTATTTTTTAATAAAAATTAACATTTTTGATTAAATACATTTATTAAATTAAATAAAAATTACAATTATTCATTAAAATGAAAAATTATGGAAACTGTAATAAGAAAAAATAGACGAGTACTTATATTAAAATGATAAAAAAAATGAAAATATGAAAATTTGTCTAAAAAAATTACCTATATGAAAAAACATATTAAATGACACTAGGCATGATTATACAAGAGGAAGATCTTGTCATTTTATTTTTTTAACATGCAGTTTTTGAGAAAAGCAATACACATGATATCAATTACATAGGTTCTCAAAAAGCCTTTTGACTCTGTCCCAAGAAACAAAGATTCATTCTGAAGCACGAAGATATTGACATCTGAGGTAGCCTGAAAAACTGGATTCAATGTTATCAATTATAAATAAATAGATTGAGACACTGCCATACAGGAAACAACCTCTGAAAAGGATTTAAGTGTTTATGTTGACACAATATTCTCCTTATAAAACCAATGTGCAGAAGATACAACAACAACATTTATTTATATAGCACATTTTCATACAAAAAGTAGCTCAAAGTGCTTTACATAATAAAGAATAGAAAAATAAAAGACACAGTAAGAAAATAAAATAAGTCAACATTAATTAACATAGAATAAGAGTAAGGTCCAATGGCCAGGGTGGACAGAAAAAACAAAACAAAAAAAAAACTCCAGACGGCTGGAGAAAAAAATAAAATCTGTAGGGATTTCAGACCATTAGACTGCCCAGTCCCCCCTGGGCATTCTACCTAACATAAATGAAACAGTCCTGTTTGGATTTAAGGTTCTCACGGAAGGGCTTGAAAATGATGGTCACGTAGACTTCTGCCTTTTAATCCATCCATCATTGTTGGAGCTTCATGAAGCTTTGAGTAGGTGGAGGTGGCGCAGGCCACCACCACTAAGAAACCGGAAAAAGAAACAGAAGAGAGAGTAGGGTTCAGTACAGATTTTAGAGCCACCATGAATAGTTATTATGATGAATTGAACATACAGAGTATCAGGATTAAGTTAAATTGAAGTTATAAAAAGGCCATGTTAAAGTAATATGTTTTCAGCAGTGTTTTAAAGTGCTCTACTGTATTTGCCTGGTGAATTCCTATTGGCAGGCTATTCCAGATTTTAGGTGCATAGCAGCAGAAGGCCGCCTCACCACTTCTTTTAAGTTTTGTTCTTGGAATTCTAAGGAGACACTCATTTGAAGATCTAAGGTTACGATTTGGAATATAAGGTGTCAGACATTCTGATATATAAGATGGAGCGAGATTATTTAAGACTTTATAAACCATAAGCAGAATTTTAAAGTCAAACCTGAATGACACAGGTAACCAGTGTAGTGACATCAAAACTGGAGAGATGTGTTTGGATTTTCTTTTACTAGTCAGGATTCTAGCAGCTGCATTCTGCACTCGTTGCAAACGATTTATGTCTTAAAGATATTAAAAGGCAAATTAAATGTTAGGTTATATGGTAAAAACTGGTAAATATAAAGTAAGGTATTTTCCTTTTAGACTATATAATGCCCCAATGAGACCCCAAATGGAGTATGGTGTGCAATTATGGCCGCCATGCTAGAAGAAAGACATAGTAGCACTTGGCAGGAGATTAACCAAGTGCATCCTAGGACTCAAAGACATGTCAAACTTTAACAAAGAGTCTCAAAGACTTAACCCTGTTTAGTCTCAATCAGAGGAGACTGCATGGGGACCTGATCTAAGTGTTCAAAATTCTCAAAGGCATTGAATAAAGGGATCTCGTACAATTATTTCCAATAGAAATGAATTGTAATATACATTAAAGACTGAAGCCAGGAAGAACCTCTTGTGGGAGTCTGGAACATGTAATTGAAGAAGAAACCCTGACAACCTTCAAGAAATGTCTGAATGAGATGCTGGGACTGCTTAGCTATTAGCTTACCAAACAAGCTTGCTGGTCTCCTCTTGTGTGTTAAATTTATAATATATTTATTTATTTATTTATTTTTATTTAGTGGCTTGTTTATACTTGTATTCTTCCACACAAGACATTTCTAGAATGACTGATTTTCATTTTTCTGTGAGTTAACATAAAAATATATTGTGGTCAAGAGCAGTTCAATATTCCTCAGACCCTTTTTATCTCTTTTCAAAGATTTTATTGTAACACATATTGTATGATGGAGACATGAATGCAAAGAGATCACATTAACAGATCGTCTGTTATATTTTAAATAAAATCAATTTAAATGAAGGCAGAGACATTTGCTTACATTAGCATTGGTAATTGGTTAGTAAATATGAATGTTGCTAGAAGAAAATCCTCTGGGATCTAAGTTTAAAACTTTTTAAAAATAGATGCTCATGGGCAGTTATCAGACCAGCAATTTGATTTTTTGTTTTTTTAAGAAATTTCAATCTAATAATTGAGTTGCATTTTTCTACTTTCGTGTCATTGGAAACTACAGCCTAACTCCTCAGCAATGAAAGCATAACCAGGCAAAAGCACTGGTTGACATCCCTGTGCACCTTAGGCCATACATACATGTTATTGACTCACTAACAAGTCACCATTTAACTTAGCATTATAGCAAAAAGTGATATACCAGAAGAAAACAGAAGCTAGGCTTTCTTTATTTAACATATATTATATATTTCTGTATAATGAACCATTTCAAAGTCCAAAGAAGCAATTTCATTTACTAGAAACCCTTCCCAGAATTAAATGTTTTTTTGTCAAGCAATAGATCTACGAAGAACCACACAAACCTGTAAGAAATGGTTATTTTTGAGAGTGTAGGCTCATTTTTTCCAGGTATTCATGATTAATGCTGTTCCTTTATTTACATTTGAGGATTGATGATTTGATTGTGATTTTTTTATTATTGAGTTATTTGTGAATTATGTTGTCCACTCAATAGCAATTAATCATGTTTTTTGTATTCTTTTTAGGGACAATTCTGTTGGTATAAAGTTGCCAGAACAGTTCTTCAGAGAAATGACATTGTGGACCCTTTTTTGGTTCCAAAAAGATCTACCCACATGAAGGTTCCAGAATGTTTTTTATTTTGATCAATAATAGACTCCATACAGTAAATAACCTTGAAAAGATTGTAACCGATTTGTGAAATATCAATGGGTTGTGCTTTCTTGCTGCATATGTACAGTAACACAGGCTATGTCCTGGTTTTCTTAATCTGTTAGTGTCCTGCTAGGTAGTCAACCTTTAAGAGTCAGGTTTCTTCTACATAGGAAGTTTTTAAAAGCACAAAGAAGCAACTTTATATATAAAGAACCTTTCCCAGAATAAAATGGTGTTTTGTCGAGCAATAGTTCTGCGATGAACCACACAACCCAGAAAAGAACCATAAAGTGCCATTAAGGAACCAGTATTTTTAAGGGCATATAATGCATTTCAGATTTTATTAATAAAAATGGTACTTTAAAGGGATTTATTGGATTATTAGGCAGCATAAATGGTGGAGACTCAAACCAGACCCGGCTGGTGATAAACAAAAGTGGTGGCAGCTAACACCATTGAGAGGCAGTGAGCATTTCCACCGCTATATACAGAACTAGCTACGGATCAAGACCAACTTACACAGTGCAGTACTAAGAGGAGACAATCCTGGGGTCTAAGTACTGATGAAGTGAATAAAGGAATAAGGTCAATACCACTAAATTAACAAAAGTGCAGCTAATCATGTCTTTGTTTCGTGTTTCACCTCAGTTTGCTCATCTGGTTGTCTGATGGCCTGTTAACAGGTCTTTGCTGGCACCTTTCACTCAGTTTAAAGGGATAATACAGGAAAAAAGTACATCCTCTTGTAAAATTATTGTAAAAATAATTGCAATCTTTAAGCTACATTAGATTGAAAGGTGTTTTCATTGTTGTTACAGTATATGTTATTCATTTCGAGCAGCATGAAATCTGTGGAAAATATATAAAGTTATAATGAAAAGTAAACATTAATAGAATCCTAAATGAAGCTACTTGTCTCTAACTCATGTGTGGATCTACTTTCAGGGTGATCTGGGAGCTTTGGTGTATGCAAGAAAATAAGTAAGTCTTGAGCCAAATTCAATCCTCCCTACCAACCTCAATGTGCATTCAAGTTCAAAGGGGGACTGGGGCTGTAGAAAATTCAGCACAACACTGACATCTTTCTGCTTCAGTACTTACTGCTGTTCCATGAAACAGACATGATTACTCGTACATTATATAGTCGTCCCTCAAACTAATGTGCAAGTGACCTCTGGCTGAAATCTTTATACCATATCCTGACTTGTTTATATTTTTATATGTGATGTTCGTAGAGTGTAAGTACTGTATGTGTATGTGTGTGACACCCAGGGATACCGTGGATTGTATGTTTTCAAATGAGAGAGACTGTGGTTGCAAAGTATTTTGCAGATGTTAGAAGGGAAATGTAACACTGTGAATACTTGCTGCACAGAAATATAAAGCTGCATCTGCAGTTTCTAGTTGTGAAATAGTTAAATTTCCTTTCTTTGTTGCATCCCCAGTTAAACTAAATCTATTTTTGAAGCTGGACTCTGGATTAGGGAAAGAGTTGCTGAGGTATCCAATGAGCTTCATGGATCGTTCTTGAGTTGTTTGCTGGTACCAGTACATTAATGGATAGCTTCCATCCCCATGGTGGCACTCAAATTCAGCTGAGCCCCCGGGTTTCCTTATTATGTGGTAAGGTGTCTGTTTGACATTAATACCAATTAGGAAATCTGTGGAAAGAGTAAGATATGTGGTTTATTAGTACATATTGCAAATTAAAACTATGCATTTATACTATATGTTTTATGATTGCAAAACAAAAATAAATTGCGTAAATATGTTGGTTTAACAACAAATTCTTCTTTAAACATAGAATTAAAGTTTGAAAATGAATAGGATATTGGAAATTTACAGCATAATAGGAAGGTTTGAATCCATAACTGAAGAAATTGCAGTAATATTTAGTTTCATTGTTGCAAAAATCCATTTACTAAAATAAACCTGCTTAACTAATATTGCCGTAAAAAAAAATTTACTTGGTAAAAGAATGAGAAATGCAGAACACCCAATTAAGCCTCCAAACATCTTCAGACACTTCTATTAAGGTAGTTCTCTCAATGTTTTATAAGCCCGTTAAGCAGGAAGTTGTGTCATTACAGCTCACAGTCCATGTTACCTCAGACAGCATGAGGTATTTATTCACATGTATTTACCATTTACTCACATTTCAAATGTAACAATTTATCATCCTTAAAAGAAACAGACACACATCTGCAATATTTCTATATCAAAGTCAACTACTGTATATTTGAAAGTAGATATATTTATGATCAGTGTTTATGATTATTTTTCGATCAGCCTAAGTGCATTTTTTTAAACATCTCTTTTTAAGAAAATTATATTTATGTGAAGACTAAATCATAAGATGCATTTCATTCCAAATTTGTGTCTTTTATTGGAGCCTCTTAGAAAATATTGTAACATAACATTTTCTAAAATTCTAACTGACCACAACCAAGGGCATCTGTCTATCATAATACTCACTCTGTCACACACGTACATCTGGCTCAATCTACCTGAATTTCAGATTTTTGCAGATGTGGGAGGACAACCAGCACAGACATGCTGAGAAGATGCTGTTTGTCTATACAGACACCAAAAATGCTTGGGGGTTCAAATTCAGACGCTTTAATCTGTGAGACAGCCATGTTAATCACTGCACCATTGTAAACGACTGTTTATTATCACTTTCCAGGCAACCTGGTTTAAATGCAAAATATTGAAGTATGGCCATTAGATATACATGCAAAGTGCACATTTTGTTTTTTTTTCTGAATCACAAATTATAAACTTGCTTTAAATTCTAGATAATTGATATTATCTATTGCCTTTAAAACAATTTTATTGTAGGATTTATATTAAGTAAATTGGTTCAAAGATTTGAATATTTTGTTTATGTATAATTGAAACTATGATCTGAACGTGTTAACGGTGATAAAAAAAAAAAGAAAAAATGAAAACAGGAAGAGGTTGTGGCTATGGATGGTATTTGTTTATATTCTCCATAGGACATAGTTTGCTGATCCTTAAAGAGAATTTTGATACTAACACGATTTCACCCATCAGAACTCCTTATAAATACAGGGTGAGCCAAATTGAAGTATCATAATTTCTCAAGATCATTGCGTGATCACTATTTTCCACATGAAGACACACTGAAATGCATCATTATGCACATACAACAAAACACAGTACATGGGAAGTTGCTGGTGCCAAATCCTCCACCATGTCTAGCAGCTGTCTTATCATAGCTGATGATATGAATATTTCTGTGTTTTTTTTTGGAAGGTTGCCAGTTCGAATCCCATAAATGCCAAAAGTGACTCTACTTCGTTGGGCCCTTGAGCAAGACCCTTAACCTGAAATTGCTCTTTCCTTGGTATGACATTAATCTGCATCCAGCCCTGCATGTAGGCCCTTCAACCTGCAAGGAAAACCTGGGGGTTGGTGTCAGAATTAGCTCCTGAGACACCATAAATTAAACCTCACACTGACTACATTCCATCTGAACTAGTGTGGTGCAGAGGTTTCACCCATTACATGGCTGCACTCAAGTCCTAATCTGGGATCCTGAGTTGGTTTGTCATGTGGTGGATGTGGCAATGCGCTGTATCAGCATGTGCTCCTAACCTCCTCCTCCTCCTCCTCCTCCTCAGTAAACATGCCGCATACAGAATTAATGCATGGACATGCTTCCAGGAAGGAACTAAACACCTTTTGTCTGGTGTGATTGGCAAGGATTTTGCTACAAGTGAAATTAAAATTAAATAAAACTTTTTTGCTGAAGTAAAACATTAAGTTTCACTGCAATTTCAATTTCACATGAATCATTTTACTTATCACTACCTAAAACTATTAATCTTACCAACAAGCCATGCACATTACAAATCTTATTGTTAAGATTAAAATCCAATTCAACTTTTTTGTTAATCTTTTTGCATTTTTTATGGACACATTCATTTTTCTTGTTATTATATTTAGATTTTCTCATGGTTTTTTTATTGACATTATCACATTCTCTTTTCTGTACTGTTGTTAGTAATATGTAACTTCATGATAGCCATGTGATTCATGCAGAAGAAGAGTGTCTAATAGATTTGTAAATCACTTTTTAGAAAATAAAGGAAGTCTTAATTAAAGAAAAAAATATTTATATATTGATTTAATTTAAGTGAGTGTTTCAGATTTTGACCATTGTCCTAGCTAGTGATTTCAAGTTTGGTTTGCTTTTTCAGGTGCTTATCATGGACATTTGAGAGTAACAAACCATGCTCACATATGAAAGAAGGCAAGAATGCTCTGCAGAACACATAATTAAAACAGGCACAGAATGTGAGTCATTTAATTCATACAAGAATAACAACTTTTTTGGAATTTTTAGCTGTATCCAAAACACCTTAACTGAATTGTGACTGGTTGTCAGTCTCCACCCCTAAATATTTTTAGGATGTGACTTCTGTAATTACTGCATCATTTGTTTCCATACATGGGACCTCTGGTTTTATTTTCCTAAAATCAATAACCATCCCTTTTTTTGCAAGGAAACTTCTAAGAACACCATTTGATATAGACTTCTAAATCTTTTTGAAAATACTGACCTTACAGAGTGTCAGCTTTTAAGAATCCAACCAGTGCTCTGTTGTCTGTATATTTAGAAAAAAATAGTGCTGGCTGGTGACAAAGTCTGGCACTTGCTTGTAGTGCAGTACAGGATTTGTTTCATGTTTTATACAACACAACAGAATGGCAAAAAGTAAAAAAAAAAAAAAAGTTGAGATTTTGGCTGAATTTATCCAAGCTGAAAAGCATTTCCACAGCATTGGCTCTGTCATGCAGCATGTTACTGGCTGACAGAAAAAGGGATAAGCCTGTAATATTTAGGAAACGTGAAACTGTGCAGGAAAATGTGATTTTCACTTGTGCATAAATCTTACATCCTCAGGCAATGAGATCAGCAACCACAGTAATCAAGTTTGAAATCCCCTCCAACCAGAATCTGTGTATTCTGATGCTGGCTTTATCATCTACATTTCGAAAAAGTTGTACTGTGTGTTCTTCCCCTGCTGTTCCAGAGATGTGTTTTCTTCTCATATCTAAAGGCTAAACATAATAACTTATTTGCTAACATGAAATTTGCTCTATCTAAGGTTGTGTTGACTTGTTTGTGAATGTAACCTGCATTAGCATGCCAACCAGTCCAAAGTTGGTTCCTGTATTCTGCTCAATGCTGACATGATTGTGGTCTGGATCCATTCATCCATTCCGTTCCATTATCCAACCCGCTATATTCTAACTACAGGGTCATGGGGGTCTGCTGGAGCCAATCCCAGCCAACACAGGGCGCAAGGCAGGAAAAAAACCCAGGCAGTGCGCCAGCCCACTGCAGGGCACGCACACACACGGGATAATTTAGAATCGCCAATGCACCTAACCTGCATGTCTTTGGAGTGTGGGAGGAAATCCACGCAGACTCTGGGAGAACATGCAAACTCCATACAGGGAGGACCCGGGAAGTGAACCTTGGCCTCCTAACTGTGAGGCAGCAGCGCTACCCACTGCACCACCGTTCATCCATGTAATGAAACATTTATGAGAAAATGAATGAATCCCTAGATGTTTGGATAATTTTTTCGATCTGGTAAAAACAAGCAATTCTTGGGAATATTACGAGAATAATGTCTTATTCATTACTATATTTCGTAATTGAGAAATAATAGTAAAGGTAAAAATGGTAATTATAAATTACTGTGCCTAAAGAAACTGTTCAGATCCCTAATTTCAAATCACATGTTGAATAAATTTGATAAAATTATTTATTATCATTCCCTCATAAAACAACATTTAGTACCCCACTAAGCTTACCCGCCTTTTAAGGCGACCGACTTTTAAGTTGACCACTTCTTAAGGCAATTCAATATGTAGATCAATTTGATATTTTATACAAACTCATTAATTTGGTTATATTGCATTTGAGCGGTATTACTTTAATACTCATAGTTTCTCTTATTTTTGTGATGATATTTAAACTTCTTTTCTATATTGAGGTCACCCTTTTGAACCCCCCTGATATTTACTACGCGGTGAGGCATTTGTACTCCATCAACATTAATTATTTCCAGAGACATAATTTTGTCTATTTTTCCAGCGCAAAGCGCACAAAAGCAAGGGAACGATGGGAGCACCAGAACTCTGCTCACATCGTGTCGCTTCGTACCGCAAGCTGCAAGTAGTAAGTCTGTGATAAGCGGAATACCGCTACGCTTTCCACTCATGGGACAGAAGGACAATCCTGACCGCTTTTATATAGTAAGAAAGAAGAAGAAGATATTGCACAGTCTGGAGTAGAAAATCATCTTTTACCTGGAAAAATGAAACTACAAATCCCATTGTGCATTGCAAAATGGACGGGGCGTGTGTGAAACTCCGCACCTGCGTAGCACTCACGGGACAGAAGGACAATCCCGACCGCTTTTATATAGAAGGATAAGAGAAAGCAAGAACAGGATTTAGGTATTTTTAAAATTTTTTCAAGAATCAAAATCTGAAATCTCACAATGACCCAAGATATCAGACCCTCTGCTCTGATGATCTGCGCCACCACCACCTGATCAAAGCACCATGCAGTCCTTACATTGATGGATTGAAGGCCAGAGGTCCACATGACTATCATCATTTAATTCTTCCACATGATGCCTGAAAACCATGAGGACTGATTTAGATCTTTTATGTTAGGTAGAATGCCCAGTGATTGCTGGGTGGTCTTGTGGCCTTGGAACCCCTGCAGATTTTTTGTTCTCCAGCCATCTGGAGTTTTTTTTTATTTGTTTGTTTCTGTCCTTCCTGGCCATACCTTACTTTATTCTTTGTTAATTGATATTGCCTAATTTTATTTTTATATTTTTTCTTTCTTCTTTCTTCATCCTGTTAAGCACTTTGAGCTACATCATTTGTATGAAAATGTGCTATAGAAATAAATGTTGTTGTTGTTGACATTTGAAATCTGGCTAATATGCATCCCATTCCATTGACCAACATTGTGATGTTTCTATACCTTATTTGGAATCCACCTACAGTTAGTTCAGTTGATTCCCCGTGATTAGGTAATACACCCACCTGTCTAGACGGTCCCATAGTTGACAATGTGTATCAGAGCAGAAATCGAGTTATGAGGTTGAAGGAATCACCTTCAGAGCTTAGGGACATGAGAGACATAATTATGTCAAGGCACAGATGTGGGGAAGGCTTGAAGCACTGAAGATTTCCAAGAGCATAATGGTCTCTATAATTCTTAAATGGAAAACATTTGAAACAACCTCAACTCTTCCTAGAGCCAGCTGCTTGGACAAACTAGACAATCAGGGGAAAAAGGGTCTTGATAAGAGAGGTGCTTTAAAAGAAAATACAGACAGTATGTTTTGACTGAAAGGCACAACTGCTTCTCCATTGCTCTACCACCTGGCCTCCAAACAACTGCCACAAACACACTTAAGGTACTCTTGGGTCCTGGTGTGCCCAGGCGACACTTCCAACAAGGCAATGACCCTAAACACAAAGAAAAGACAACACGTGAGTGGCTATGGAACAATTCTGTTGAAGGTTATTGAGTGGTCCGGTCAGAGCCCAGACCTAAACTCAGTCAAACAAATCTGGGGACACCTTAAAATATGTGTGCAATGATTGTCTCCACCTACGCTTATAGAGCTTGAGAAGATCTGCAGAAAACAGACTGTCAGGAAGCAAATTCAGATGAGCCACGCTTGTCTCATCAGACCCAAAAAGACTCCCTCCTGTAACTGCTGCTGGAGGTGCTTCAACTAGGTACTGAGTCAAGGGTCTTATAACATTTCATTTTTTTTATTTTTGCCATTAGGCTGCAACTGTCGTGGCGGACAATTCATCATCAGAAGGCTTTTTACCTAAAAATAAAGGCTATTAGGACTTGAGATAGACAGACAGAGTTTTAAGGCTTTATTGCAATAAATCAATAACACGGACTCAACCCAATTCGGCCGAATGAGATTGACCCTCGATCATCACAGCCATTGAAGTTTTTATAACAATTTCTTATCATTTTGGCTCTTTCAATTAGCTCATTCTGCACCTGGTTTTACTGTCCATTGTTCCTCTTGGTGTCTGTTTGGCTTATTTTGATTGGTCTAAGACTGGGTGGATGGCTTCCTCCCAACCTCTTCTCTGACTCCCTTCTACTCCTGTCCGCCGTACCTTGAGTTTCCATGGGAACCCTTATCATCTTCTTACTGTTCCTATTACTGGCCCCCCTATGGAATGTGTTATCTTTCTATTCTGTTCCCATTTTCTCTAACTGGCCAAGGCTTCAATTCCATATATGGGTTTTCCTCTCATCATTTCCTCTCTTAAGCCTTCCAAACTTTTTACAATAGTGACCTGAAGCTTAAGCTTTAATTAAAAAGAAGTATAGTATGTGCTTTCATTTGATCATTGCTTGGCATGCTTGATTTGTCTTAGTTTCTACAATAAAGTTAATTGCTAATATATCCTTATAGTATTTTTGCTAATGCCTGCATTTACTAAGATTTTCTCTTCATGCATTAGGTCAGCGTGACCCTGCTTATAGCAAAAGCCTTTCTGCTGATTCAGAAACCAGCTGGTTCCAGAGGCCTCTTCTCTATGTTATCGTTTCCTAGCCTTGAATCACAGGTGTTCTCAAACTCTTATCCTGTCCAAAACTGGTCTCGGTGTATCAATTAGAAGTTCTTTTCTTTACTTTGGAAATTTTAATGTAAGCCTATAAAATAATGCAATATAACTGATTTTTAGTTAAATATTTGCTAGACCTATCATATTTGCTTTAATATTCTAATTTATGCTTAATCTAATGTTTTAGAAGCTTTTAATTACTTTTTATGGCTCTATATGTTAATTTTGCTATTCTCTTATGCTAATAAAAATTTTTCCTTCTACACAACACAACAAAATCTTTAAAAAGTAAAAGGTTCTAAATACTTTCTGAAGGCACTCTATGCATGGTGGTATTTTAAACACAGTTTTAGTCAGTCAGCCATTGTCCAACCTACTATATCTTAACACAGGGTGACGGGCGTCCGCTGGAGCCAATCCCAGGATGCAAGGCGGGAACAAACTCCGGGCAGGGTGCCAGCCCACTGCAGGGCACACACACACACCAAGCACAAAATAGGCACAATTTAGAACTGCCAATGCACCTAACCTGCACATCTTTGGACTATAGGAGGAAACCAGAGCAAACCTACACAGACACAGGGAGAACATGCAAACTCCACGCAGGGAGGACCGGGGATGTGAACCCAGGTCTCCTTACTGCGAGGCAGCAGTGCCACCCATCATTTTCTAGTTACTTAGACATAATTATCCTAGATGTCACATTATCAAAATTAATAAAGCTAAAACAAAACCATTTAATTATTAACAACCTCTGGTATTTTTGTCTTTATTTACGTATAGTAAGATAATGTTACTCAAAATTAACACGTTTTAAATACTCAAAACATCGTATTCCCATTTTTGCTATTGAATTAAGTTGATTTAACTTAGAATAAATATGTTTATTGCAGGTAAGTATCTACAGTATATTTACTTAAAGATCTGCCCCTTAGGTCCAAGGGACCTCTACATCGTTACAAATTTAAAAACAAAGTTAAAGACATTAAATGACCTGGATATTGTGTGATTGTGGAAGGTGATTGATGATTCTTTTTTGGTAAATTACAAAAGCATCTTTTTTATGGCATTTGGAATTAATAAGGCTGTGAATAAGCAGAAAATGTAATCAATAAATGGAAAATGAAATGGTGTCCCATGTTCTTAAATGTTTGTGTCGAAATGTATGAAAATGTATTATACTCAAGGATACCTTTTTTCTTAATTAATAAACATGCTTAGGCTGATAAAATGTCATATTTGATAAATAAATGATTGATTTTTTTTATCCCGGGCAGGGCACACACCAGTGACAATTTAGGATCACCAATGCACTTAACCTGCATGTTTTTGGACTGTAGGAGGAAACCCACGCAGACACGGGGAGAACATGCAAACTCCACGCAGGGAGGACTCGGGAAGCGAACCACAGTGCTACCACTGTGCCACTATGACTCCCAACACAGTCTTATTTTCATTGAATTAATGTATATAGTAATGTGCATAAAAAAAGTAATGAATAACACAATGTGTTCTTCCTTACTTTTTTACATCCTTTCTTGAGTAAAGGCTTTCCAGTTTGTAGTAGGGTTTTGCAAAGTAAAAGAATTTGTCATCAGAGATTTTTTTTTTTTACAAATTACAGCTTATTTACACTGGCCAAATTTTATGTCACTCTCTTTTAAATTAAATTTCAGGTTATATGTAAAAACATTTGTGTCTTTTTTGAAAATGCAAAATGTATCTTTCAAAAATCCTCTTGAAAGCTGTTTTCATGTGAAGATTGCTTTGGGTGGTTTGTGGTTGAAAAGTATTTAAGAAGATAGAGCAGAGAAATGTGACACTGTGGATACTTGCTGCACAGAAATATAAAGCCGTGTCTCCAGCATTCAATTGCGAAATAGTCAAAATTCCAGTTTTTGTTGCATCACCAGTTATATTCATTTTTTTTTTAAAGCTGGGTTCAAGGGTTGGAAGTGAGTTAGCCAGGGATCCAATTAACCTCATGTCCATTTTTTGTGCTGATTGCTGGTACCAGTACATATAAGGATAGCTACTGTCACCGTGGTGACACTGAAGTTCTGTTGATCCACCTTGATTTGTTATTATCTGCAGAGGTGTTTGTTTGATTGTAATGCCATTTGAGAATTCTGTAAGAAAAAATAAATGAAAACTTTGAATTTTACACTATAGTCTTGACTCAGTTTTTACATTACATACAATTAAATTAATGTTTATTAATACAGAACATATGGACGGCCAAGCGACAGCTAGTGTTTGAGACAAAAATTTCACAAAATGAATTGGTTCAATTTCTGTAGGAAAGTCAATGTTAATTTAACAGATTATAAGCAGTTTTAAGTACTGAGAAACAAATCTTACTTGAGAGAAGAAAGAAAATAATAAAGGATACATATAAACACTCAGACATCTTGACAAGAATTTGAAACGGAACTTTCTCTTCAGCTCTTTTAAATTAATCTCTTGAACAGAAAGCAGGAAATTGTGTCACTGCAGGATACTGTATATAAAAAAGTAGCACACAGTATTAGCACCACATGCACAGGGGGCCTTGCTCTGATTTGTTTATATTTTTCCAAACATTTAAAGTTTTCTTTAAAGTTTCGTGCTGAAAATAGGAGTTTCTTCTTACTAGTTGTTACTAATTAATTAAAATAGTCAAGTTGTATCCTTAAAGTTAGTGTGTGATAATGAGAAACCGATGTTTCTATGAATCTAGTGTATTCAGTTGAGGTGGCTTGAGCATTGTCCCTAGTGTGTGCTTGGTGTGGGTGTGTGTGCCCTGTGGTGGGCAGGTGCCCTGCCTTGAGCCCTGTGTTGGCTGGGATTGCCTACAACAGACCCCCGTGACCCTGTAGTTAAGATATAGTGGGTTGGACAATGGATGGATGGATGGATGAATGATCTTGCATTCTGTGTTACTTGAAAAAGTATCCGGCTTTAAATTGCAAAGCACTTTGTGATAGCATAGTTCTAGTTGAAAGCAAAGTTCTACAATGAACTTTAACTAATGTTCATAGTAACTGCTTGTCTATACTAATAAAAGGCAAAGCCCTCACTGACAGACTCACTCACTCACTAACTCACTCATCACTAAATCTCCAACTCCAACTGTAGGTAGAAGGCTGAAATTTGGCAGGCTCATTCCGTACAGCTTACTTACAAAAGTTAAGCAGATTTCATTCTACGCGTAACGGTCATAACTGTTGACAATGTCCGCCATGTTAATCTTTCTTATTTATGGCCCCATCTTCACGAAATTTGGTAGGCGGCTTACCTGCGCTAACCGAAACCGATGTACGTACTTATTTCGGTGGTAAGATGCCACTGTCGGCCGCCATATTGAACTTTCCAACGGTCTTTGTTACTTATGGGCCCATCTTCAAGAAATTTGGTACGCGTGTTCCCAATGCTAACTGAATCCTACTTACGAACATATATATACGTCCATAGCCTGCAGCTCAGTCACCGTGTGAGGCGACGTTTAGTCCCCATCCCCACGCCTTCCACGTTGTTGACTGCCTGCCTATATAAGGCTGTCTGTCGCTCCAGTCTCTTCATTCCCTTCCTTGCTTCGCCACGGGATTCACGTCTCCCTGCTGCTAACTGCAAGCTTTTTATTTAATCCACGGCTTCTCCGCTGTTTTATTGTTCGTTTATTACGATTATAGTTATTGTTTAAGTATTTTAGACTTACTTTACATTGTTCAGGCACCCATTTCCTTTATCGTTCCAACCGTACCCCAATTAACATGTCTATCGAGGTGATCACCATTGATCAAAGAACTGTCACTTACCGAGTTGTTTCCATGCCCGGAGATGGCACCTGCCTTTTCCATTCTCTTTGTTACATATTGCACGGCCATATCAGGCTCACTCTTGATATCCGGAGGAACATTGTGTCTTATGTATTGAATGACTGGGACAGGTTCAAGTTTTGGACTGATGACGGTACAGGAGATAATTATACTACACAGGAGCACTAGAAGAGTGAAATACTTAAGCCCTTCACCTATGGTTCTGCATGTGAGTTGATGCTGCCAGTGAATTGTTCGGTTGTCGCTTTCAAGTGTACCGAAATGGCCAAATATTTTACACCTTTCAACAACCGCCAATGCCTCTTAAACATCTTAGATTCACAGGTGACGATTTTAGTAGTGGACACTTTGATGTTTATGAATGTTTAAACTCTCTAAAGCTGGATGTGAAGTTACCGATGAAACTGGTTGTATACTTACAACGCTTGACAGATGCCGAATGTCTTTTCAACACAAGTCCTACAAATACTGTCGTAATTGAAACAAATCATGAAACTCAAACCGATTATGACAGCAGCAATCCAAGCTGTGAGATTTGAGACAAGATTACTGTTCACATGGCCAACTGTACGTTGCATGCTCAAGAGTAAACTCAGCGCACAGCTTGGTCATATTACAACCGGAGGGCCGAACTCACAATGTGGTATACAAAGAGACCCTAAACAAATACTTATTGGTATCTTTTCCCTCAGTTTAAAAAGGTTTACTTTTCTTCTTAATAAAAATTTTAAAGCAGTACTTCACCGCTGTGAAGCGCGGGTATTTTGGTAGTATATACTGTATATATATAGTTACAGTATCTTGGAGCCTTACTCACAAGTGAAAGAAGGGGAAACAAGAGATACTCAAGTAGATTATAAAGCATAGCCTTGACATCATTCATTTATTGGTTTTATTTACTGAAGCTTCTTCTGACTTAACGTAGGGAGCAGCAGCAGTAGAGCTCCACTGATATTGACATATAAGGGCTCTATAAATGTTTAAATACATAGATAACAGTCGATTATGGACAATAATTTGGTGTAAGAGAAATGGTGGGCTTTTATTGGATATATCTGAAGTTAAGCTCAATAGAGATGGTGAACCTTTTATTGTCACCTTTACTAGAAAAGCCAATCGCAGTGCATTTCGTTGAGCACAGTACACGGCACCATATGTCACCTGTACGTTTTTTTATCATGAGCGAGAAAAAGGCATCTCCCTTGACTGCTGTGAACCGCTCCTTGAACTCTTTTTCCATAGCCTCGGTGCTGTAGTAACAGTAAATGACAAACTGGAGTTCCTGACTTCAGAAATGCTTAAACCAGTACATCTCGCTATATTTGGTAACCTTCTGGGAACAATTGAAAGTTACATTCTTGCCTTGCGTAATAATAATGTCAGAGGACTGTTCAACTGAAAACTCTGGAAAAGAGTAAATAGATTTAGTAAATACAGTGTGAAAAGTAATTTATCAAAATGTATTTATTTATTTATTTAGTAGTTTAACTGTGGTATTCAATAAAGAAAATGTTTACCTAATTTTAAAAAAAAGAAGACTATTATAGCAAACATTTTCTAGATGTTGCTCTCTTTGTTCATTTAATCATCTGTACTGTCTTGTGTTAAGTTTAAAGATAAAGAGGAACAGCTGCTTGTGTAATGCTTTTAATCATTGTTTGACAGGCGGGGATTAATTAATGACAACAGTATTTCCTTGGTTATGCCGACCCCTTCTGTACTGACTTGCAATATGCAACACATTCATATATCGTAATACCAGATCGTTTTGAACATTTGCATATCTAGCTCATGTTAAGCCAGCACGTAACAAATCTAAACCATCAAGGAATTACTTAACGCAAGACCTGAAATGCCTTGTAGCATGGTATGAGAATTGAAACATATCATTTTTGGAATGCATTTACACAGCAAATGAAAACAAACAATTTCTATATTTTATTAAAGTTTTTATTCATTTCTCACCAGAAGCAAATTACCTTTTGGTTAGCATGACAAGCTACTCAAATAGGTTAGTAATTTTGATAAAAACTGAATATTTATATCCCCTTGGGATAAATCAAATATTAGTTTCAGTATTTAATACTTTTAAATCAAACAACACAACAACAACAACAACAATAATAATAATAATAATAATAATAATAATAATAATAATAATAATAATAATAATTTAAAAGTGCCAGTGTTTCTTCAGTGTAATGCAATAGGAGAACAATTTTTGATTCCTAAAGACCCATCCATATGAATGTTCCAGAAAGAACTTGTATTTATTTAGATCAGTAAAATGCTAAAATCAGTATAAATAACAATGAATAGATGATATCAGATTTGTGTAATATCAATGGATTATGATTCCAAAAGGAAGTTTTTTTCGACATATTAAGACATGTTTCAGAGGAGAAAGAAAAACTATGCCATGAGCCTTTCCAAAATGAATTGATTGTTTGTTAAAGAAGCTCTATTAGGAACTTCACTATTCAGCAAAGAACCATCCATCTATCCATCCATTATCCAACCCGCTATATCCTAACTACAGGGTCATGGGGGTCTGTTGTAGCCAATCCCAGCCAACACAGGGCGCAAGGTAGGAAACAAAACCTGGGCATTACATTACATTATCTTACAATACGTAAGAAAAGACAACAATACCCGAGGCTGTTAATAAGTTAATGGTTTTGTTTTAGCTTTATTAATTTTGTTAATGTGATATCTAGGATAATTATGTCTAAGTAACTAGAAAATGGAGGGTGGCATGGCGGTAGTGCTGCTGCCTTGCAGTAAGGAGTCCTGGTTTCGCTTCCCTGGTCCTTCCTGCGTGGAGTTTGCATGTTCTCCCGTATATGGTTTTCCACTGTGTACTCTGGTTTCTTCCCACAGTCCAAATACATGCAGGTTAGGTGCATTGGCGGATATAAATTGTCGGTAGTGTGTGTGTGCCCTGCAATGGGCTGGTGCCCTGCCAGGGGTTTGTTCCTGTGTTGGCTGGGATTGGCTCCAGAAGATCCCCATGACCCTGTATTAGGATTCAGCGGATTGGGAAAATGGTATGGTAACTAAAATGCTACATAATATCAACAAATATAGTTATTTTTAGTTTTGTTTACTTAAATAAATAAAATGAAAAGCCAGGCTCGTTTATTTTTGAGTGTTCCATAATCTTGTTAAAGTTGGATTTGGTATTTTATTAAAATTCAATCGCATACAAAAGATAATGGGCAGATGTACAAATAGACCATAAGTTAAGGAATGTTGCTATCCCGATAAGAAGCGATGGATATCAAAAAATAAAAAAAATGTTGGAGGAATGCTTCAGCGGTTACGTGCTCAAATGACCTTGTTTCTCAGCAAGACTGTGGCCGCAACACCGTAGAGATACAGCGTGCTCCTAGGGAGATTTGATATTCATTTTGGCCAGTATTGCGGGCACGTGTATAAGGGGGCGGTACAGTATTCAATCATGAAAACCGTTAACCTGGTTGTTTCACCGTGTTGGTTTTGAGCAGATCCCTGGCGCACTTTGTCGCAGTGTGGTTACTTGCTGCGCAATAATACTTTGCGCTGTCTTCGGCTTTCAATTTTGAAATCTCCAGGTGTCCTTCTTTACTCCCATCTCCTGTCAATTTGAATTTTCTTTCAGGATTGTGCTCATAGTAAGCATTGGCGTAGTTGAGATATGCAATTAGGTTTAAAGCCGCTACTTCATTTGGTTGCTGATACCAGTATATGTTAGGATAGCTAACCCCACCATCATGTTCACAATGGAGTGTTACAGTGTCGCCGACTCTCACAAGTAAAGATGAATGGTTTTGTTTAACTTCGACACATTTCCCGATATCTGTAAAATATAAATAAATTCTCACTTCCATATACATCGCCATTATTCAACAACAAAGAACTCCAATAATAATAATAATAATAATAATAATAATAATAATAATAATAATAATAATCCTCACTAAATAAATTCCACAGGCTGCAAATGAGAAATGAAATGTAATTCACGGAATACATCAAGGAATTAGAAACTTGCAGAAAATTATAATGAAGTTGCTTTTCATTTCAGGGCGTTGTGAAAACAACAAGTCTTTTGTCTTTTCTCAAGCATTATGAAGGTGTAAATATCTGACGATATAAACCAACGGAACCAGACGTAATGAGCACTACACCTTCCCAGCGAATCAATTTTAAATAAGGCGGGCTAGGATTTTATTTATAACTTTTTTTTTTGCTAATTTGATTAACTTTGGCGTTAAGTACGAGAGCAGCGTTGGTCAAAAATCTTTGCAAGTTGGTATCGACATGAGTATGCTATAGTTCTTTGGAATATAACAGAATATATAAAAATGAATAAAGATAACAATATTGGATTTCCTAATATAAAGCTTTGTTATCTTTTCATTCTCTCTATTGATAGAAAATGTTTGAATGCTTTAATCCATGTCCCTTTTTCTTTGAGAGAAGATAGATTTGGACATTTTTTATGAAACATCTGAGCTTCTTAGCACATCCAAACCCACAACTAAAACACCTTTATTTTACTGAGATTCTGCATTTAGAGATATATGAAGTATGTTGCAAAAGAAAATTGATTGTTATTGCTAAATTATAAGACACATTGGACTCTGAAAAAATATACTATAACGTATGAAACAAAAAAGTTACATTTTTTTGGAAGCATCTCTTAACGTTTGATGCTATTTGAAATAGATAGAAGGGCCATTTCTTTAAATACTGTAATTGTTGTTGAATTGAAAGGTGGAATTAGGAGTAAGGTGCTTATCCATAATAATCAGATTTAAAAGCTGGGTAGAGGGTTGGATGGATGAACAGATTCCTACTCCAGCATAATTTAAGAGAAGATGAAGACATTAAGGTTCATACGATAGATAGATAGATAGATAGATAGATAGATAGATAGATAGATAGATAGATAGATAGATAGATAGATAATTCTTTATTTGTTCCAACAGGGTAATGTAGCTTTTTACAGAAGCACTTTGTGGTGCTTTCTAGCACTGACCAGATGGTGTACTTCTCATTTCATTGCTCTCTTAGGTAGTTCATTATCCTTATGTCTGATCATTTGGACTCACTTGAATAGTGATTGTGTGACAATGGAAGCCTCATTCTTTTTAAAGGATCCTTTGCAAGTGGCATAGAATCTGCTCATATGAATACGAAATGCCAGCTCATACTGTTGAAGACAGTGCTGATGTCATCCCTGACAGACACAAGAGTCAGCATCATTACAGTACTTTTTACATTAAGTTAGGTGTTCAATCATCTAAGACCAGAGCTGAAAAGTTTCCAAACTTGGCATCTTTAAGAAAATGTTTACTGTAGGCTGCATTTTGAGATAATAAAATGTCTATCTACATGTTTGTTTGTTCATATATGTTTGTGAGCTTGTATAGAGAAACTGAGAATATACAGGCTCCATGAATCATTATAGAGAATAGTCCTGCTATCTGTCTTTGGAAGTTTGTCTATGCTACTTTAGAGAACTGATTCAGAACAGAACATGGTGTTTTGTAATTTTATAATCACTCCTGTAGAGGCCGGTGAACCTAGTCAATTAGATCTAAGCCATGAAAATCTTTTCTGATGAATGAATGAATGAATGAAAGTATAGGTTTATAGTATATTCACACGTATCTCTAATGAACACTAAACCACTTGCAAAGAATACAATTGACTTTTTAATGCTCTTTGTGACAAGATTTTTTTCCTGAAGTGTGGGGAACAAACATGGCTTTGAATGAAACTACTTAGGGAATTAGTTCTTTGTTATCCATGGAAGAGGGTTTATATGAAATACGAGGGATGTTTAAAAAGTTTCCACATTTTACAAAATTCTATTTATTAAGAATTTCAAAAACAAATTACATCACTTTTCTACATAGTCACCAATTTTCCCAGCATCGTACCAGTTTTTGTAATTCCCATAATTACTCCTCCCACCTTCATCTTTTACAACGAAAATATAAAAGTGAGGAAACTTTTTGAATGTCCCTCGTAGCATCAGTGTAGATACAGGAATAATAACATAAAGACTTTTGTGTGTGTGTTACTTCTAGTGTATACACTTTTGCTTTATTAAATCAATGGAATCCTTTAGACATTAAAAAAAGAACTATTTAAAAGTAGTTTCATGTTTAATTACAGCAGACACTGCACTCCATTTAATTAAAGACTTCTTTAATTTCTTTTCTTATACTGCCACCTTCTGGATAGGTCGCAGAAAGGAAGACTGAATCGACTTTTTGAGTTTTGAACATAAGGTATTTTATTGCTGTGCTGACAATTTTAAGAAATTTATTTTGTGTTCTTAATGCATTATCAGTTTTTATGTTTGTGTTGCTGTGTTAATGTTTTAATATTACTAATAACAATAATGGTGATATGCCTGCAAACTGCATAGCACTGCTTCCTCACAACTCTAGGAGATGGACTCAAATTTTGGAGTCACACATTGTCCACTTTGGCCTTTTGGATTTTCCAAGTGCTATGGATTCCCATGTATATCCAAGGCTGATTGATGTCTGCAAAATGAGGAAATATTAGTGTACCCCATGATAGACTGGCACCCTGGTTTCTAACTTCTACCTACATGGCAGTCTAGGTAGCATATTTATGTTGAGTAAATCCACTCTGTATATACTAGTTTTGGATCAAGAGTAGCATTATTTTACTGTTAGCACTCACACTACTAGGTAAAGGAAAAGTTATAAACATGGTGATGAAAGTATTCAAGAGGCACTCATACTGACAGCTGCGTGATTTCAGTCATTGTTTGTTGCTAGTATAGCTGTCACCAGACTGTGGGAAACTTGGAAAGAAGACTAGCATTGCATTGGATACACAATTCCAGAAACATGAACTTGAATATTTTAGTGTCACACTGACATGTGTTTCAATTTTTGTTCAAGGTTCACTGTTTATTTTTGCATTTTAAAATTGAAGTTTGTGCTTGCCGGAAAGGTCTTAGTTTAGTTAAAAATCCTTTTTAAATTTTGAAATTCTTTATCACATGTTCATTTATTGAAGTTCCATAAAAAAAAAACAAAAAAAACTATTTCAACACCATCCTTTGCACATGAAGAGCACACAATGATACGTATTTTTCAATCACAGACAGGCGCATGCAGTTTAACTAAGCATGCTTAAACTGTGAAATCCAGTGGAATCATAACAATTCTGAAACAAACCTTTAAGAATCCTTAACCTACCGGGCTTAAAATAAAATTTTGCTTTCTATTTTTTTTCAACCATATTAGGAGAAACACATGAGACCTGAAATATGGTACTATACTGTCACTTTATGATTAACTATTCTTTTAATGTGTACAAAACACTTTTGTTTTCATTAGTTTGGCAAATGTACTGCTTGATAAATTTAGACAAATGTGGATTTATTGTAATGTGTCAAAAGTATTGGAAAATGTATGATCAATGGACTTACATTGAATTAATTCACTGATTTTCCATGTAATGTCCCACTTGTCCTCCATTCAGTTACGATATCCATGAATACACAGAGACTGTGAGTGACTACATTGGTTGGTGTATGTCCATATGTGCCCCTCCCAGGACTATGCGTATATTCCTTTACCAAAAACCCTGATTTAATGGGGACATAAAACAGAAAATCAGGAAGTGGCGGGAGGCTTTCAAGTCAGGAGATCAAGTGGAGTATAAGAGAGCCCAGTACGAGCTACAGAAGTCCATCAGAGCAGCAAAAAGGGCTCACTCACAAAAACTTGAAGGCTACTACCTCTACCACAATACGCACAGCATGTGGCAGGGAATTCAATCTGTCACAAACTACAGGAGAACTATAAAAACAACCACAGATCCCCGAGACGCCACCCTTCCAGACAGCCTTAACACCTTCTATGCCAGGTTCGACAGGCTGAACATGGACACACCCTTAAAGTCCACCTGTGACCCCACGGATACTGCTTTCCAGGTGACACATACACAGGTCCTGAAAACTCTGAAGAAGGTGAACCCTCATAAAGCTGTGGGACCCGATGGAGTTCTGAAGGCCTGTGGGGAACACCTAGCTGGTGTGAATGCTGACATCTTCAACCTGACATTATCCCAAGCAGTAGTCCCCCATATTTTCAAATCCTCCATTCCCCAAAAGACCGGACACATCCACCCTAAATGACTTCAGGCCAGTGGCACTCACACCAGTCGCCTTGAAGTGTCTAGAAAAACTGGTTCTCATGTACATTAACCATATGGTCCCGGACACTGTTGACCCCCTCCAGTTTGCCTATCGCCCCAATCGATCAGTGCATGATGCAGTAGCAATAGCCCTACATCATACACTGCAACACCTGGAAAGTAGCAGAACGTATGCCAGGACGCTTTTCCAGGACAATAGTTCTGCTTTCAATACCATTCGCCCTGGCAAACTGATTGAGAAGCTGACAGACCTCGGCATCCCAACTCCCACCTGTAACAGGATCCTGGATTTCCTGACAGATAAACAACAGGTGGTGAGAATAATGAGAGGATGGGTGTCTGCTGAACTCACAGTCAGCACAGGATCCCCACAGGGCTGTTGCCTCAGCCCCAACCTCTTCACCCTGTACACTTATGACTGTGTCTCCACCAAGGACAACACCATTGTCATTAAATATGCTGATGACACCACCATCCTGGGGCTCATCATGGTGGGGGATGAGTCAGGGTACAGGACCCTGGTCAAAAACATTCTTGTCTATGGAGAGGAGAATGACCTCAAACTCAACACAGACAAGACCAAAGAAATAATACTGGACTTTAGAAAGAATCCTCCACCTCTACAGCCTCTTATCATGAAAGCAACTGAGGTGGAGAGGGCCGACAGCCATAGATTCCTCGGACTGCAGGTTACATCAGACCTGAGCTGGACTCTTAACACCACAGCCACAGTGAAAAAAGCCCAGCAAAGGTTTTATTTCATTAGGCTGCTCAGGAAAGCCGGCCTGAACCATCGCCCTCTCACCCAGGCCTACAGAGGACTGATAGAAATTATTCTTACCACAGGCATCACTGTCTGGTATGGGAACACCACACAGGCAGAGAGGAAGGCTTCGCAAAGAGTCATAAAGACTGTGGAGAGGATCATAGGGACAAAATGTCCTTCTACGGACTCTATGTATGCACGTCGCTGTCAGAGGGAATAATCAGGGATTTGTTAAATCCAGCTCACTCTCTGCTCAGACACAAAAACTGTACGTACAATTTGAGACACAGCAGAGCGGACAGCATCATTACTCACAGAAAAAGGTTTTTCAATAGTTTTTTTTCCTGCCACAGTCAGACTGATGGCAAAACAAAATTACTGAACATGTGAAATAATCCCACATTACCTCACTTCACCTGTCATGTAAATGACGAGTGATAAATGTGAAATATTTTAACTGTGCAATATCTGCAATATAATTGTATTTTTTTGTGTAGATATCACCACCATTTTGTATAGTTTTGGTATAATTCATGTTATGTATTTATATTGTTTTATTGATTACTTTTTTAAAAATGTTTACTATGATGACTCTGAAAAAGCTCTGCACAAGAATTCCAATGTGCTTTGACTGTCAGTTTTATGCACAAATGGCAAATAAAGAAACTTTAACCTTAATTCTCTATGTAATAAACTTAATAAGTTATAGTGTAATGAAAATTGCACAATTAGATCTGGACTACCCTGTACTGATAGATTAACTCATTTTAATGGATTTGCTACTTGTTACATAAATTTAGTTGCTTTTGAGAAAAAGCATCCAGCCATCAATTGTTAAATTATTGGAGTGAGGTTATTACTGTATAGAATTTGATTTTTGCAAAACAGCACCATCTGTTGGGAGATTAGGAGTAGTGCCTCAGGAGTTCTATTAAAGGGGTTCAAAGAGCATTTGAACCATTCTTGACTTCAGTTTTGACTAGTAGTGATACGTGAGAGAAAGGGACACCATGCCGAAGGAGCTCAGTACAGTCAGTCACTTTACCTTAGGTTATAAGCACATGGAACACCACCAAAACAACACATACACATCAAGACAAGTGACAGCACGCATTGACACCTACTATTACTCTGTCCTGGTTGCTTATTGCAGTAAGTTTAATTGTTTAATAGATCTAATAAATAATATATTGTGAGCTGGAGGGCTGATCGCAACCCAAATATATACAGACGCCCCTGGGAAAACCACTGTATTTTTGTACTCATAAAAATAAGACAAAAATGTTAAACTTAATTTGTTTTTACCAAGCTTCTGTTCTTTTAGGTTCAATCTTAGAAACAAAGGATTTTTTTTTCACAATACATTCAAGGACCTCAATGTATCATAACTTGAATTGGCAGATCAAAGTTTTACATCCAAGAAAATTATGTCAATTAAATGCAATTGATTAAATAAAATACAGTTTATAATGAGTGATCCTCTTACTCCCTCATATAATAGCTGGTCCACTTTCTTTGGTCAATCCCACCCTCACTCCTTCTATTCTCCATCAGAGATCCTTATAAGCCTCATGCTGTTAGTGCTTCCAAGGTCCAGATGTAAAAAAAAAGAATTTAGAACATCACCTTAAATGAATTTTAAAATTGTGTTTTAAAGCCACATGAGGGCAGCATCAGTCTGCAAAAAAGTTTAGCATGACCTACAATATTTCAAAAGGAGCATCTTGTGTGTCAGAATGGTCTTATTTTAGCACAAGTTATACTTCCTCCTTCTGCATTTATCTTCATCCATCTGTCCATTTATTCATCCATCTATACATCCATACATCATCATTTTCCAGTCCTGCTTTATCTGAAGTTAAAATCGCTGTGTTTGAAACATTATGCCATTGATATCAAGGGCAAGGTAGATACCAACCCTGCATAGGGTACAAGTCATACTCATTTAAAATGATCCAAGATTTAAAAAGTTGCATTTTCCACCTTTGTAAACATAGATTAAAATAGTTCAAATAATTACTCTTTTATACAATACACTTTTCACTAACAAGCCTGTAGTGCTCTGTATGATTTTTGTATTCCTCCACCCATTTAATGAATCTCTAATATTAAATTTTGAGGTGATGGTGCCTATTTGGTTAATATTGTGCATAAGCAGGAGCCAACCTTGGATGGGGCACCAAGCATTGCAATGCAGAATTATACATACAGCGACACTTTCCCATACCCAACAAATTTAGAGCTGACAATCACCTTAACACACATATAGAATACCCTTCAATACAACGTAAATCATGTAATAAAAGATATAAAGATGGATAAATAAATAATCCATTGGTTATCCATCAGTTCACCAATCAGTTGCACTTGATTTCAGGTAATGCAAAAATGCATCTACAGTACTACTAGTATACTGTTAAATAACAAGACATTAATAAAAACTTCTTTTTCTTCTTAATAACATTTACAAAGCACCAGTAATGTGTATATTTATCTCTATGCAGTGTGGCTTATTGAAATAACTTTATATTCACAGTTCTTATATTGAACTATGAAATGTAAGGAAGAATATGTCTTGCATAAGTCAACTCTGACCATTCCAAATTAAAATTATTTTAGCAGGCTACATTGCAAAGATATCCTGGTGCTGTGTGGCACTAAGCAATAAGAAAGGGAATTAAATAAGAGTCGGTTACCTAACTACTTAGAATAACTTGGAAAAAAAAAAACACAGTAACTGTCAAAAAACAATTTAAAATTACTGCTTTTTCTGATTTAGCATTATTATTAGATTTCCTAATAAACTGTATATTTGAAAATTAATAGAATATCAGTCTCTTCCCAATTTTAATGTTAATACCTGGTATGCAGGATGAAGAATGGACACAAATAAGGATTTCTTAGATTTTTATTTATCTTCAATATGGTTGAATGTTTGTCTATGTATCAAATATTATCTATCTATCTATCTATCTATCTATCTATCTATCTATCTATCTATCTATCTATCTATCTATCTATCTATCTATCTATCTATCTATCTATGATATAATGCCTTTCATACCTTATCTACACATCTCCATAATCAAAGGAACCAATGCTGCTAACTGGAGAGTCACTCCAAATGTCTACGCATGGGGGTCTAGGAGGTGATAAGCTCTGGTACTGAAAATGCTACCTGGAACCAAGACGGTACAAATGTCCAGGATGAACATGAGCAGAACTTCCAAAAGCTAACAAAGCTCAATAGAAGAATCATAATTTGGACAGAAAGAACCCTCATGCATTTTATGGAAGCTTGGAAGCCTGGATTGTTTTGATTTTTCCATAATTTTCAAAGTATAAGAGAAGGAAGGGGGTTGCAGAGATATGAGGGTCACATGCACCTACTACAAGAAGAACTGCTAAATTATATATACCTAAGAAAACTCTTGGGATTATGTTATTCTTGGGATTTCTTCAACAGGAACATTTGTGTGAGATTTAACAGCCAATTCATTGCCACAGGTCTAGTGATTTTATAGTGAAAGAGATGAGAGCACAGATGGCAGTAAGATGATCTTAGGTTACCATAGAAAGAAAGAAAGAAAGAAAGAAAGAAAGAAAGAAAGAAAGAAAGAAAGAAAGAAGGGTATAGTATAGTTTATGAGAGGCTTATTATTTGGTTTTTGTGCACTTAATTTGACTTTCAACATGTACTAAGCAGACTTGCTGGGACGGCAGGTTTTTTGTTTTGTGTTTTCTTGATATGATAATGTAGGCTATCCCTTTGATTATCCCTCCATAGGAACATAAATATATTTTTACACACACGTGCATGTATTTTTTTAAAAAAGCACCTGCTTAACGGTTGGTGTCTTCCTCACCTGCAGAGCAGAGGGTATATTTTACATTTATGGCCTCGTCTTGCTTTCTGTAACCTTTAAGTCAACAGGAAGCTTTTTGTGGTTTTCTTGACTTGCTTATTTTGCAGAAAAGTCAAATGAAGCTTTTTGTAAAGTGGCAAGGAACAGACAACCACAAGCCACTCAGATAAGGACATTGTTGTATTGCAAAGTGCTGCACATAAAAAGCTGCTCTAGTTTCCAAATATGACTGGAGACACACATTTGCAAAAGATACTAGTTGTGGCTTTGCATAGGAGTCAATGATCTTTCTATTTCTTTTTTTTTTCCATATAAATAATCAAATGAAGAAAAGCAAACAAGAAACTTCTCTGATGCTCTATTATTTACAATATGTGATATCTCAATACAAAGCAGTGGAAATTCTTATACTTAAAAAATAGTCTATCTATCAATAAATAGGGTGTTCATTTGTGTGCATGATTTGTACACTGTCCATCCTAACTTTGTCCATTTTCAGTGTGGTCTAGAATAGTATCCCATCCAGGAATAGTTCCAGACACGTACCCATCCCTGTAAGGCTAACCTCCTCATTACTGTGATATAGCTATAAATCTGAATAAGCACTCTGTCTTTGTGCTCAGTGCCCTACAATGGAAAATGCAGAGTTCAAAGGATGAGTGAAATGAGTTTGTTATTGTCTTTGTACAGTGTACATATTCTCTCTTTGTTCATGTGTTAATTCGGTATGCCCTCAACATCTCAAAGTCCAAGATTTAAAACTTAACATGTTCACATTGTGTCCTAGATTCAAATTATGACTTGATCATTCTGCATTCTTTATCTGGAGTTTGCACATTGTCTATGTTTCTTCTTCTTCTTCTTCTTCTTCTTCTTCTTCTTCTTCTTCTTCTTCTTCTTCTTCTTATTATTATTATTATTATTATTATTATTATTATTATTATTATTATTATTAGTATAGGTATTTCTCCTAGATCTTTGTTTTTTCATGCATCTCAAAGTCCTGATAATCGAATCTTTACCAACTTACTGCCTGTGTGGAATCTTTAAATCCTTGGTTTAAAATCTGACCTGGTCAATGTTTGGATTCAGTTCCAGAGTCCCATCTTCAAATCCTGCCAAGGACAATGCGTAAATGTAGTGTGTAAATTGTCCTTGTGTTCATATGGAGGGTTATCCTTCCACATCTCAAAGATGTGAAGGTTAGATTAATATACTACTTTAAACTAACTCAGCAGCAAGTAAGCCTGAGACCCTGTCCAGATCTGGACCCTACCTTGTGTCAGATTCTGCTGGGATAGACTCTGGACCCAGTAATGTTGTAACTGGATAAAGTGGTTCAGAAAATTGATGGATGAACTTGTCTTCATTTGATTGACTTTCTATGGCAAAACCTTTGACTGCAAGTCATTTTACAGCTCCAGAAAGTTTAGAGACTAAAAATAAAGAAATATAAAAAAGCAGTGAAAAATTAAAGAGAGATAAGAAAAACAGGCTATCTAACACATAGACTTTGAAACATAATGACTTTATGTTTTAGATGTTGGTAACAGGTGGAAGGAAGCAGCCTTCTTGTAAAGAAGGTCAATCAAGAGCAGTTAGCAGGGTGGAAAAGACAAAAGAAACAAAAAACCGAAAGCTGTAGAACCAGGTGCCATGGTGTTTGCCCAAGATAAATCTTTTACACAGGTGTAGAGATGTGACATCATTCTGATTAGAATGTAAAGCTTCTGCACATCAGGATTGAGTACTCATGAGGCATTTGTTAAAAGAGTTAAAAGATTTGTCCAGGCTCTTATTGTGCATGTTTTGATATCTGTTCATTTGTTATGTGATGAGCTGGCAGTGTTGGATACTTCCTTGCATTCAATGCTACCAGGAAAGACTTAATTTAAGAAGGGTTGAGAAAGTTATATTGTATTATGCTTATTGTTTTCAATAACCATGGAAACTCAAACATTTTAAATTTAAATAGGAGAACTTTACAGAATCATATCCACAAAGGAAGAAAATGTTATTATTTTATTGTAATACATCCATCCATTTTTTTCAAACCTACTACTTTCATTTCACAGTTGTAGAGAGCCATAGCTATCATGTCAGTACTGGACACAGACCAGAAACCATCACTAGGCAGGGCACCAGTCATTTGCATGGAAATTCAATTCCATTCCATTCGTGTTTAATATACTAATAGGTAAATTTGGTTTATCTGGAAGTTTCTACAGGGAGCCCGCAATATCACAATAAAAACAGCAGCAAAGGAGTCAACCTTCAAACATAAACATTAATGGAGCCTACATAAATAAAGTATAGTGGTGAACATAACGCTTATGTTATGTTATTGCCTGCTTTAGAATTGTATTGCTGGGATGATGTGCCACACTTACTTTGAATGTAAGAAATACATTCAATTGTATGTGCAAGTTTAAAACACATGACCTTCAACGTTCACTTATAGGATTCATTATAACTTATGAAATGTAGACTTTGTGTAAAACCCAACATGACATCTGCATTCACTTATCTTTAATAATCAAGCATTGCTTTTAGGTGGTCGTACAAATTTCCTGCCTGCTTGGATTGCAGCATGGCATCAGTGCAATAGGTGTGGATTCTGGTCTTGATTAATTTCTCAGACATTCTTTCTTCTACCTTTATCTAATACCTGTTTGCTTTTTTTGTCACTCTTTGTCAGACTTTTTGGTGTCTCTCTTACATCTCATTTTCCCTATCATTTTCTTATCTACATTTCCAGTTCCTCCACTCCTCTCAGAAAGTCTGTCTCAGTTCTATACTCCCTTTTATGTAAAGATTTCTATAAACATCAACCTTTCGTTTCTCAGTGCTTCCAGGTCCTCACATAATCATCTCCTATTTGCTGGGATACAGTGCATCCGTAAAGTATTCACAGCGCATCACTTTTTCACCATTTTATTATGTTACAGCCTTATTCTAAAATGGATAGATAGATAGATAGATAGATAGATAGATAGATAGATAGATAGATAGATAGATAGATAGATAGATAGATAGATACTTTATTAATCCCAAGGGGAAATTCACATAATCCAGCAGCAGTATACTGATACAAGAAACAATATTAAATTAAATAGTAATAAAAATGAAAAAAAATTAAAATAGAATTAATGTTCGCATTTACTCCCCCGGGTGGAATTGAAGGGTCGCATAGTGTGGGGCAGGAACGATCTCCTCAGTCTGTCAGTGGAGCAGGACAGTGACAAAAGTCTGTCACTGAAGCTACTCCTCTGTCTGGAGATGACACTGTTGTGGATGCAGTGGATGCAGTGGATTCTTCATGATTGGATTAAATTAATTTTTTTCCTCAGAATTCTACACACAACATCCCATAATGACAATGTGAAAAAAGTTTACTTGAGGTTTTTGCAAATTTATTACAAATAAAAAAAAATGAGAAATCACATGTACATAAGTATTCACAGCCTTTGCCATGAAGCTCAAAATTGACAGCAATTACAGCCTCAAGTCTTTTTGAATATGATGCCACAAGCTTGGCACACCCATCCTTGGCCGATTTCGCCCATTCCTTTTTGCAGCACCTCTCAAGTTCCTTCAGGTTAGATGGGAAGCGTCGGTGCACAGCCATTTTAAGATCTCTCCAGAGATGTTCAATCGGATTCAAGTCTGGACTCTGGCTGGGCCACTGAAGGACATTCACAGAGTTGTCCTGAAGCCACTCCTTTGATATCTTGGCTGTGTGCTTAGGGTGGTTGTCCTGCTGAAAGATGAACTGTCGCCCCAGTCTGTGGTCAAGAGCACTCTGGAGCAGGTTTTCATCCAGGATGTCTCTGTACATTGCTTCAGTCATCTTTCCCTTTATCCTGACTAGTCTCCCAGTTCCTGCCACTGAAAAACATCCCCACAGCATGATGCTGCCACCACCATGCTTCACTGTAGGGATTGTATTGGCCTGGTGATGAGCGGTGCCTGGTTTCCTCCAAACGTGATGCCTGGCATTCACAACAAAGAGTTCAATCTTTGTCTCATCAGACCAGAGAATTTTGTTTCTCATGGTCTGAGAGTCCTTCAGGTGCCTTTTGGCAAACTCCAGGCAGGATGCCATGTGCCTTTTGCTAAGGAGTGGCTTCCGTCTGGCCACTCTACCATACAGGCCTGACTGGTGGATTGCTGCAGAGGTGGTTGTCCTTCTGGAAGGTTCTCCTCTCTCCACAGAGGACCTCTGGAGCTCTGACAGAGTGACCATCAGGTTCTTGGTCACCTCCTTGACTAAGGCCCTTCTCCCCTAATCGCTCAGTTTAGATGGGCGGCCAGCTCTAGGAAGAGTCCTGGTGGTTTCGAACTTCATCCACTTACGGATGATAGAGGCCACTGTGCTCATTGCGACCTTCAAAGCAGCAGAATTTTTCTGTAACTTGAGACAATCCAGTCTTCCCCAGATTTGTGCCTTGAGACAATCCTGTCTCGGAGGTCTACAGACAATTCCTTTGACTTCATGCTTGGTTTGTGCTCTGACATTAACTGTCAACTGTGGAACCTTAGATAGACAGGTGTGTGCCTTTCCAAATCATGTCCAGTCAACTGAATTTACCACAGGTGGACTCCAATTAAGCTGCAGAAACATCTCAAGGATGATCAGGGGAAACAGGATGCACCTGAGCTCAATTGCCAAGACTTTTGAGCTTCATGGCAAAGGTTGTGAATACTTATGTACATGTGCTTTCTCAATTTTTTTATTTTTTTATTTTTAATAAATTTGCAAAAATCTCAAGTAAACTTTTTTCACGTTGTCATTAATGGATGTTGTGTGTAGAATTCTGAGGAAAAAAATTAATTTAATCCATTTTGGAATAAGGCTGTAACATAAGAAAATGTGGAAAAAGTGATGCACTGTGAATACTTTCTGGATGTACTGTACATCTTTAAAAATGTCAAATTTTCATCAAGAAATTCCAGTCATCAGTTTACTCAGTTACAAGTTTGCACACAGGGTATAGTTTACACCTCATAAACTACATTTAATGGGTCTAAGCCCAGATTCCCTCTGTCATGTATGTCCCTGTGATGGCTGAGGGACATTTATGCATTTGTATTGGCTTTGACCCTCTATGATAGATTCCTTGATTACTCTCTTCAATAACACTAGTCCTTGTACTCTTAGATCTTCAGTTTCAGGACTTGCTCTGTCAGTGCACCAGAGAAAAGTCTTATGTCTCAGCACTGTAGCTGCTAAACATCTTCTTGCCTGTATGTGAATGTCTGCTGATCTAATCTCACTGAAAATCTTACTGCCCATCATTTACATTCTGATCCTTCCAGACTTCTCTGCATCATGGGTTAATGGAGCATCCAGTGAGTCCAGCTGAATCCGCTGTCTCCACACTGAAATCTTTATGTACAGAGACCCCTGATGCAATTATGCCCTGGATCGTATGTAGTGGTACAGTCTATTGGCACTGTCACAATTTATGGTGCTATAGCCTTGGTCTTGGGACAGACTGGTGAGTGATAGGTGACAAACACAGTGTGATTTTATTTCAAAGGTTGATTGTTTCTCATTTTACGATATTGACTTCTTTTTGACTTAAGAAAAAAAACATTTGTTGACACACACACACACTTTTGCTATAACATTAGATCATACCTACTACATATAAAAATTAAACCAACATAAAAGTTTGATGTATTTTTAAATTGAAAGCTAACATTATTATTTATAAAAGATAATGAACATTCATTTCAATGTTTATTAGAGCAAAACTTATTTAGAAAATTAATAATAGTGGAATGAACGATTATTTGAAAATGCATTCTGTTTTCCTTTGTACTTGCTTGTTCAACAAGTCTGCCATATTTGAATATTGAAACCTAATATTTGTGTTGCCAATATTTAGATTTCCAAACTAAGCCAGAAGGTCATAAGTTAAGATAGACTCAATATAAAGTTATAATAGATATAATGTTATAATTCATGCTTAAAAGGCCTGTTTTTCTTAGACACTGTTGTCCCTTTTTGCAGAAGTCCTTTGTGTTTTGGTTAAAAGTAAGTTTTATATCTGTGATTGTCCCCAGATATGTGTAACTTTCAACAATCTAGACTGCCTAGTATTTGATGATTGTTTATTGTGGCATTAAAAAATGTATCTAAATATGTGTTTGCATCCTTAAAATGATCCCAATGCATCCATTTGAAATTATCTTTGTAAGTTCTGAATAGAATATTCACTTCATACCTCACACTTGTACTTGTGCATTAATCAAAGTTGCCAGTCAGCCTTACATGTACACACACACCCACACCCATACACACACGCACACACACACAGACACGCACACAAAGGCTGGAGCCTATCGTAAGAACACTGTGTGCAAGATAAGTAACACACAGGGCAGGGCACCAGTGCACCATGGGGTATGAACATGCTCACACCCACACTCACTCACTCACTCACTAACTCAGTCCGGGGCCAATATACAGTAACCAAATAATCTATCTTGAATATCCTTGGCAATGTGGGAAGAATACTAATGTACCTAGAAGAAGCTCTGGAAAGACAAAAGGAGAACATGAAAAGAACAATTAGGAAGAAAAAAAATGTCTAAGGTTCCAATCCAGAATATTGTATCCATTAAGAACACTAACCCTTAATGCCTTTTAATTTTAATTAATGCCTACCTCAGTCTCAGTACCCAGGGCAACAAAAAAAAAAATCCCAGAAAGCATTTTTTTTTTTAACTCAACAACAACAACCACCTCAATTAAAGCAGCAGCGCTGATGGCTTAGTGCATCTTTTGTAATATTTTTCATAATGCTGCTATTGGCACTACTGCAGTGCTTCTGCTCGTACCTGATTCTGCACCACTGCCCTGGCAAAGTACCCTCTTCTTTTCATACTGGAAAGGATGAAGGACACTACCACAATGATGATACCAACAACATCAAATCTTCTCAAACTTTTTATCATTTATAACAACTAATTCATTAGTTTATAATATTTAAGTACTGTTCAATGACCAGGGGCCTCATGTATAAACGGTGCGTACGCACAGAAATGTTGCGTAAGAACTTTTCCACGTTCAAATCGCGATGTATAAAACCTACACTTGGCGTAAAGCCACGCACTTTTCCACGGTACCTCATGCCTTGTCGTACGCAAGTTCTCTGCTCGGTTTTGCAAACTGGCGGCACCCAGCGTCAAAGCAATGGTACTGTTCTTGTGTGATTACTCATTATTTTCATGATGCGGCTTTATAAATACACAGAAACTAACCGCATATTGTTTATTAGTGTAATGCATCTGATTGTAATTAACTCGTAACAATATAATGGTCCAGGGAACAGCCATAGTATTCCAAATACCATAACTGCTTTAGCGTTGTTACTCTCACTTCTTCTTCTTCTTCTTCTTTCAGCTCCTCCCGTTAGGAGTTGCCACAGCGGATCATCTTTTTCCATATTACTCTCACTGCACGACTCGGAGTATTTATATCACTGTATCTGAGTGTAAATCACAGCAGCAGCTGATCGGAAAGAGAATTATCGGTATACAGCTTTAATGACACGCTGTCTCAGCCACAGCAAAACGTTTTAAAGCATTTCCTGTATGGACCTCGCGGTTCAGAAACAGTTTCATCCCAAGAACTTTAAATGCACTCAATCAATTGCTCCTTGTAGAACTGTTTGTACTTATAAGTACAATCACCTCACTGTAAACTTGCACTACAGTTATAATATCTCACAACCTGGGCCACTTTATAAAGCGCGTATTTACATATGATGACGATATCATTTTTAAGGTGAAATGCAGCAAAATATGTTTGTTAAATTATACACATAAAACTTTAACTTCATTTAAATAATCTATATTCTTCACTGGGAGTGTCGTGAAGGATAGAATAATTAAACATGTACTACGAAGATATTTCAATGTTCTTTAAACGTTTTGAAGAATCGGCGCTAAGCTTACAGATGGCTTAACTTCTATTACAGAGCTGATTGTGTGGCGATCGGTTACTTGGGGAAAGAAAAGCAAGGACTGCAGTGACGGCTACGCCAATATATATTGAATATAAAACAGAAAGAGAAAATAACAACACAGCTAAAAACGCAGCGACAAATTTCGACAAAAGATAATGCTTGTCATGAGCACGAGGCTCATGAAACACATGTTTAATAATGTGCTTTAGCTCCTATCATCATGAAAATGACATCACGTATACATCTCAGTATTTTAGTTATTCAGAGAGCTGTAATATCACAAATGTAATGGACTCTGTGTCCAGTTGGAGGAAGAGAGCCAGTTTAAGAAGCAAGTAGTGATTCACACACATAGATCACATACGAGTAGAAGATCAAATACAAAACAAAGCATTTAACGTGCTACTTTAATTACGATGTAATTTTGAGAAACTGGTTAATTAAACGATTTTAAGATGAAGTTTATAATGTTCTACTAAATGACAAAATAAACTACGTGATTAAAGTGGAAAATTCGAGATTGAAGTTGACATTTCGTGCTTTTTCCCCACCGTGCCTTTTTTCTCTGTACCCTAATAAGCTTTCATATGACACTCAGACAGTGGGCTTACAACTCTTCTTTTCACGGCGACTTTGATATGTGACTTCTTTTTATTTCCGCACTGTGCGATTTTGTGAATGTGAGCTTTCAAGTTTCTCCAACACGCTATGTCACTCGATCAACTTCCTTTTGTTGATTATTCCACGATTTATTTGAACAAATAGTATGTTTTTCCTTTGCCTCCACTTGGTATTCGCTGAAATTCTTATATTTTCCCCGTGTTTTTCCCATTGTCTTTTCACAGAAGGCTGCGCTTAAGGGCGATTTATATTGATTTGCATATTCAAATAGGCGTAATTCTGGGAGGATTTGGGGCGTTACATAAAGCGCGTGCACGAGTATTACTTTTCACGCTGATCAGGATTTATGTAACGGAAGGACGTGGAAGTTGGAGTACGCAGATTCCTGCATCTGGATTTTTCTGTGCGTAAGCACATTTCGGCTTTTGTGCTTACGCCCTGTTATAGTGCGAGTTCTACGCACGGCATTATACATGAGGCCCCAGATGTTAATGGGGGTCTTTAGGCCTTGAAACCACTAAAGCTTTTTTTTTCTCTAGCATCCTGCTGCAGTTTTTGTATTTTTTATATTCCTCTGCTCCCTCGTCATCTGAACAAGGCATACAATATGTTATCAAGTCAGACAGTGATTTTTGCTATTGCAACCATTAGAGACAAACTACCTTAATTTAATTATTTAATTTTATATACACTTTTGTTTGGGAATAATCTCTTTCGCCTTTACTTTTATTATTGTAAGTTTTTGAGCTTTGAGCTACATGCTGTTATAAAGATATATAAATAAATGTTGCTGTTATTTTTGTCATAAACTCCATAAACTAATAGTGAATCTCATTTCTTCCACATGGGCCATACATGAAATAACAAATTGCTGGACCTCATAAAACCTTACATTGGAAAGTCAGTTGGGATGAAGGCTTACTGTGATGAAGGATGGGTGAGAAGTGGACAAGGCAACCCAGAAGTCAGTCTGCATCTAACATTGTTTACTCTGAAACGCACAGGCATAAAATGGATTATTTGTTTATTTAATTTTGAATAATTAATATTTTATGCTCCTTTCTTTGAATATCCCTGCTTGGCTAGTTTTGAGCATAATAAAGTGCTATTTAAGTATAATATGGATGTCTATATTGTTTTGTCTGGGTCTGAAGTCTATATATATATATCTGTTTTCAACATAATAGTAAGACATGCAACCAACACATACAAGAAACGTATTTTAAGACGTTTTAATAAAATTTATTACTATGCATGATATAACAATAGTTTTAACCCCAATAACTGAACATTACATCACAATGCTTATTAAACGTTTTGCTACATTAAAAACAGAAACAACTTTGTCTTGAAATAAGACTTTAATGAATGACATGCAGGACAGAAAAAGCTAAATCAACTAATAGTGCAGAAAAAAAAAATCAATAATTCATACAACATACAACTTATGTTTTATAGTGAATATTCAAAAAAGAAAGAGAAAAACAATTTCAGGTTTCTTATTTTCCTCATTTATCATCTTGAATCTTTAGAGTGTGGCTGCAAAATAAAACAAAAATGCATTGAGACTCATTTTGAAAATGAGTTTTTTTAGCCACAAAAGACATAATTATGTATTTATCACAAAAACATATGCCTGAAACTGTTAGACATGCAGTCAAAGCAAGACAATGAACATTATAATAATACTCAGAAACAACAAAGCAAAAGATAACTGTACGTGTATTTGTATTATTATTTTAAAAGTATGCTTTAGTGTGCATTTTCTACTTTATAAACTCTATATTTAAGTGTAATTGAAACATTATTTTCAACATAAGAATGTCTGGTATATTTCCATGCCGACAGTAATGTTACTTACCTTCATTTTCCACATAAAAACACTAATTAGAAATCCATAAAGCACACTTTTTCCGAAAAACATCAGATATACAAATTTTGCAGTGTTGTTGTTTTTCTTCACTAATTCTAAGAAAAAATATAAAAGCATATATTTACAGCTACAGTTGTGTGAGAACAACAAAATGAAATTATAAAGCTGATTTTAAGCAGATAGCTTGGTGGGGTTGTTAATGTTTTAATAAATATATAATACATAGCATTATAAAATGTGCTTAATCCAATTCTGCATTACCAAAGTACTGGAGCCTATCCTAGTAGCACTGGATGCAGGTCAGGAAACAAATGTGAACAGGTGACCAGTCCATCACACTCTTACATATTCACTCATGTGCACATCAGGCCTATCCGGAATCACACATTTGAGGATGTGGAAAGAAAACCAGAGTACCCAAAGGGAAACCCAGAAAGGCATACAGACTACATGCAAACTCTGCACAGGATACCATTGGTTGCAAGATTCCAACCCAGGCCTCTGGATTCATGTGGCAGCAGCAATACCAAATGAGCCACCATGAAAACGATGCCTCAATAAAACAGAACAGTAAATACAGGATTTAAAAAAGCACCTAAACAGTTACAGCTTATCATCAACCCTATTTAGATTTATACAGCTCTGTAAACTAATTTTTCTTTACTTGTCATGATAAAGCAGGTGAACTCATCCATGAAATAAGATGAACATTTTAAACAATTAACACGCATAACTATTGTAACTTAGTCTTTCTTGTACAAGAAACTAAACAGAAAATCACTGTAAACAATCATATAATATAGGCCTCATATACAACCAGACCTACATAAGTACAAAAAATACAATAAATCTGTTAATGTAGTGTACTGTATCTGTTACATGAATACATACCAGTCTTCTTGACACAATCTGAAAAACAGGAAAAGGGAGAAGGAATTGATTGGTATATTAGACCTGAGTTTTGCAAAGAACATTTTAGAAGAAATTTTGCAATGACAAACTTAGAAAGTGTAATAAAAATATGTGTAATAGATGGCTAGTTAGCTCCATTACTGAGCTATGGGGAGTCTGGGGCAGTCCAGGCCTCAATTAACACCAATCGTAGGCCAATAATGAATGTGTTTTTTTAGGCAGACTATAAAAGCCAGCTGTATTCAAAATGGAAGCTGGGCCATATGGCAACCTGGAAAAGTGTACACTGGATATTATAATTCTTGTGGCCATACAGAGAGAGAGAGAGGAGCTGACAACATTAGGGGACATTATGCCCAATTACTATGCAGGATACATAAATTGTGGTATGTATTTCAAGTCTACTGTATGTGAATATTTTATGTGTTACCATGATTGACTCCACAACCTTAAAGATCGTCAATTTGTGTAAATTATAATTTATTTTCTTGTTGAGTTTATTTCAGGTTCCTCAGTTTCCTCCAAGAGTCTCCCCTTAAATTAAATAAGACCGATAAATCATCTCAGTATTAGTGCCTATGTTTACGCCCTCGAATAGACATTCATCCCATTCTACTTTGCGACTGATGTTGAATAAATGGCTCCAAGTGAATTGAATTACATTAATAACATTAGAAAAATGCATCATTGTCTTAGACCCAATCACTTCAAATGCCAATGTCATGAATATGTTTCTCTGAAGTTGATTTGTTTGTATATAAAACAGGTTAGTATTTAATTAGCAATGAATGGTAATATAATATTGTTATGTTGCTGTCAGTCTCTTTCATTTATCTTAAAGTTTAGATGTTCATTTATTGGTCATACCTTGTGATCCGTGTATAGATCTCCTGTAAGTCTCAGTTCCATTTTCCATGCCAAACGTCACAATGCAGGTAAACTTGTTATCAGGGTTGCACCAGACACTTTTTGGCACTCTTAACCGGCTGCTGACACCATACAACTTTGTGTGGCCATTCAGCACTGGGGTGTCAGTTTTAATTCTTGTTGGCTCGTTCAGGTGTGGCAAATCCCAGGTAATAGTTATGTGGTCAGGATAAAAATCAGTCGCTAGACAAATTAGCGTCACCCGATTCCTTTTGCAAAGTTCATTTTGTGATGGACTGAGGATTTCCAGTGTTGGTTCTGTGACATCCTTTTCTAAAAAGAAAATCAGGGAAGACTTTGTTATAGGGTCCGCACTGGCCTTCAAAGTTTAAACATTTTATCATTCCCATTTATCTAAATCCTTTCCACATCAACATTTGAAGGATTTTCTCATTTATCTACAAGGGTTTAATTGCACAGTTTGAGCAATTTTTACACTTAAACATTCATATTTGTTTTCATAACCTGTTTATCCTGGAGTTGGATTTTGCCCTCTTATTGCATGACAGTCAACTGTAATGACTTATAATATATTAAACCAGTTATAACTCTATAAATATTTATTAGATGTGCAATTTAACAAATGGTCAGTAATTTTAAAAGATCTGTCAATGACTAGGTACTAAATATGCAGCACAGAGGCAATATACATCCCATATATTTTAATGACACTTCAGAACAGGGGCTCCAAATGCAATCCATCGTCCATCTATGAGTCACTTAACTTTATAAAGAAATCTTTATCTAGTGTCTTGTTAAATAACAATAACTGACAACTAGAAGCACTAGAGGTAGTCCTTATTTTAAAGTATAGTTCTTTGTTTTTAATCTTTATTAAAATTAGAAAAGGTTTTGTCCAGGTCTTCTAAAATAGCACTCAGTGACTGATAGATGTAGTGTAGGGTGTCTTTATTCTAACATACATTATATCTTACTTATTTGGCTAATGCTGTTATGCAGGGTGATTTACAATACTTGAGATATACTTGGTTGCATTTATTTTACTTAAACAGTACAATTGGAGAACTAACAGACGAAGCAACCAAATCATGTTCACACACTATCAGCAGCAGGATTTGATCCCACAACCTTAAAGTTTGAAGTCCAAAGCCTAAGCCACTTCATCACATTAACATTGTCATTGCTGCTGTGTCAGTCTGATTAAATACAGGCATAGCAGATGTTATTTTAAAGCAGCAACAATGGTCTGATGGATTCAACTAGGTAGTCCTCTCCTATTTTCAATTCAGTATATATCTTTATATTTAGCATTAGAAAGTTTCACATCTTTTAACATTAAACCAAAAAAAAAAAAACCTGTCTGTTAAAGGATGTTTTCTTCAATGAATGAATTTTGCCTGCAATGACTGAAGAATGAAGTATAAGTGTTTGTTATTATTTTTATGATTCCATTGGCAGTTAGTGGGGCATAATGGTTAAGGGTTTGGACTTCAGACCCTATGCCTGTGGGTTCAAATCCTGCTACAAACACTGTGCCTGTGCTGCAATTCGAAACATCAAAAGAAATGTAACCAATCGTTGTTCAAATGTGGTAAGCAACTTTAGATAAAGGCATCAGTCAAATAATGACATATTATGAAACCACATTCTTAAGCCTATTTAACAGCTTCACAGTTGTGGGGAGCCAGGGCCTATCCCAGCAGTATTTGGTACAAGGCAGGAAGCAGCAATGATGGTCCCATACATTCACTCAAGGTCAATTTTATATTAACAATTAATGAGGAGGGACATACATAGACATGAAGAAAATGTGAATTATTAAGTATTATATGGTTTAGATTGATTTTATTGTATCCATGTTCAAAGTGAACGGTCTAAAATTAAAAATTAATTAATAATTATTAACAAAGATAGATAGATAGATAGATAGATAGATAGATAGATAGATAGATAGATAGATAGATAGAAGGCCATTTTCATGGCAGTAGCGCAAATTACCGCGACATCACGCGGCCCAGCTCCAATAGCTGCCACTGATAATTTACAGCATTACAGTTAAAGACACCTGTTAAAAGCAAATAAATCCTGAGTCGCGACGATATTTGTTTCTAAATTACAAAATGATTTCCAGTGTGTTCTTCCACTTCTTGCCTGGCCCTAACTGTTCAGATTTTTTTGGAGTGCGCACGCTGCCTCGTATATACTGTTAAAAATAAAGGTGGCAGAGTGGTTCTTCACAACGTGGTTTCCAAAAGACCCATCCGCATAAAGGTTTCAGAAAGGACCTTTATTTATTTAGATCTGTAAAAAGACTCCATACAGTAAATAGCCATGATTAGACAGTAACCGATTTGTAAAATGCTAATGGGTCATGATTTTAAAAGGATTTTCGCTTCATAAGTCCAGTAAAACAAATTAAATCCATGGTGTATGTTAGAGTTAATCTGTTCTTTATTATTTACTGTGAAGCCTATTACAGATAATTATTTACGAGGGAAGTTATAGTAATGTATCCAGTGGATTTTTAAATGTCTGTTCAGCATTTAATACGAGGGACGTTCTAATCGTTTCCGCACTTTTTTTAACTGCATTTATTAAGAATTTCAAAAACAAATTACATCACTTTCTACATAGTCACCTTCGTTTGCGATGCAATTTTCCAAGTGTCGTACCAACTTTTTAATGCCTAATTACTACCTTCACCGTTTCCAACGAAAATAATAAAGTTCGGAAACTTTTTGAACGTCCCTCGTACGTCTCACTCATGGTCAGCAAATACAACCCCAACTCCTAAAACTACAGTCTTCCTTGGTACTTCACGGATAAAACCAACAGTTAAGTTACCAGGATAACTATGTTTTTGTTAATTATGTTTTAACAAAAATGTGATTAAAGAATTAAGGTCATTCAGAAAAGTTTCACTGATCTCCTGAACTGAAGAAACAGCACGTGTTGTCTACATTTTTTTAAGTTCATTTGGTTTGTTATTGTCCAAGAAAAATGTTTTCCATTCCCTTAGCTGCTAGGCTTAGCAGCAATTTGAAATCTGAATGTTATCGTTTTTTGCCTTTTATTGGAAATAGAGAAAATTATTCGATGTTGAAATGTTACAGATGTTCTTAAAATGTGCATTCGAACTAATCATAAGTAGCGTTTTGAAAAGTAATACACATAAACTGCTGGTAAATTAAAAATATATAAATTAAAATAGTTGTTTAAAAATATATAATTTGTGAATCATACTACATTTTTCAATTTCTAAAATTAACTTATTGGTTTTTTAAACATAATGTGATGTGCGCATGCTTTACATTGGAATTTATAGCCAGTCAATACAAATACAAATATTTTGCCGTTGTTCTCGGGAAACACTTTAACTCGGGTTTATATTTATGAAATTAGAAGTTTTACTCCATTAAGTACCGCACATTCGTCAAACGAACCCGCAGGACAAACACTGACGTACAATTAAATTACTTTTCTCTCGTTTATATTTAAATAAGACTTACTGCATGCTGTATTATTACCAATACACCAGAATATATGTATTACCATAACAGTATAACAAAAATTATACATTAAACCCTAGATGGAATACATATAAAAACCTCAATACAAATCTCCCGAAGCTTACACTTGAAAACTTGAACTTACTAAACACATCTACAATTTTCATTTAGTTTATTGTTCATACAAATATATTGCTTACCTAGAACAGTTAGTCTGGTGCCACTTCCAAAATAAAGTACACTGCCAGTAGCACAGCGAACCTTAACTTTAGCAAAACTCGTATGTTGTGGAACATCATAGATGTGCAATGGTGTAACTTCAACATTTATTTAATTTCATGTAATTTCCGTGCTCAAATGCCCATATTTTTCTTTCTCTTATTAAAAAGAAAACATTGTAAAATGAATAGCTTGTCCTGGACAGCGGGCGTGCATATCGCAGGGCACTGTCATACTTAGCCAGTTTAGGGTTATCTATGAACTGAACAGAGAGCTTGGAAGACAACCAGACAAACACCAGGAGATTAGTCCACATAGGCATTGACCGGAGAGTTGATCGAAACCAGGATTTTACAAGTATGAAAAGCCAGTGCTAACCGCTTAGCCATTGTGACGGCCCTTGGCGGCAATAAACTTCCTTTATAAATGATGGATTGACAAATAGGAGCCGAACGAACAATCAAACAAACAATCAAACATACACGCAATAAATAAAGAAGAAACTTACCTAGTACAGTTAACTTTGTTCCTTGACCAAAAACCAAGGGTGAAGTACTTGATCACAGCTCTGTAACTCTTTACCAAAACTGAATCTTATCTGCATCCTGCTCTACATTAAGTATTTGCTTTGTCTGGGAGTTTTCTCATTTAATATACAAATAAACATTTGTTTAACCAAGACAGTCAGTTTAGTCCTTTTTCCAAAGTATATTACTTCGTGTCGTAGTATTTGAAGAAAAATCTCTAGTGCACATAGTACATTCGCTTCTGTATACGCCGAGTTTAACCAACTTCAGTTAGCAGAGGGAACGCGATTTACTTACATTTTCATGCATGCAGGGTTGTCAACGATCTGCCTTTGTTAGGTTGAGTTAAAGCCTTGCTAAAACTTAAATACAACTAACCAATGTGATCTTAAACAATACCAACAATCCTAATAAACAATCGGTGTGACCAATATTCGACAAAAATGTCATAATTGAGAAAACTTACCAAGAACGATCAGTTTTGTGCCTTTTCCAAAGTAAGCAGGCTGGTTAGAGCACAGAGCTAACGGGCCATACTGAAACGTACAGCAGTCTTCGAAGCTACATGTGCTATAAAGCTTCTAATACTCTTTTTTTACTTTTAATAAAAAAGACATCTTTTGAAATGTGTTGGCATTGTTTAAAAAAAAATAAAGTTGAAACAGTGTGTAAATACTTGTAACTCCTTGAAAGAAAGAAAGAAAGAAAGAAAGAAAGAAAGAAAGAAAGAAAGAAAGAAAGAAAGAAAGAAAGAAAGAAACGTTACTTTTTTCGTCCTTCGTTTATTTTCTTTCGAAGGATACATAAGGCGCGATAGATAGATAGATAGATAGATAGATAGATAGATAGATAGATAGATAGATAGAAAATATTTTTTTCCAAAGGGAAATTGAGCTTTTACAGAAGATTAAGATATATACACTGTTCTATATTATAAGAATCATTAAGTCAAAGTAGCCCTCCTCTAACACACACACAAGAAATTTAAAAAGAAGAAGCGTCTGACATGAATAGGATATTATAAGTAATACAACGAGCCATTATAATGATGTAGCAACTTTGAGGAAACAACCGTTTTACTAAGGAATTAATCTTTATATTTTTATTAACAATATCACAGTTATTTATTCATTTATTTACTTTCTATCTGGTCTTAATTTTCTTAATATGGGATCTCTAAAAGATACGTAATTGGTTCCCTTTGAGGCTCCATTCATATTCTTTGAGTTACATATATACAGTAACCGTCATTGTGACGTTTTTGTACAGGCGGTCTATGGAAATGTACCACGGTGTCCCCCCATCCCCACAGTACTGGAGTGTCATACAAAAACGAAACACAACTAGCAGATCTCTTCATGCATGCTTCTTTCAACACTGGAGTATTTCATCTCTTTTTATACGTTAGGTTACTCTCATTGTAATATACAGGTATAGCAATATAAGAGTTTACCCTCCGCAAAGACCCAACCTGACCACAGTATCCATGCAGCAATCACAAAAAAAAAAACATTTTCTTCATTCCTGATTACGATGAAGATAATCATAATCATTTAAATTTTCCTTATTAAGAAAAAAAAAAAAAACATTATATGTTTATTTGATATATGGTAACCTACACTAAGCGTTTCTTTCAATACAGAGAATAGACTTGTAGATGCAAAAGTAAAACAATCTTTGTATAACGTAACAAAAAGTTTAAAGTACGTGAGGTGTGATTTTTTAAAGCTTATTTGTTCGATTATTTCGTCTTGTTCTTGCTTCATGGCAGAATTTAACAAATAGTAGGGAATTTAAGAAAATCGAGAAAACCCAGTCAGACGTGGGGAGAAGATTGAAACTCCAACGCACTGTGTTGATTGAGTTTAAATCCGTGAACTGCAGGGCACTGTGAAGTAGCGGCGCAAACCACGGTTCCGCCCACAAGCAACTATAAGACATCCGCCATACAGCTTTGTATCACTTAAATACGGAAATGGCCTCTTAGATTTCAGGCCTATGAAAAAAGGCAATGGAAGAACAAGAACAGTCAAAAGCTTTCAGATTTGAAGTATCCACGTTAAAATTGTCATTCTTCCACTAGTAATATTGGCTTATGTTTGACGGATGTGTGAAAATTCGATATTTAATAAATGTGACTTTAAAATGTAAACTAAAATAAATACACATATAGATAAGTAAATAATTAATAAAACGTTAGAAATGAGGGTACTGCGCTTGCAACGTCTTCAAGCAGACGCATATTTTAGGAATCAATACCTTCCAATAGAGAATTAGAAACTATGATGTGGTTTGACTTTATGCTTTCTTGATGGAATAAAACTAACAGGCATAAGAATAGCCACATCTGTAAAGTCTGCGGATTTAAAAGAGGCATGTTTTTTTTTCCTGAAAATTCTTGTGACAATACGTTATGTAATATAATACGCTGTGTAATATAATGCATATAATTAAATAAAGATTAATATCGAAATAATTATTTATTTAATCAAATAACGCCATTGTTTGACAGAAATCTCTTAGCATAACAAAAGCATTATTTTACTATTTATGGTAAACATTATCTGCACTGTACACTGAAAAAAGTATAACATGGATGTTGTTCATTCAAGGTAAATTTTCTCTTTCAAGCAACTTAACATTAGTCATTTAGTGTTGTAGCTTGAAATATTTGGTTTCACATCTCGATCAATGTAAAAAAAAAATGTGTTTGTACCAAAGTAAGTTATGGTTGAAGGAATAAACGTAAAAATCCTGTTTCAGTTAACCTAATATTTTCGGTTGTTCATGTGCTGTAGGAGGGGCCCTTTGTATATTCTTCTGGTTGAACTTTCCAGCGTGCTGGCTTTCCAACTGCCAAAAAAGAAGAACACTTTCCCCGTGTGCACTGCAAAATGCTTGTGTATTTGCACTAGATTTTTAAATAAATGTTAAAAGTACAGCATTGGAATATGTTATGTTCATAATATTTCTAATAGCATAAAAACAGGTTATAACCAATAAACCATTTTAAAAAATAAACTGCTCAAAAAAATTAAAGGAACACTTTGAAAACACATCAGATCTCAATGGGAAAAAGAAATCCTCCTGGATATCTATACTGATAAAGACTGGGTGATGTGTTAGGAACGAAAGGATGCCACATCGTTTGATGGAAATGAAAATGATCAACCTACAGAGCCCTGAATTCAAAGACGCCCCAAAAATCAGAGTGAAAAATTATGTGGCAGGCTAGTCCATTTTGCCAAAATTTAATTGCAGCAACTCAAAATTGTACGCAGCACTTTGTATGGCCCCTGTGTTCTTGTATACATGCCTGACAACATTGGTGCATGCTTCTAATGAGATGACAGATGGTGTTGTGGGGGATCTCTTCCCAGATCTGGACCAGGGCATCACTAAGCTCCTGGTGGCATTGGATGGACCAAAACATAATGTCCCAGAGGTGTTCTATTGGATTTAGGTCAGGAAAGTGTGGTGGCCAGTCAATGGTATCAATTCCTTCATCCTCCAGGAACTGCCTGCATACTCTCACCACATGAGGCCAGGAATGGTCGTGCACCAGGAGCCACTGTACCAGCATAGGGTCTGACAATGGGTCCAAGGATTTCATCCTGATACCTAATGGCAGCCAAGGTGCCTTTGTCAATCCTGTAGCGGTCTGTGTGACCCTCCATGGATATGCCTCCCCAGACAATCATTAACCCACCACCAAACTGCTCATGCTGAATGATGTTACAGGCATCATAATGTTCTCCATGGCTTCTCCAGACCCTTTCACTTCTGTCACGTGCTCAGGGTGAACCTGCTCTCATCTGTAAAAAGCACAGGGCACCAGTGGTGCATCTGCCAATTCTGGTATTCTATGGTGAATGCCAATCGAGCTGCATGCTGCTGGGCAGTGAGCTCAGGGCCCATTAGAGGACATGGGGCCCTTGGGTCACCCTCATGAAGTCTTTCTGGTTGTTTGGTCAGAGACATTCACACCAGTGGCCTGCTGGAGGTCATTTTGTAGGGCTCTGGCAGTGCTCATCCTGTTCCTCCTTGCCCAAAGGAGCAGATACTGGTCCTGCTGATGGGTTATGGACCTTCTATGGCCCTCTCCAGCTCTCCTAGAGTAACTGCTTGTCTCCTAGAATCTCCTCCATGCCCTTGAGACTGTGCAGGGAGACACAGCAAACCTTCTGGCAATGACACGTGTTGATGTGCCATCCTGGAGAAGTTGGACTACCTGTGCAACCTCTGTAGGGTTCAGGTATCGCCTCATGGTACCAGTAGTGACACTGACTGTAGCCAAATGCAAAACTAGTGAAGAAACAGTCAGAAAAGATGAGGAGGGAAAAATGTAAGTGGCCTCCACCTGTTAAACCATTCCTGTTTTGGGGGTCATCTCATTGTTGCCCCTCTAGTGCACCTGTTGTTAATTTCATTAACACCACAGCAGCTGAAACTGATTAACAACCCCCTCTGCTACTTAACTGACCAGATTAATATCCCATAAGTTTCATTGACTTTATGCTATACTCTGATTAAAAAGTGTTCCTTTAATTCTTTTGAGCAGTATAGATTTAATTCAGTATAAAACAAGTGAATTGCACCCAATCACTCTAAATGATTTGCCTCAATTTAAAAACTGTGGGTTCAATAAGATAAAAAGAATTATATTGGATCAGATTGAAGATATTGTGAATCATTACCTTAATTATTTTAAGTTGAATGGAGGTTATAGTTTTTTCAGTGTAGTTTTGAACTCTTGAACCACTTAACAAAGAAGGAACATATAGTGATTCAGTGTGGGTCTACTGCAGGCACAGAAGTAAACTCCGGCGTCTGTTGTCTGAATACCTTGTATACTTAAATAACAATTCTGAGAAGAATTTCTTAGTACATTGAATCTTTCTGGTACGTCATTAGCTGTCTCCAACCTTCCCAGTTTGACGGTTGTGAATAAAAACAATTGCATCTCCTTTATGGATTGCTGTCGGTACCAATGCATGTAATTATAGGCAGCGTCCTGGTTACATTCCAGCGTCACCGACTGTCCCACTTGAAGAACCGTGAACTTTGGAGTTTGAGAAATTTTGACTGCCGACAGACAAGCGACATCTATTTACGGGGGGAAAAAACGACGAATCAGTCAATAGCAAAATAACAATAAAGTAGCAGTAATAATAATTTGCATTTATATAGCGCTTTTCTCAACAGTAACTACAATAATAAACCATTATTAATAAGTCACACAATCTTCATTGGTTAAGAGGTATTAACGTCAGAGCCATCAGGAATAAGATAACAATATTTTCCAAAATTTGGCAATTGAGCAGCTTAGAAATATCGAAATAAAACTATTAACTTCTTTGGTATTCATAATTAATAATAAAAAAAAAAAAAACTCACGACACAAGCATAACATTACGAAATCTAACGTTTTAAACATCTTCTCTATTCACTCTGCGGCAGGCGGACACCCGTTGGCTTACAGGCTCTAAATGGTCTTTATTAGTGTTCCCATATTTAACAGGAAATCAATGAGTTGATGCCTAATCCGCCATACTGACGGTTTAAGGGGTCTGTCAATTAGCAAGTCAACTGACTGATAACATTGCTCACATGAGCATTAAAAGACGTTGCATTACTGCGACAAGCTTTCGCCAATCCTGTATACGCTATCCATTCAGTGCTCAGGTGGAGCGGCAAAAATCAGAACTAATGAACTTTTAAAGAGTTAATATTAAGTTTATATTTTAAATTTCAGTGATTTACAGATATGCGATTAATCACTTTAACTCTTCAAATAAAGAATCTTAATGTGTAACATTTTCAGAAGTGTTAAAGTTTAGGAAACCTTGCGTTTAAAAATGAGCACGACTTTATTCAACAATAAAATATCTTGAAATCGGTACTTCTATTAGGAATTGATTAAATTTTCATCAAACCAATATAATCAAAATACAATCATTAATACTACAGTTAATATATGATTCTACATGGTTCTTTGTCCCTTATTTATTTATTGCTTTTTTTCTTTTTGTTTTTTGTTATCAATTTTTATTGGATTTCAAAAATATTTTGATATTCGTTATATATACTTTTTTTAGACGATAGAGGGCGCAATTGCATAGGGCACAAATGAATATTCACGGAGCTACCCTCTTACAAATGAAGGTGCCAAAGTGGTTCTACAAAGGTTCCAAAAAGATCCCTTATTTATGTAACACCGTAATAGTTTCCATGAAGAGATGATAACAGATTTATGAAATACCTGATTCCTGACTTTAAAAAGACTTGCTGTAAGAATGACGTTTACATTTACATTTATTTGCTTGGCAGACACTTTTATCTGGAACGAGGTAAACATAATCGAGTAACATTAGACTAGAGCCTGTTTGTTCAGCAAGTGTAGTAGGACAGGTAACAGAAGGTTGATTGGCACAATTCAAAATATGTAATAACTAGTAAATTCACAATCATTGTAAAGCAATTAAACTTAATGTAACAACAAATCAACCAATACTATAAAAGATCACAAAGTATTGTTTTTTTTTTTTTCTCAATCAGTTAGACAGATATTCATGGAATGGATGGATTTACAATTGCTTCTTAAACACATTGTGGAAGTCAAAAGTTCGGATGAGGGTTGGCAGCTCATTCCACCAATAGGAACTACACAGGAAAAGAGTCTGGATTGAGACTTGATACCACGGAGAGGCAGCATTCACAGATGATGTTTCCTGGCTGACCTGAGTGGGAGAGAAACAGCAGAGCACCTCACTAGGTGCTGACCCATTGACTACTCTTTAGGCAAGCATCAGGAATTTGAACTTGATGCATGCTGCTACAGGGATCCAATATTGCGACCTGAGGAGCGGAGTGACATGTGCCCATCTCAGTTGGTTAAAAACAAGATGGGCCGCTACATTCTAGACCATGTGTAGAAGCTTGATAGCTCATGTGGGTACTCCTGCCTGAAGCAATTTGCAGTAGTCCAGACATGACAAGACCAAAGCCTGGACCAGAAGTTGTTCTGCATATTCTGTCAGATAAAGTGATGATATTGTGGATGTTGTACAGCATTAACCTGCATGAATGAGAAACAGTAGAAATGTGGTCAGAAAAAGATTGCTGCTCAACAATCATCATACTAAGGTTGCATACCAACTTGGCAGGTGTTAGCGACGATAAGCCATGCTGTACAGACATGGGAAGTTGAATAGAATGGGTGGCTGGGATCACAAGAACCTCAGTTTTAACCAAGTTAAGATGTAGATGGTGGTCCTTCATCACGGTTGAGATAGCTGTATAACCATGTTGTCCTCAGGAGGAAACAACAGGCACAGCTGTGTATTATCAGCACAGCACTAATAAGAGACCCATGGGATTGAATGATGGAGCCCAGTAAGGTGGTGTGCAGAGAGAAAAGTAGAGGACCCAACACCGAACCTTGGTATACCCTTATGCATGTCTGTTAAGAATTCTCCTCACCAGGACACACTGTAGGATCCGCCTGAGACGTACGACTCAAACCGTCTGTGAGCAAGTCCCAGTGATGCCAAGGTCAGAGAGAGTGGCAAGAAGGATGGCGTGGTTGACCGTGTCAAAGGTAGAGAAGTAATCAAGTCGGATCAGGACTGGTGGCATGTTCCTAGTTCTAGCAAATAATTGCTTGGCAACCACAGTCAGCAGTGTCGATTGGTCCCTCTTGAAGCCGGACTGGTTGGTATCAAGAAATCCATTCTGTACAAAGAAGGAAGAGTCCTGGTTAGAAACAACACATTCAGTGTTTTAGAAAGAAAAGAATGGAAAGAGACAAGCCTACAATTGTTAACTTGGGGTGGAATGAATGTTGTTTTTTTTAGAAATGGGGTTATCGGAGTGTGTTTGAAGATGTTAGGGAATGTTCCTAAGCTGAGTAAGGTGTTAATGATGAGTGCAATTGTATAAATGAGTGAAGGGGTGGTGGTCTGGAGGAGATTTGAGGGCATAGGTGGACAGGTAGTGGGGTGATTGGAGAGGAGAGCAGAAGCATCAGTGGCAGAATGAGGAAAGAATGTGGAGAATGCCGAGTAATGTTCTGATGGAGGCAAAATGGGTGGCAGTGAGGGTGAACACTGACTACTGATAGCAGCCAACCTATTCTGAAAAAGGTGGAAAAGTCATCAGCAGACAAGGAGGTGAAGGAGGGTTAAGAAGAGAGGTGAAAGTGAAAAATTAATGGAAATTAAATGCTATGAAAACAAAAGAGTTAGTGGTGAAGTTAAAGCAAAACAAAATATCACTTTCACCTTTATACAGTATATCAATCACCAAGATGAGGTAGTGAAGAATTTCGACTTTCTGTGCACCACTATTTGTAATTAGGGAGTGTGAGAGACTGATGTATCTGTTATAGGGAAGCAAGCTCTTTCTGAAACAAATAAATTAGCTTTGATTATTATTAGACATTGTGAATAGTAGGGGGGCACCACCAAGCCCTCAAATCCCAGAAACACAAGACCCAACTGAACTTTGGGTTCAAATAAAGGATTGCTAATCCACACATCTTAGAAATAAAAATTACTATAATCAATATACAGACTTAAATATGCTCTCTCTCTCTCTCTCCTAGATTCCAATGAGCTTTGCCTTCTGTCTCCCAACTATGACTCTTCAATGTATGGTGGTGGACTCTTTTTAAGCTGAACCTGGGAGTACTTCTGGTGGCTCGTTGTGGCAGGAAGCACTTCTTGGTCATACAGAAACAAGGGAAGTCCTCCCTGGCAGAACCATCTATCACCCAAGGGTTCATACAGGGCTGTACTTCCAGACTCCAGTTCCCATGCAGCCTTGTGGGTGTTCAAATTGGGACTATTGTTGAGGAACACTGCCACCTATTATTTTTGAGGATGAACTGCTCCCAGCTTACATTCTTCATCAGTCCAGTCTTCCTATCCACATCCCAGCCAGGATGGCAACTATATGGCATCCCAGCTGGGTAGTCAGACAGTTCTTCCATTATGGTTTCCCTCCCAGGCAAGAAATCATTCTCCATCCTGGTCAGAATGGCCATCCTTCCTCCTGAATACTTACAACATGAACACTGTTTATCACAGCTCCTTTGTGGTAAGTAAAGGATGGCAGCATGGCAGTGGTTCTGTCCAATAAGCATGGAACAAGTAATGAAGGTGGTGTGTACAGATTCTAAAATAATCAGTGCTCACCTGTGATATGAGTCCTGTATGAGACCCCAGAGTGCAAACATTTCTGGAAGCTCCAGATTCCATTCCAGACTGACATATTCTTATGTTTCAATATATAAGCACTTGCATATATGGACTAGATTGCTGGTATTACACTGAAACTGAAGGCTGTCTTTAAGTTCATAGTATATAAGTCTACATACTGCTGAACCTTTATTCTGAGAAATTAAAAGAAATGTGCACCTGTCAAAAATGCCAGCAACACAGTCTGTCCTCATGTATGTTTAAAGTTCCCATCCATGATGTATGGCAGCCTGGACTAATAATATTTCATGATTGATTGTGGTAATTGGATCTGTGTAGGTCTTTTTTCATTACCATCATTCATCCGGGCAGCTGGTGGCAGCAACATTACCTAAGCTGCTGCAGTTAGTTCTAACTGTCTCTTGGTTAGTCTCAGATATTATCATTTTGTTGTTAACATTAGTTTATTTCTGGAAAAAAAAAACAATAAAAAAGCTGAGACTCTTTACAGTAACTCTACCACTATTTATTCCTTTCTTTTTTGGTCTCTGTTTGAAAGCATGACTATTCCAAAGCTTTTGATTCAATATATTAGTTCACAATACAGTACTGAAAACCATTTATGTATGAACTTGTCAAAGTAGGTCTACTTAAGTTACCTAACCATAAGGCTTTAGTGTCATTCGTACTTTCAAAAATTTCTTCAAGCCCCTGGCATATCTAGCTGATGACTGGATAAACATCCACAACACCAATATGCCAATATGTTTTCTGTTTATATCTCTTATGCCCGGAGTTCATTGTTAATTTTTATTTTAAATTATTATAGTGCAGCACAATTTACTTGCAAGATATGTACACATTTCTCCTAGCATTACAAGGCATTTTAATTAATATTAAATCATTTGAGTTTGTGAAAGATGGAAAAAGTAAACTATATTATCAAAATTTAAGAAAGAAAGTATACAGGTTTACATTGTTTGGAGAACCAGATGTTCTATATAGTCTGTATGTATCAAGTGCTATAAAAATAATAATCATTCTACTCCAAATGTACAATTTATGCAGACAAATCGAATAAATATGTCCTGGCCACTGGAGACAGAATGTGAAAAATCCAAAGAAACGTTATCTGTCCATAGGCCTTCAGCCCATTGATAACTTTCTGAGCACCAGAAGACCCCAGGCCTATTAGCACATTCATCACACTCTAAACACGGACCTATGAACTCATCAGGTCTTCTACTTCAAGTATAAAATACGTCATTGAATATAAGACAACTAATAAATAATAACACAATTCAAAATAACCAATCCCCTTGCCCCATCTAGCACCTTACTCTGCTCCCAAATAAGGCCTCTGAAAGTTTGAGTCTCTCAGATACTGGACACACTTACTCAATCTATAATCCATCCAAATGAAGCTGCCTTCCTTCTCACAAGTGATCACAAAATTCATAGTTTCTTGTTTACTTGAAATGAGACTGTCCTTGCTAAATAACTGGTTATGGTGCTGCCTCTGCTGATGCTCACAAGCTGCACTCTAAACACCCAAAGCAGCAGGTGGCAGTGAAGTGTACCTGAGCCATTCAGTAGCACTGCGAACAAGAAACATTTGGAAATCAAAGAAAAGAAATACTGTATAATAATCCATCCATCCATCCACCCATCCATCTTCTAATCCTATTTTATCCTAAAAAGGTCTTTAAAATAATACAAGTAAACCGCATTTCACTTTAAACTAGAAATTTGCCTGGACTACTGATAGGTATTGTATTTAAAATAAGGCAAATCAGATATCTTTGAAAATGTATAAGTTTATTGTTTTAAATTATTAATTACTTAGTTTAAACATAAGTGCTTTTTTTGTACTGTTGATTTGGTGGTGTATCTCTTTGTTTGCTGTATGTTTTCAAAAAGCTTTGGACTAATTTGATAAATTTGTTTTTTAAAATTTAAAGGTCTTTGCTAAGTTTAAAAATTTGAAATTTTATTCTTTTGTATATAATAAAACATGGAAGAAACATTATTAATTTATTAATTATAAATGTTTTAATTAGTTTTGGTAAAGTTCATATTCATAAATTGGAATGATCAAAGAATATCCCTCTTTCGACTCCCAGTGGATTTCAAATATCATTTACCTGAACAAAAGGCCTGAAAAATGCTAAAGCAAAAACTTTTGAATTATGTAAGAATATAATTTATTAACATAAATGTTTGTGTCTTCTGAATTTATTTAATCCTGCCTTGTGCCGTGTGTTGGCTGTAGTTAGGATATAATGGGTTGGATAATGGATGGATGGATAAATGTATTTAATGTATGTCCCTGGTTTTGTGAAAATGCATGTTAAACTTCATAAAATTCCTTATATTTAATTAAAAAAAAAAGTAATGTTATAGAGATTAACATTATCTTCACTTAATATACTACCTCACTCAACCAATACAGCCCAACACTGATCTCCTGCACTAAGCACAGTAGAATAAACTACTAAAGAAGACATATAGAATAGTAACAAACAAGCCATTTTGCCTTAAAGATGCTTATAATTTACTTTTTTCCACCCAGAGTGGAAGCTAGGTTATTAAGAAGTGAGGTGATGATCAGTGAGCAGCAGTATGGTTTCATGCCAAGAAAGATCACCACATATGCGATGTTTGCTCTGAGGATGTTGATAGAGAAGTATAGAGAAGGCCAAAAGGAGTTACATTGCGTCTTTGTGAACCTGGAGAAAGCATATAACAGGGTGCCTCGAGAGGAGCTGTGGTATTGTATGAGGAAGTTGGGAGTGGCAGAGAAGTATGTAAGAGCTGTACAGGATATGCACGAGGAAAGTGTGACTGTGGTGAGGTCTGCGGTAGGAATGACAGATGCATTCAATGTGGAGGTGGTATTACATCAGGGATTGGCTCTGAGCCCTTTTCTTATTTGCAATGGTGATGGACAGGTTGACAGATGAGATTAGACAGGAGTCTCCGCAGACTGTGATCATTGCTGATGACATTGTGATCTGTAGTGATATTAGGGAGCAGGTTGAGGAGACCCTGGATAGGTGGAGATATGCTGTAGAGAGGAGAGGAATGAAGGTCAGTAGGAACAAGAGAAAATACATGTATGTAAATGAGAGGAGGTCAGTGGAATGGTGAGGATGCAGGGAGTAGATTTGGTGAAGGTGGATGAGTTTAAATACTTGGGATCAACAGTACAGAGTAATGGGAATTGTGGAAGAGAGGTGAAGAAGAGAGTGCAGGTAGGGTGGAATGGGTAGAGAAGAGTGTCAGGAGTAATCTGTGACAGGTGGGTATCAGCAAGGGTGAAAGGGAAGGTCTACAGGATGGTAGTGAGACCAGCAATGTTGTATGGGTTGGAGACAGTGGCACTGAACAGAAAGCAGGTGACAGAACTGGAGGTAGCAGAGTTAAAGATGTTAAGATTTGCATTGGGTGTGACGAGGATGGGACAGGATTAGAAATGAGTATATTAGAGGATCAGCTCAAGTTAGATGGTTGGGAGACAAAGTCAGAGAGATGAGATTGCGTTGGTTTGGACATGTACAGAGGAGAGATGCTGGGTATTTGGAAGAAGGATGCTAAGGATAGAGCTGCCAGAGAAGACAAAAAGAGCAAAGCCTAAAAGAAGGTTTATGGATGTGGTGAGAGAGGACATGCAGGTGATGGGTGTAATAGAGCAAGATGTAGAGGACAGAAAGATATGGAAGAAGATGATCCGCTGTGGCAAACCCTAACAGGAGCAGCCGAAAGAAGAAGAAGATTATGATGTCAATAGAAAATGGTGACATAAACTGCAAACTTTAGTGAAAGCTTTAGTTATATAATGTTGTCACTTCTGTCAATTTGTGTCTCATTAAATCAGTTGTACACACAACACTGTGCAACTTCTATCTGTGAACATGTTGCTGCGATGTTTGGATACACATAATACAGCATAATGAGTTGTTATTAATTGCCATTTATTCTGATGGAGCAAGCACAACCAAGATTTTCCAGGAGGCGTCTATATTGATTTTCCTAATATTTTACTGGAACATGGTCAAATCAGGTGTGACATAATTCCCAGCTCTGACATCCATCTTCCTATAGGTACTTGGAAAGCAGTATTAGTCCAGGGTTCTCTTTTAAATAATTAATGTAAGGTAGAAAATCTCTATTCTACAGATGAAAAAAAAAAATCAGTTTCCCACTTAAACTATCCAAAATAAACTATTAAACATAATACAACATTTAATTCAACTATTTTACCAATTAACCAATATGAATTTAAAATTATATAGAATTACATATAAAAGCTCCCTAAGTGAACCAACAGAAAATGGCACATCTCCCTGCCAGAAAAGATGTAAAACGTGTGCTCACATTTACAATATGGACCATATAGTTATACCACACTGCTGACTAGAACATCACATAAAGGGATCGTTTTCCTGCAAATCATCTAATGTGGTCTACCTAATTCTCTGCATCAAAAGAGAAAATAGAATTATTTACAGTAGTAATACTAGTAATCATAATAAAATTAAGGTAGCACTACTGCCTAACAATAAAGAGATCAGGGTTAATGTCTTGAGAGCTCCCTGCGTGCACTTTGCTTGTTCTCCCCATTTGCTGCTTTGTACTGCTTCCTTCTGGATTCATCGTCACTGTTTCAAAATCGAGCCTCCGTCGTTGATCTGTGGAGTTTGCAAGTTGCAAGTTGATGTGATGACCTTTGTTAAGTTAGACTGGTCACCTGCAACTCTAAATTGAAATAATCAGATTTGCCAATGGTTTATTGATTTTTCAATGTAGGAAAAGGCACTCATCTGACTGAAAAATTAGCAAACGTACAACGAAAGAAAGAAAGAAAGAAAGATCCCAGAGAGTAAAGAGTCTTGTTCAACTGAAAACATTAATACTGATTAATACTGAGAAAAACTGAGACTGATAGATCTTTACACCCTTGACAATAGATGTGAAGCACAGTGTTGACTGGCGGCGCAGTAGAAAACCCCGGTGTCTTCTTTACTGACATTGGCCATACACAGGACACCCTTCATGACCTCCTGCTTCATGAATGTAAATCAGTCTTTGTATTCGTTTTCAAGGTTAGCTTCCTGCGTCATGTCGATATGAGTTTCAAAGCACCACTGGCTCCTGATTGATGGTACCAATACATATAATAATGATCACGTTGGTCATGGCCGCAACTAATTTCTGCGTAACTCCCAGGCTTCAGCACCTTCGATGGAGACTGAAGGAACGTAATGCTGTTGACTAGATCTGCAAAATATTAAAGAGTAAGGGTTGTTTGTGATTAATATAAAAATTGTTTAAAACAATCATATCTGATTTAACTAATACAGCCACAAAAGAAATAGTGACAACAATAATATTTGTAGTAATATTAATAACACTATACTAAAAAAAAAAACAAAAAAAAACAAAAACAGAAGGCTTATCCATTAATTAAATTACTTTAGCACAAGAAAATGACAAGACTACAATCTACAAACCAAGTTGCCCTAAATGTCTATCTGGGAGTTTCTTACATGGAAAAAGTAAAGTAACTAGTCCTCCGAAGGTTTCTGCCATTTTTTTTTTTTTTTTGTTTTGTTTGTTTGTTTATTCTCCTAGTTCTGGTAAATGCCCTGTGATGGACTGGCGCCCTGTCCAGGGTTTGTTCCTGACTTGCGCCCTATGCTAAAGGCTCCGTTCAGTGCTAAGCGGTTTAAAAAATGACTAACTGACTGACTTCTACGGTAGAAGTCATTTTAAATACTTCATAACAGGAAGATGGTTGAGCCTAAAATCAACACGAAAGGATAAGCAACACCTCAGACTTTCCTGTTTGGTCTCCAAACATATTCTATGGGCGACCTGGCGTCTGTAAAACAAATGGTGCGAGTATTCCCTGCAGTAAAGTGTGTCACTATTATTTCCTTAATGCTGTTTTCATCGGTTCCATGCATCAGGCATTTTCGATATAATCATATGTTTAAACATTTGATTATTTACGGGACGTGCATATAAAGCAAACTCACAATATAGTAAGTGTTCTTTTTCGAAACGTATGGTTACCTGCAGATTTCATAATACAGTATTAGACTGTTGTTTTTGCAAGCAGTTTTTCAGTGTCTTTACTATTGCTTCATCTCATAGTTGTTTTCAGCTTCCGTTATTCGATTTCAACATAAATCTGTCCTACTTCTCTAACCCCAACTGCATTACCACATTTCGTCTTTTGAAAATCGAATATTTCCAAATATAGACCTAATACGCTCGTTTCTCTAGTCATATCATGTACTTTATGGAATACATCAATGCATGTTGTTTTCTTCTGTTAATATATTTTAAAAATTAGCTATGTATCATTTTTTTTTTCTTCTTCACCAGATTTGTTTGCATATTCATTTATCATTTTAAATTCACGTTGTATACTATTCACTAACAAACAATCATATTGGAGAAATACGTCTTCTTTCTTTATTATTTGTTTTCCTGCATTCACACGCATGAGAAGTGAATGGACCCATGGGCGCGCCAGCCACTTCGCGTCTATGCCGCTCGCGTATGTGGATTTCACTTTCACCAAACAACACATGTTTTAATTCTCGCGGATACGCCTTGGGAAGAAACACTCATTTTCTCTGATGGCAACACGAATTAGACGATCTACAAGTCTCTGACTTTAAGTTTAAAGCCGAACAATATCTAAATACTTCTGTTAAATTACCTATGTCCATATATTCGATCTCTCTGATTGTAAATGTTTGAGAGAAGGGCGGGACTTGTCAAAATCTCTTGGCAAAAAGTCTCGTCTTGTGGGACCTTAAATTGTCTCCGAAAATGTCTTATCCCAAGATTTCCTTTTATAATATATATTCATAGCATTCCTAGTCTAAAACACGATCTGATTGTATGGATGGTTATCTACCAGGTAACGCGTGTGGTTGGTCTGCAAGTCGGCAAACGTCCACCACGCAGATCATAATGTTACGCCGTGACAGAGGTTCGATCACCGCGAGGGGATGCAGTGGAGTGTGTACGCCTGATGAGCCCAAATAAGGGCGAAACACGTGTCGCGTACTCTTTGCATTATTGAACAGTAAAACTATCTCACCTGGTCCATATAATATAGTTCTTAAGTAGCTTAGTTAGCATATAAACCCTTGATGCATATTTTTAGGAAGTCACTGCATACTGGATAAATTCCAGGGGACTGAAAAATGTTAGATATTATCCCGTCATATAAAAAGTGTAATTGGGCAGATCTGAGCAACTATAAGCCTGTAAGCTTAGCATGCATCACAGGTAAATTAATGAAATTAATTTTTAAAGCAAAGACTGAGCAACACATGGCAAGAACAGGACTTTTACTGAACAGTTAACATATGGGTTCAGATGAGGAAGGTTGCATTTTAGTAACATGCTGGAATTCCATGAGGAAACAACAAAAGGGTATGATCAAAGTGGAAAATGATATTATTTATTTTGACCTTCAGAAAGCATTTGATAAGGTGCCACATGAGATGTTGGGCCAATTTTAAGAGTGGTGTTCTATAGAGGGCAGTGCTAGTGCTGCTGCTATTTTTAATATATATACATTATTTGGATTGGATTTTAAGTAACAAGCTGACAGATAATCTAGAATCCATTGAATCATTGTAGAGCGACTAGGACAGCATATAAGCTTGGGCAGATTTGAGGCAGATGAATTTTAATGTAAGTAAATGTAAATTATTACACATAAGAAGTAATAACACTATATAGGTAATACACAACGGGAAGTCTGAAAATCAAAAGCAAATCTTATGAGAAGGATTTAGGAGTCATAGTTGACACAACACAAATGCCAGAGGGTGTTCAAAAGCCATTAAGAAGGCCAACAAAATGTATAATGCCCTGATGTGTAGTGTACTGTATAAGTCCAAGGAGGTTATGCTCAAGCTTTATAATGCACTGCTAAGGCCTCTTCTTGAGTACTGTGTACAGCTTTGGTCTCCAGGCTACAAAAAGGACAAAGCAGTGCTAGAAAAAGTCTAGAGAAGAGCAAGTAGACTGATTCCAGGACTACACAGGGGATGAATTATGAGTAAAGATTAAAAGAGCTGAATCATTACAGTTTAAGCAAAAGAAGATTAATAAGAAACAAGATTTAAATGTGTAAAATTATTAGTTGAATTTGTCCAATGGATTGAGACTGCAACTTTAAAATGAGTTCATCAAGAACACTTTTGAACACTTGTTAAGGGTAAATTTTGCACAAACATTAGGAAATTTTTCTTTAATCAGAGAACCACAGACAAATGGAATAAAGGACCAAATAGTGTAGCGTGTTGAACATTAAAGAATAGAATCAAAGTGCAGAGGTAATCCTCTACCACCCAACACTCCAAAAATTGCACAGTTTAAATGAGCAGTTGCAAGATGAGTGTCTTGATTGTTCAGGGCACATATTGAAAATAATTCCAGAAATGTAACCTGCAAAACATTATAATAGAATCTAGCCCATTACCAAGAAGCAGGCATGCATGCCAGTTTACATAAATATATGATGGAAACATTTAACATAACACAAAAGAACTGGCATTGCAGATATATGACTCTGGAAATGGAGCTGGAAATGACATCACACTTGAGCTGACCATGTTCTAGTTAAATCTCCAGAAAATCAACATGGACGCATCCAGGAAAACCTTTGTTTTGCTTGCTCCATTGGAATAAATAGCAGTTGATAACAATATTATGCAGTATTTTGCGCATCCAAATACCATAGCAACATGTCCACAGATAGAGGTTGTACAGTACTGTGTGTAAGACTGATTTAACAAGACACAAATAGACATAAGTGCCAATAAACAGTATAATGATACAGCTTTCACTAAAGTTTGTGGTGTACATTATCAATTTGGATTGATTTAAAATCTGAAGTCGGACAAACTCAGACTTGACAGACTATCCCAGAGTTGCCCAGTTAGAATCCAAGTTGTGGAGGCATTCCTGTTGAAAATTTCGATTTCCCATTTCAAATAGATCTTAGTAGTGACCATTGAAGTCACCTACAACTAAGCATCACAAGTCAATTGAAAAGCAGTCGATTGGAAATGCTTTCATTATAAGGTGAAAATTAATATGAAGGATACAAAACATCATAATTTAATAACATAAAGGGCAAAGTGTATAAACAAGCACATAATTGAACATGTTTCTAAACAGAAAAATTACAAACATACTAAAATCACTTAAAAATTAAAAATCCAATTCTTTTAGATAGCATCATTATATTGGTGGAGTGGTGGCTCGAAGGCTAGGATCTGCACTGGCAATCGGAAGGTTGCCGGCTCGAATCCTGTAAATTCCAAAGGAGACTCTGCTCTGTAGGGCCCTTGAGCAAGGACCTTAACATGCAATTGCTGAGCGCTTTGAGTAGTGAGAAAAGCGCTATATAAATTAAAAGTTTTATTATTATTTAAGGATGCAGGATCTTTTCAAACAGCAAAAATAAACAGATGATACAAGGAGATCCAGGTGGTCTCTAAGCGGTGTTTGCATTTTCTCCCTACCTGAGACCCTTTCAGGTGGACCAGTTTTCTACTACAGTTCAAAGACATGCTGGTTAGGTAAATTAGCTTTGTTAAATTAGCCTAAATGTGTGTGAGTGTGTGACTGTGTGTGTGTGTGAGAGAGAGAATAAAAAATTCTCTTAGCTATCACTACAAAGTACATGAGGAAAGTAACATATCCTACCAAACATCAGTGATTACAGAAGATATGGACTGATACCTTTCCAGGTGTTGTTCCTGCCTTGCAAACAATGTTTGCTGGGGTAGGCAACGGCTTCCCTGTGCCCCTGTCCCGTATAAGTAGGATAACAAACTGGATGGATGAATGGTTAGAGAGAAAAATACATTGTAGACAATAAGCCTAAGGACAGCCTAGTGAAAATTTTTAAATTATTTGTGCAACCTCAAATGAAGTAAATAAATTCCATTATGTATGAACAAGTCCAATACTCCTTTACACAGTGTAGTACAATGCAGTGCAGTGCTGTATAATTAATTTTCATATATATATATATATATATATATATCCATCCATCCATCCATCCATCCTCTTCCGCTTATCCGAGGTCGGGTCGCGAAGGCAGCAGCTTAAGCAGAGAGGCCCACACTTCCCTCTCCCCGCCACTTCTTCCAGCTCTTCCGGGAGAATCCCAAGGCGTTCCCAGGCCAGCCGGGAGACATAGTCCCTCCAGCGTGTCCTGGGTCTTCCCCGGGGCCTCCTCCCGGTTGGACGTGCCCGGAACACCTCACCAGGGAGGCGTCCAGGAGGCATCCTGATCAGACTCAGGCTCTACTCTGAGCCCCTCCCGGATGACTGAGCTTCTCACCCTATCTTTAAGGGAAAGCCCAGACACCCTGTGGAGGAAACTCATTTCAGCCGCTTGTATTCGAGATCTTGTTCTTTCGGTCACTACCCATAGCTCATGACCATAGGTGAGGGTAGGAGCGTAGATCGACTGGTAAATTGAGAGCTTTGCCTTACGGCTCAGCTCCTTTTCACCACGACAGACCGATGCAGAGCCGCATCACTGCGGATGCCGCACCGATCCCTGTCGATCTCACGCTCCATTCTTCCCTCACTCGTGAACAAGACCCCAGATACTTGAACTCCTCCACTTGGGGCAGGATCTCTCCCCAACCCTGAGAGGGCACTCCACCCTTTTCCGGCTGAGGACCATGCTCTCGGATTTGGAGGTGCTGATTCTCATCCCAGCTGCTTCACACTCAGCTGCGAACCGATCCAGAGAGCTGAAGATCACGGCCTGATGAAGCAAACAGGACAACATCATCTGCAAAAAGCAGTGACCCAATCCTGAGTCCACCAAACCGGACCCCTTCAACACCCTGGCTGCGCCTAGAAATTCTGTCCATAAAAGTTATGAACAGAATGTGACAAAGGGCAGCCCTGGCGAGTCCAACTCTCACTGGAAGCGGGCTGACTTACTGCGGCAATGCGGACCAAGCTCTGACACGGTTGTACAGAGACCGAACAGCTCTTATCAGGGGTCCGGTACCCCATACTCCCGAGCACCCCACAGGATTCCCGAGGGACACGGTCGAATGCCTTTTCCAAGTCCACAAAACACATGTAGACCGGTCGGGCAAACTCCCATGCACCCTCCAGGACTCTGCTAAGGGTGAAGAGCTGGTCCACTGTTCCGCGACCAGGGCGAAAACCACACTGTTCCTCCTGAATCCGAGGTTCGACTATCCGGCGGACCCTCCTCTCCAGAACCCCGAATAGACTTTTCCAGGGAGGCTGAGGAGTGTGATCCCTCTATAGTTGGAACACACCCTCCGGTCCCCTTTTAAAGAGGGGACCACCACCCCGTCTGCCAATCCAGAGGCACTGTCCCGATGTCCATGCGATGTTGCAGAGGCGTGTCAACCAAGACAGTCCTACAACATCCAGAGCCTTAAGGAACTCGGTATCTCATCCACCCGGGGCCCTGCCACCAAGGAGTTTTTGACCACCTCGGTGACTTCAGTCCCAGAGATGGGAGAGCCCACCTCAGAGTCCCCAGGCTCTGCTTCCTCATTGGAAGGCATGTTAGTGGGATTGAGGAGGTCTTGAAGTACTCCTCCCACCGACCCTAACGTCGAAGTGAGGTCAGCAGCGCACCATCCCCACCATATACGGTGTTGACACTGCACTGCTTCCCCTCCTGAGGCGCGGACGGTGGACCAGAATCTCCTCGAAGCCGTCCGAAAGTCATTCTCCATGGCCTCTCCAAACTCCTCCCATGCCCGAGTTTTTGCCTCAGCAACAACCGAAGCCGCATTCGCTTGGCCTGCGGTACCTATCAGCTGCCTCCAGAGACCCACAGGACAAAAAGTCCTATAGGACTCCTTCTTCAGCTTGACGGCATCCCTCACGCGGTGTCCACCAACGGGTTGGGGATTGCCGCCACGACAGGCACCGACCACCTTGCGGCCACAGCTCCGGTCAGCCGCCTCAACAATAGAGGCACGGAACATGGCCCATTGGACTCAATGTCCCCACCTCCCTCGGGGCGTGGTTGAAGTTCTGCGGAGGTGGGAGTTGAAGCTACTTCTGACAGGGGACTCTGCCAGCCGTTCCCAGCAGACCCTCACAACACGTTTGGGCCTACCAGGTCTGACCGGCATCTTCCCCACCATGAAGCCAACTCACCACCAGGTGGTGATCAGTTGACAGCTCCGCCCCTCTCTTCACCCGAGTGTCCAAGACATATGGCGCAAGTCCGGCGACACGACCACAAAGTCGATCATCGACCTGAGGCCTAGGGTGTCCTGGTGCCAAGTGCACATATGAACACCCTTATGCTTGAACATGGTGTTCGTTATGGACAATCCATGGCGAGCACAGAAGTCCAATAACAAAACACCACTCGGGTTCAGATCGGGGGGGGCCATTCCTCCCAATCACGCCCTTCCAGGTCTCACTGTCATTGCCCACGTGAGCATTGAAGTCTCCCAGCAAAGAGGGAATCCCAGAAGGTATGCCCTCTAGCAACCCCTCCAGAGACTCCAAAAAGGGTGGATACTCCAAACTGCTGTTCGGTGCATACGCAAAAACAACAGCCACGACCCTTCCCCACCCGGCGGAGGGAGGCCACCCTCTCGTCCACCGGGGTAAACCCCAACGCACAGGCTCAGTGGGGGCAATAAGTATGCCCACACCTGCTGGCCTCTCACGGGGCAACTCCAGAGTGGTAGAGAGTCCAGCCCCTCTCAAGGAGATTGGTTCCAGAGTCCAAGCTGTGCGTCGAGGTGAGTCCGACTATATCTAGCCGGAACCTCTCGACCTCACGCACTAGCTCAGGCTCCTTCCCTTTCAGAGAGGTGACATTCCGTCCCAAGAGCCAGTTTCTGTAGCCGAGGATCAGACCGCCAAGGTCCCGCCCGCCACCACCCAACTCACACTGCACCCAACCTCCTTGGCCCCTCCATAGGTGGTGAGCCCTTGGGGAGGAGGACCCACGTTACCTCTTGGGCTGTGCCCGGCCGAGCCCCATGGGTGCAGGCCCAGCCACCAGGCGCTCACCATCGAGCCCCACCTCCAGGCCTGGCTCCAGAGGGGGGCCCCGGTGACCCGCGTCCGGGCAAGGGAAAACGTCGTCCAAGTTTTATTCTTCATCAGAGGTTTGTTGAAACCGCTCTTTGTCTCATCCCTCACCTAGGACCAGTTTGCCTTGGGTGGCCCTACCAGGGGCATAAAGCCCCGGACAACATAGCTCCTAGGATCATTGGGACACGCAAACCCCTCCACCACGATAAGGTGACGGTTCAAGGAGGGGTATATATATATATATATATATATACGTTCAAAAAGTTTCCACAGTTTCCAACCAAACAAACACAGAAACAAATAAGGTAGCCATCCAATTAAAAGAAGAAATGCCTGAGGACAAACACCTGCATGTAGCACCCAGAACTTGAGAATTTTTCGAATGTCCCTCGTGTATTTATATTAATGTAGATTTTCCATATATATGTAAATTTAAAAAAAAACACTCTTATGATAGGATGTCAGCGCCAGCATATTTTTCACATATTAGCTACATCTACGCTCTACAATCCACAATGCACTGAGTTTGCTGCATTGAATTGTGCTTTGGCCTCAAACATGATACCTGCTAACACTCCACGATGAGGGGTCTGCCACCTTCAGTTTCTTCCCCTTTCACACTGCCAAATTGTCTCAGAAGAATGCATCATAGGTATTCCCATGCTACTTTCCAACACACAGTACCCATTAAAAGCCATTGATTTATACGTTCAATGTTGAGAACCCTTTTGCCAGGTTAAATTAGGCACCGGCCGGCCTGCTTGTGGGCCATCAGCTATAGCCCACGGATTTCATTTTAATAAGGTGTAAGTGTACTGTAAGTTCTTGAGCTGTTGCTCGAAGATGCAAACATATGGATGTCATTCTGAGTATGCTTTATTAGAGATGTACTCTCACTATTCAAACATGTATCAACTATACCCTGCCTTTCCTTTTTTTCCTTCCCAAACAGAAATCGCCTGTGTGAAAGCAATGCGAACCGAAACCTTGAAAACTTGAAAAACACAGAAATATTACCTTATGAATTTGTAATTATTAACAGTCAAAATTATTAAAATTATTTTAACTATCTGTAAAATATCACGTTAGAAATGCTTTATTGCATTTCATCAGAAAAATATTTTAATCTCAACATTAATTTTAGTATTCTAAATGTTCAGAGAGCTGTCATAATTTGTATTTTATGTATTACATACATCGATCGCTGCCCATTACTACTATCACTGCTAGAGGAAATCTATTTAAGGAACATGTAGCGACAAACAACTAGGTCAGTGAGTATGTTAGATTACAAAGGATTTAACATGCTACTTTATTTGGTTAAGTTACGATGGAGTTTATGATGTTTTTAGCGTTACAATGCTTTCAAGAAACACAACCCAGATCACTACAATGGGTTCCTGTAGCAGCATATATTAAGTTCAAATCCTTGATGCTTACATGCCTATAGAGTAGTCAGTAGGCCTGCTCCTATATATGTGTAGAGACACCTCTGAGATTCTATACTCCTTCTGGACAACTCATGTCTGCTGTTGAACGTCATCTGGTGATGACACCATTGCATGGCATCAAATGTCCGTCCAGACTCTTTTTATATGTAGTTCCTGCTTGGTGGAATGAGTTGTCCACCTTTCGAAATTATGATTCCCACAATGTTTTTAAGATGTTGTTGAAAACACTTTGCTTAGTGAATTTCTGTCTGATACTAGCTGCTAGATTTTGCACTGTAGGAATTGTAACTCGCTTGTATTTCGTTCTGACATCATCACTTGTGGTGATTGATTTTGGACCCTTATCTTGGAACATTTGTTTCCTAAGTCATCCCCCAGACTGATATTTACTCTATTATACTGTCCTTACTTGTAAATCGCTTATAGGACAAAGTTCTGCTAATTTAATAAATGTAAATGTAAGATAAAAGTTTGGGCACGACTTTAAAAGATTAATCTAGAGTAGCAAAAATTCTATAGCCAGCCCTGGCTGTTAATTCTTGTTAAATATAATATTTAGAGCATGTGCATGGCAACCAGAGTAGCCAGGGAAATCTTATATTTGTATGAGATGCAAAATGCATGGATTTTTGATAAAATACTATTAATCGCATTGTAAACAGGAAGGTGCATTTCCAGAATACTGTGCATTGGAATTGAAGATCTGCCTCTCTCTTCTCATTCATTCATCAAGAATCCTGTCTTCTTGTACAAATTGTACCTTTTAATTTTTAAAAGACTTTATCTAATTTTAATATTTTTATTATATATTTCTATGGTCATGTTTTTACCATTTCATATGTGTTGCCATACCTGTTGATGTTAGTTTCCTTCTCGGACTTGTTGTTTAAGGCTGTGATTTTCATGTCCATACTCAAACAGTTTGACAATAACTTTAATTTTTAGTCACGTTTGAGCACTGTCATTGTGTTTGACACTTTCTACATTATGCTATTTAAGATGGTAATACTGCATTACAGTATTATTGTCCTAGTTTTGGATGAAGTTTTGAAACTGTTTAATTTTAGTTTTATAAGGAAAGAATATTTTGGTCGTCATTGTCTCTATTTAGTGTCCAAATAGCTGATCAGTATTCTCGTCCTTCTAGTATTGGAACTTATCTACCACTCTTAATATTTTCAGCCATTGAAATTACCTTCCTTTTCTGCTACACAATTATTATTTGTCTCTGGGACAACTTCATTTCTGTAGTCATTACAGTAATTACTGGGTTGACTGTTGTGGGCTTGAGAGTACTCTGCTGTCAGCTATGTCCCCTGCAGGAGTGCTTCCTGCCGTTTACCCAGTGAAGCCAAAGAAGGGATACAGGCACCAGGTGTGGGGGGAATGGATACCTCAATTAGTCCATTAGTCTGAATTAGTCTCAATTAGTCTGCCTTTCCCCCTTATTCACTGGTCAAGTTTGATACCGTCTTGTGTGAGGACTACTTTCATATTCCAGAGGTACTGTATTAACAAAATATTAGAAAAAAACTAAATAGTAAAACTAGTGATTTGCATGTTGTGAACATACAGCTGGATGAATTGACATGTGGATTGTTTGCCATGCATGAAGTGAAATATTTTCATGGAAGTTTTAGATACTCTTTGCTCTTATCCGGCATTGGTCACCATAAGCCCCCAATCTGTCAGAAACGTTGTTATCTCTGTACTCCATTAAAGCATGAGATTAAATTTTAGCCATCACTACAAACCATATGTAAAAATTATAATTTCTTGGGTAGAGTATTGCTTTTAGTAGACCAATCAGATCATATACGTACCCTCGTTCTGTAACCAAAAAACAGGCAACCTTTAATGTATAAGCAGCATCACTCACAACTAACACTTTTTAAGACACATACACACATCTGTGCAGATGAGTAGAAGCCAATGTCTCACTCACCATGGCAATCCTGAAGCTGGCCTCATCAGCAGTAAAACTATCAGCTAAAATCTCTTTGTGTGTAACATTTGTTTCATTTGATTTTTAAGAAGAAAAGTCAATTTGACATATCAAAAACCTTATTTGTCTTTTCTTGGCCAAAATGAAACAATATTGCTAACATGCAACAGCTTTTTTCTATTTTCATTAAGGTAATTGTGTACCACATATTTGTTTGCTGCAGTTCCTTCCTGCAACAGACCAAGAGCTAGTTAACAGCATGGAAGTCGGAAGCACTCTGTTTCAAAGGCAAGGCAGCTTACTATAAAAGGACACAACCCTACGGTTAGATTTTTCTGAATTTGTTCTTGAAAAGGTTTTCTCACAAACCCAGTAATGGTCATCATTTATTATATCATGAAAAGTTTTAAGAATTCTGATATTCTGTAACAATGGAAAAGAGCTCATTACTAAGGAATTAATATAGGTTAGGAGCATGCACAGATTGCAGGGTGTTGCCGTACCCACCACATGACAAACCAGTCTAATATGGTGGAACACTTTAAAAAACTGCTAAAAACCCATTATTTTAGTATGGCTTTCTTAGAGCTTCATTTTTGTGTAACCCTGATATTCTGTATATGGATTTAATAATCATTTTTATCATTTCTAACCAATCCGTACTACCCCCTACTTTCTCTGCTGTTCTTTTTCTGTTTTTTAGTAGTGGTGATCTGCTCCACCACCTCCTGATCAGGGTCCCTAAATTGATGGATAGAAGGCCAGATGTTCACATGACCATCATCATCTAATTCTTCCACGTGAAGCCTGAAAACCAAGAGGACTGATTTAGATTATTTATGTTATGTAGAATACCCAGTGGAGGTTTGGCGATCTCGTGGCCTCGGAAACCCTGCAGATTTTGTTTTTTTTCTCCTATCCCTGGAGATTTCTTTTGTTTTTTCTTTCCTCCTGACCATTGGACCTTGCTTTATTCTATGTTACTCAGTAATGCCGAATTTAATGTTTATATTCTTCTTTTTTCTTTCTTCATCTTGTAAAGCACTTTCAGCTACATCATTTGTATGAAAATGTGCTGTATAAGTAAATGTTGTTGTTGTCATGATAAACTTACCTGTCCACATGACTTAGCTCTCTGAAGCTTGTTGTAATAGTCCATTGTCCAAGATGGAGACATCTGTAATGATGATCTTGGCTGTCCTTAATTTAAGATAGCAATTTCCCTAACTGTTACACCCTCAGCTATTCTGATTTCTCAAATTTTAGGGTGTCCAAAGGATTAGTTATGAGGTCCTAAATGCCCTGGCCTGTACATCACACCATGTTTTTATATTGCATAAACTAATCTTAATTTGTGAAAACAAAATATTAAGTACTAGTAAATGTAATTATGACGTTGTATGAAAAAAGGAAAACTTATAAAAATAGATTTTAGAGTGACTAGACAGATTGTTTAATAATAGAATTATATCATTATAAATATTTATTGCTTGATTTTTCTCTTTTTACAAACTTTGTACCACAATAGTCTGCATGAAGTGAAAATGAATATAAAGAAGATGGTTATCATTAATAGTAAAACCAATATAATGTCAACACAGTGGTATTCATACCATGACATACGGTATGATTCAGTTTGCAAATGACTGGCACCTTTGTTATTTATTACATATTCAATCCAGAATATGGCGGCGTCCAGTGGTTGAACAAGCTGGTCATGATGGAGTCTGGACAGTCGCTGCATGTTGTTTCGATAGGATGGTTTGTTAAGGACAGTTTCCAATGCTTCTAATACATCTTCAGTGTTTAAATTAGTGATGTCAAGCACCTTGGCTGCACCTCTCTCCTTTAACCTGACGAAGTTATCAAATTGGTCGAAGAGAAGAGGCAGTCCTACTATGGGCACACCATGGTAAATTGCTTCATAGATTCCATTAGTGCCTCCATGAGACACAAATACTCTGGTCTTAGGGTGTCCCAAGATATCATTTTGGGGTATCCATTTGACCAGAAGTGTATTATTACCTAAACCAGTAGGAGTTTCTCCAGAATGCTTCCAAATCACTTTCTGGGGTAGCTGTGCAAAAGCAGCAGCTATCTTATTTGTAATATCTTCTGGGAGGTTGCTTATTAGAGTTCCTAATGAAATGATAATGACACCATGCTCACCAGAGCTTTCCATAAATTGTTCCAAATCTGATGGTAAAGGCTTAGGAGGTTTACACTGAAAACCACCTACATAGATAACATTTGGCATGGATGGCCTTGGGAATTCAAAGACAAAATTAACCCTTATGAGCCAAATGTCAGCAGACTGAATGAGAGTATTAATATTAATATCAGGACCAAAGTACCGTGAGCACACAGCATCGTAATATGGTCTTATGAAAAACCTTTCTAACCATGTATTAAATCCATAATTTACTACACTTTTTAGTCTTTGGGAAAAAGTCATTTTATCAGTAAATTCGGTCCCTGGTAATGGAGTGTAAGAAATTGGAGATGGAGCAATAAAGAAATGTGCCTCACTACTGGATACCCAGCGGACATTAAAAACCATAGGAAGCTGGAGATAGTGGGCTATAAGCACTCCTCCACCCAGACCAGGGTCTGTAAGGGCCAAATCAAAATGAGCTTCTTGGAGCTTCGTCATCAGCTCCTGGTTTTCAAACATGGTGGAAGCCATTAGACAAGACATATGGTGACCCTTAGATATCAGACTGAACATTTGATACTGCAGGGCAAGAAGGGAAAACCAAGATCCCTTACTTTTGGTGTAAATCATGTTATTCACCATTGAACGAAACAGTTCATCTCTGTTTGTGTCTTGTGGAAGAGGAAGAGGTATTCTAATTGAAGTGTAGAATGGAGACTCCTCATTGATGTACCAGTTGGTGGAGGGCATCACTACTGTAATGTTGTGTCCTCTATTGTACAGCTCTTGAATGAGAATTTTCATATTCACCCAGTGGCTTCCATCAACTGGAATAACTAGAATCTTGCCAGCCTGGCAATAAGGGTAGTGAAAGAGAAGACTCATTGAAATGACAGTTTTCAAAATTTGTATCCAGGAAGAAAACTTCATTTTGAACCTGAAAGAATAAAATATTCATTTTGAATAAATAATTGGAGAATTAAGTAAGAGATGTCATTTTATTGCTGCATCATAGAAACTATCAGAAACCAACCTGAATTAAAAAAAACTAATAATCATTTTCCTGGTGAGATTCACTTTGAAAAATCCTAAGCTGTAAAGAACATTCCTGTAGCAGCTGTTTCAAGGCCTTCCAGCAAAATTTCCAGATTTTCATAAATCAGATAAGAGGCTGAATCTGTGTAATGTGTCCTGAGTCTGCCCGCGGTTCACCACCATTTGAGGTGCCCAATGCCTAAGCCACCTCAGTTGACAGCACGCAACCTCATGTGTAAAAATCTCCTTTTTAAATGAGTATTGCTTTGCCCTTTCTGTTATTACGATATTAGCTACTCTGTGCTGTACTCTAATAAAATACCTTCCAAATTCATCAGAACTTTTGTCTAAACCAAATACAACTAACCCCTAAATTCTGCCTGTTAATTTCTTTGGCTATTACTTCAGTATATTTCTACACAAATCGTACACTTCCTTTAATGTTCACATTATTGATGACTGTTCAGCTCTTCAGTATCTCCTTTTTTAAACAAATATTCCACCAAGTTTGCCTTTCCCTTGCCAAATTACCTGCAATTGCTTTATCGATCTATCCATCTAAACAGACAAATCTAAATAGTTTTATTCATTGCAATCCAATCTTTCTAAATATTTGATGCAGATTATTAGTTATTCATCCTCATGACTTCCATCTTCATAGGAAGCAGAACAGAGGTGAATACTGGTCTCATGAAAGGAGTTGTTATATCTAACATGATATAGGACCAGGGGATGAGCAGAATGACGAGTTATAAACAAAACTAACACACAACTAACTAAACAACTAACACATACAATTCTTTGTCTGGGTAGACATAAGATCCTTATTACCAAAAAAGAAAATTGATAACTACAATTCATAGTGCTATCCAAAACCTTGGATGCTGAGCACCCTGCACTGCGCCACACTGCCCGTTTTTCACTTAAAGTGAAATACCATCACATATTGTAAGACATGAGCCATTTAATAAGGAAGTGCTTTGACAACTGTAAACATTATAAAACATTACAAAGTTCTGGGGAATAACATAATAAAAATTATAATAAAAATACAACAAGAACACAAGAATTTCAGAGCTATATGGCTGTTGGATAACATGTCCATCATCCGTCATATTCTGTTACACACTCAAATTTTAATTAACAACCATAAACATTCTTTATAGATGGACATTTTTCATAAAATTAGGCATAATGTAAATTTCTCTTGCCATCTGTAGTGAAATACCAATCTGCTCCAACATCCACTACTGAAAGGTATCAATTATTCTTTTAAGAGGAATAAATACATCTTGATGTCTTTAAACACAAATGGGGGAAGAAATACAAGCAATGATCCGATAATCAATCATATTCTTGTTGTACACCACATGCTTAAATTAATAACAGCCAATACCCAAATTGCAATGAAATAAAGTATTTTTTTTTACTAATAATTTTCTTGGTTAACATTAATATAGTTTAATATATGGGTCTTAAAATTAATAGAACATCCATATGAGATTCATGTTTTTTTTATTAGGAAGCCAAACCAGAAAATAGATGTTACACATGCGTTCAGCTTTCCCCAGTATCATTAAAGCAAGTTTAATTAAGTTTTAAATTTAATTAAGTTTTAAAGTTTAACCTTTGACCAGATTGTAAAATACCATGAGGTAATCCAGGATTATCATACGTGCTTCAGTACTGGATTAACCATAAGGTTGCACTCTAGCACTGTGGAAAATAAAATAAAATAGCTATGGGGAACGTTATCAGTTAGGATATGTGTACCTTACATAGACTCATCATATCATACATGAATAAGCAAATTCTCAAAATAAAAAACCACTGCCTAACCACTCATAACTCCAGAGAAGCAAAATAATTTGATAACAAAAGCATCATAAACATTACTAAACAGCACCTGGTAACATGACTTTTAAAAGTAACTTATTAACTTTACAAATTATTTACCAAAAATGTAAATATGTTATATAGGTTATTTGAAAATGTAAGGTTATTTTCACACTGAAAAGGACAGAAGGTAGAATGCAGGTTTATTCTTCAATGTGTGTGCATAAAATGCATGAAATGTAATGCTTTGTAAACAGCATTTTACTTTTTCTTCTTGTATATGAAAATGTGCATAATTCTCTGGCAATCATTTTTTATTAAATCATAAGCCCAAATGAACTTTCATGAAACTGACCAGAAAGACAATCAAATTTGACTCACCTTTGTGTTTTATAAATACATTTAGTCCTTCATGTCTAATAAAGTAAATAACTTCCATCCCATTTTTTTCAATCCCCAATGTGAGGTCCCGAATAACTGTGCCTCCAGTTCAACCTGTTTCAACATAACTTTTGTGAACACCTGATTGAAAACTAAACTGACTCTTTATTTATAGGTTTCTGTTGCTGGGTTGCACCCAGCACACTCTTTTCAGATTGACTGTGTGATTCAGCCCTGCAGAAGACTGGACACATTTGCATCTCACCGTTGTGACCGATAGGGGGCGCTGTCGTCCCCTTGAACCCTCAGACCAGACGCCAGCACCAGATAAAAGTCCAAAAGTTGACTTTATTAAAGCAGATCAGTGCACAAAGCACCTTCCTCTCCACAATACTCATAAATCCACACAATAATACACAATAACCAATAATCCTCCACTCCCAGTCACGTTGCCACCCTGCCACCCAGCTCAGCTTGTCGTCTGGTATTTCCCTTAGTCTTAATAGTCCGTGACCCGGAATTGCTTCTAAACCCCTGTCCATGTGACTTCCTAGCACTTCCGGGTCAGATGAAAACTCCTTTTTCTTTAACCCGGAAGCACGTCATTCCCTTTGTCCATGTGACTAGGACGCACTTCTGGGTTGTATGAAAAATACTCGTTATTCCTCCCTGCAGCTCCATCTAGTGGCCTCTGTGGTATCCAGAAGGGCTGTGGATGAAAACTCCATTGTCCATAATTCCCTGCTGGTATTCGGGGCACCTCCATGCTGCAGGGAGGGCTTCACCTGGCGGCCTGAGAGTATTGGCGGGGATGACTGGCCGGCCATAGACTACACCATACATCCATTATGCTGCCCTAATCTCTGTCTCCCTATGACCCTAAACTGGTCCAATTAACTTTACTCCTCAGCACATTCAGGATTGAATATGTATACTTTGAACTTTTGTCCATTTCTTTTTATCTTCATTGCATGCTACACATGTGGTATTTCCTCACTACCATTCTCTAGACGGCTGGAGCACACAGTGCACAAGGGTACCAAATAAGCAACAATATTTTTTATAAAATAAAGCAGTATTTTTTTTGAAGTGTCAGGTAGTTAACACAGTCATGCATATCTGTTCTTTTTTTTGTAAGTAATGCAGACATTTTTATTTCAATAAAATAGGTATTGCTTTTGGTTACTCATTACTTTAAAAATAATCTGACTGTGTAACATATTATCTATAACATTACCCCCAACACTGCTGCCAAATAAACCTAACTGTGATGGAACAGTGATATCAATGGGTGTCAAAAAATACAGTTTTTATTTCTAAAACTGAGGTAGACCAATTTCCATGGATTCTAAGAATTTTCCATTAGTCCATGAGTTACGCAGTTCCAAATGAATTAGATTTAAAAAGAAAAGTTGACAATTTTTTAAAAAATAAGCTCTGGAGGTTTCTATCGAGAGGCTAATTTAGCAAGTATAGTGACAAGAAAGATCAGTTCACACTGGTGAGAGGTGAGATAAAGTTTTGAGAGGTCCAAAAGAAGGAAAATTGTAGAACGGTCTTTAGAGAGATAAAGGAAGAGACAAACCGGCTTATTTGTAGCCAGAAAAAAAAAAACAGGAAGGCAGTGGCACAACATATGGAGCAGGTGCCAGATATAGAAAGCAAGCACAAAGGACAAAATGAAGGAAAAATGATTAGAAATACCCATTAAAATAAAATCTTCATTGGGAGTATGGTACATTTTAAAAATTATTTTAAGTTGTTTTAATTGCTACGTAGGGTTTTTGGAAGAAATATGACATTCTGAAAATATTTTACAAAAAGAGAGGGGAAGGATGTGGATGAAGATCACAGGACCATTGTGAGATTAAAGGAAAAAAATTCTAGAAAGACTTAAAGAGTAGAACAGATGGTGGAGACAGGCTTCTTCAAGTTAGGAAAAAAACAAAGAAAAATGCAGGTGCTAAGGAAAAGGCTAAGATAAAGAGACGCCACATGCCTTGAACACTGATCGAGCTGTATTTGTTCCTCCGTTTTTTCCAGCATAACTTTTAAGGCTGTCTCGAAGCGATTATATAAACGTTTCTCCATGTCTTTATTATTCTGCTGAAGCTCCTACAGCAGCTTCTCGTTTTTCTTGAGCACGTCATTTATATCTTTCTTGAGCTCCTTTATGTCTTGAGCGCTGGCCATGGTGGCCATTGCATTGATCATTACCTTCAGTTCGGACAGATCGTTTCGGCCTTCGTGCTCTGCAGGTGAAGTGACAAGACCTGTTAGAGTCGATGCTCCCGGCTCCTGAGGAATAGATGAAAACGCGGAAGGCAAGGCCATTTCCAGTTTCAATGGATCTTCTAGAATCGACGAGCTATCGTGACCTGCATCACTTGCACATTCGCTCCTAGTTTTGTTCTCGACTGGAGATGATGCAGTGGCCTGGGGTCCCGGGAGATCTGAGCTTCTGCTAACAGAGTTCTGCTTCAGATGTTCATCTCTTATAACGGACAAGAACAACTTGGAGTTGTAAACAGTAGAAAAAAACATGAACTAGGAAGAAAAAAACAAGACTGGGGAGACTGGACTGTTAAAAGGTCTTAACAGATCACTAAGAAGGCTAATTCATGGTGATCCCAGTGAATGACCACATTCTGAAATAAGTACTTTTTCCAGTATAACTGTTGCAGTCATTTCCCTGTCATTTGTACTTACTTGCCAGAAGCATTGACCTCATTTAACTTACTCATCTTTTGACATGTGGGAGGAAAACCTGAGTGGCCTAAGGAAAATCTATTAAGGTATTCTTGTTAAACTTCCTCTTGTTGAAGGATAATAATGTCCCCACCTATCTATTTTATGTATTAATATTAATTGGTTTATAGTGTCTATTGGTGATATCTTGTATGTTTATGGGATCATTATTGTTATATATTTCAGAGTACAGTGAAATTCTTATTTGCTTCTAATTATCAACATGCAAAATGTTGCCCTACTTTAAGAACATTTGTGCAAACTAGATGAAAACAGGCCATTTTGCCCAACAAAGATTGACAGTCCTAAAATAACAGTCTTGATCCACTGGACTAATTCCCTTCATAATTTTAAACACTTCAATCATGTCTCATGTTGATCTTCTTTTGCTTAAACTGAAAATGCTTAGCTCTTTTAATTATTCCTTGTAACTCTTCCTCTGCAGTCCTGGAATCATCCTAATCCCTCTTCTCTGGACTTTTTTTCAGGCACTATGATTACTTAAAGATATTTGTAGGCAGAAAAGATTTTCTCTGCAAATTACTTACTTACTTACTTTATATACATAGTGATGAATGAACAAGCATAGTTTCCTTTTGTATACAGTTATGTGAAATTGACAAAAAAATTACCTTTGCTAATGATTTTATGGTTGCAAAATGTGAATCTGATTAAAATGTGAATCTGTGGGTTTTTCAAAGTGTTTTGGAGTAGAACTAAGCAATGTTGCTCTCTAAGAGTTATTCAACAGATGATACTACTTTCTCTTTCCTTGTCCATCTTTCAGCTACCTTTGCTGCCCCAAAGTTCCACTGCTGCTTCTATGTGACTCCTCGTAATATCATCACGGTGTCAGCCTACACACTCACAGCACCAGTAATGACTCACACATTTATTTAGGGGCAAATAACACCATGGATAACCCCATCTATGCTCATTTTCCCCAATGCCGGTGGCCACATACTCAGACCAATGGATTTTAGCAATGGTGAAGTGCTTGCAAATATTTGATGACCAGCCCCACTTTTTACTTTCCATTTTCTGCACCATAATAAAGTGTCCCATGGTTTTGCACAAGGAAAAAAAGGTTGCACATGAGATGAAAGTCTGTACTAATGTGTGGAAAAACACATTGGCGTTTTATTTATTATTTTTTTGCATCAGATTTAATTACACACAATCATTTCATTGATTGCATGTCACACTTAAACACTTAGTGTCCACTTGAACGATCATTTAGATCAAGGGGGCAGTTGAACTGACATTTGTATTTTGGGTAGCACTTCTGCCTTTAGTAAATAGACTAGGGTTCGTGTCCTGGGTCCTCCCTGTGTGGAATTTGCATGTTTTCCCCTTCTGCATGAGTTTCCTCCAAGTACCTGCATTTCCTCCCACTGCCATAAGACATGTAGGTTAGGTGGATTGGTGATACTAAATTGTCCTTTGTGTGGTTGGGTATGTGTGTGCGTTTATGTGTGTTCACCCTGCAATGGATTGACTCCCCGCAACCCCATTTAGGACTAAGCAGGTTTGAAAATGACTGACTGAGCTGGGAATTTCATTCAGTTTCCTGCAGTACACACCACTTTGCCATTGTGGCTACATTATTATTATTATTATTATTATTATTATTATTATTATTATTATTATTATTATTATTATTTAAAATTGCATAAGTGAATTAATTAAGCTAATTGACAAAATTACCCAAAAAAGTACTCTTACCTAATACTTTTTCATGGAGTACATTCAATTTTTCCTGAACAAGGGACCATGCTCTGATAGAATGTTGCCGCAGACAACACAAAATGAGTCACTGGATTGGAACCCGATTGCAGCAGGTGACACCTCAGCACTACACTGGAACAGCGTGAGGTTTTCTACAGTGTCTGGAGTGCCAATCCTGCCACCAACCCGCAAGCTTTCCCTTGAAGTTGGGGTACCTGCTTGCAAGGCTGGCTGCACATTAACGTCATACCCAGGACAAATTGCAGGTTAAGGGCCTTGCTAAAAGGCCCAATGGAGTAGAGTCATTTTTAGGTCAGATTATCTCAGGTTGCAACGTTAGTTACCACAGCTATGCTGATGACACACAGCTGTACTTATCAATAGCACCTGATGACTCCGACTCTTTCGATACACTAACACAATGTATTTCTGAATGGATGAATAGTAATTTTCTCAAACTAAATAAAGACAAAACTAAAATCTTAGTAATTGGCAATAAAGGATTCAATGAGGTTATAGAAATAAACTTGATGCACTAGGATTAAAAGTTAAGACAGAAGTAAAAAACTTAGGGGTAACTGTTGACTGTAATCTGAATTTTAAATCGCATATTCATCAGACCACTAGGACAGCATTTTTTCACTTAAGAAACATAGCAAAAGTTAGACTTCTTATATCATTGAAAGATGCTGAGAAATTACTTTACGCTTTTGTTTTCAGTAGACTAGATTACTATAACGCACTCCTCTCAGGACTAATTCAAAAAAGACATAAATCACTTGCAATGAGTGCAGAATGCAGCTGCTAGAATCCTAACTAGGAAAAGAAAATCCGAACACATTTCTCCAGTTTTGATGTCACTACACTGGTTGCCTGTGTCATTCAGGATTGACTTTAAAATACTGCTTATGGTTTATAAAGCCTTAAATAATCTCGCTCCATCTTATATATCGGAATGCCTGACACGTTATATTCCAAATCGTAACCTTAGATCTTCAAATGAGTGTCTCCTTAGAATTCCAAAAGCTAAACTTTAAAGAAGTGGTGAGGCGGCCTTCTGCTGTTATGCACCTAAAATCTGGAATAGCCTGCCAATAGGAATTCGCCAGGCTGATACAGTAGAGCACTTTAAAACACTGCTGAAAACACATTACTTTAACATGGCCTTCTCATAACTTCACTTTAACTTAATCCTGATACTCTGTATGTTCAATTCATCACAATAACTATTCATAGTGGCTCTAAAATCCGTACTGACCCCAACTCTCTCTTCTGTTTCTTTTTCCGGTTTCTTTGTGGTGGCGCAACTCAAAGCATCATGATGCTCCAACATTGATGGACTGAAAGCCAGAAGTCTACGTGACCATCATCATCAGGTCCTTCCATGAAAACCCTAAATACAAAGAGGACTTTTTGATTTATGTTAGGTAGATTGCCCAGAGGGGACTGGGCGGTCTTTTGGTCTGGAACCGCTACAGATTTTATTTTTTTTTTCTCCAGCTTTTGGAGTTTTTTTTTTTTGTTTTTTCTGTCCACCCTGGCCATCGGACCTTACTTATTCTATGTTAATTAATGTTGACTTATGTTTATTTTTATTGTGTCTTCTATTTTTGTATTCATTTTGTAAAGCACTTTGAGCAATATTTTTTTGTATGAATTTGTGCTATATAAATAAATGTTGATTGATTGATTGATTTTTGGCATTTACAGGATTCGAGCCAGCAACCTTCTGATTCCCATCAACATATCCTTAGCTTCAGGGACACCATTCAGTCTTTAGAAAAGGCCTAAATACACATGCAGTAATCTAACACAAATCAAGAACCATTCTCCCACCCACTTCCCAACTCACACAGCTCTACACATAAGAAAACAGAGAGAGGTATGCGTGGTATAGGGGTTTGCGGGGTTGGGACATCACCGGACCACAGCCGTCCAGTCTACCATCAACTGAAAGATAAGTAACCACTCATTGATTGTGGCACTAGACAGTTCCTTCATCCAGGACATATTAGGAGATTTCTAGTAGTTAGGGAGAAGAGAATCAGAGATATTAACAAATTTTACTGTTATGGTATCTGAACAGAACAGTATATACTTTGCAGACTAAAGAGATAGCACAGATAGGTTGAGAGGCAGAACAAATTAAGTAGATGAATATTTAAAACCATTATATTAAAAGACAGTTAGAGACAACAGACCAGAAGGAAGCAACAGGAGGACAAATTAAAAACATATGGATAAAGGTGCCTGGGAGTTTAAAACAGAATAGGTTATACTGTTTAAAAACAAACAAAATCATAAAATTTAGGCAAAGTGTAAAACATGAATGTTGCATGAATTAAATAGCAGAGGGAAGGCTGAGGTTCCAGATAAAGCAAATAAAGAGAGGACAGGCATTAGGAAGGTGCTATATACATGAAATGTATTATTATTATTATTATTATTATTATTATTATTATTATTATTATTATTATTATTATTATTATTATTATAAGAGTTGCAATCCTTACTTAGAATAACATGAAGTGTGGAGTCAGGCTCCCTAGCTGCAGTTAATCAGTAAAATATGTAAAGTGGAGAAGGGGAAGAAAAGAGAACCAAACCACTCCAAACGTGACTAGGTAGTAAAAGGTAGGAAAAAAAGAAGGAGAAGGAATACAAAACTTTGAAAATAATGAGTGGAATGGAGGAACACCTGAGTTCATAAATATGTCACTCTGTGTTTTCACACCCAGATGAGGATAAAGGTATACAGTAACCACTAATTCAAAACACCTCATTGCAGAAAATGGGATTTTGGGGGCACCAAGGTGGGCAGACAAATATGAGACTTTCCACAAATGTTAGATTCTCCAAGAAATTAGAGGGCCAAATTTTAAAAAAGTTTTTTAAATGTTTAGGAGACATTTAATTACACTAAGAAATTAAGGGTGTAGTAAATCAAAACATCAAGTGGACATAGAGTAAGCACCAAGGAAGTAATAAAGCTCAAACCAAGATTCAAAAGACTAAATGAAGATTAATTCAGGATTTGAAATCATAATAATTACTAATCCTATGCTATATATATTTGTATTTGTATATATGATTCAAAAACATGCTATAAATAAACTAAAATATATGGTCAAATATAAAAAGTGCTACTTCCAAAACATTCACAGATGTAAAATCTTGTTTTTATGTATTATTTACTATAAATACAGGCTATTAGACATAAGAGATTTTAAGTTTAAATATTAGAAACTGTTGTTAAATATTAGAAACTGTTACAGTTAATGCACAAAATAAAGAGAACTGAGCTGCACACGCCATTGAAGCTTAAAGGTGTCTTAAAAGGACACATATAGAGTAAGAAAGAATAATATTTTACCTGTGCTGTAGAACCTGATTTTCTTTTTCTGAGCCACGGTTTATTGTGTGAAGTCCTAACTGAATAACGTTTACTGGTCGAAAGTTTAACCTTTATGATCAAACACGTCAGTTTTCCTTTTTAAAGTAGACCAGTTACTTATTAATGACCTTTCGTACTCACTCATGATATGGTCCATTTATCTCTATTAGGAGTTTGAAAAATAGACAGTATTACTTGGGAATTAAGGGATTGACAAAATGAAAATCCATCCATTATCCAACCCTCTATATCCTAACTACAGGGTCACGGGGGACCAATTCCAGCCAACACTGGGCGCAAGGCAGGAAATAAACCCCAGGCATGGTGCCAGCCCACCACAGGGCACACACGGGACAATTTAGAATCGCCAATACACCTAACGTGCATGTCTTTGGACTGTGGGAGGAAACCCACGCAGACACAGGGAGAACATGTAAACTCCATGCAGGGAGGACCCGGGAACCAAACTAGGGTCTCCTAACTGCGAGGCAGCAGCACTACCACTGCGCCACCGTGCCACGCAACAAAATGAAAATTCCAAATAAAATCGGTACATAGTGCACTTGGGGTTTTTTAGCGATGAACAATCGGTCTCGACCCAGAAACTAATGAGATGGCATAGGCACAGGCTTCCAGAAGATCCGTGCAATTAAAAATGATGTAGGCAAGCGGGGAAATTTATGAGAGAAAAAGAAAAAGTTTGTTTAGCTTAAAATGCTCTGCATGATTTCTAATCATTTTTGTTCAGTCATCTTCCATATAATAGTGCAACATTGGAAATGGTGCATTACGTCAGCAAATATATAGATTCCTTTAATCTGATTAATAAGTGACGTGCATGAAATAATTTGCTGATGCACGTGTTTGGGCAGAGAGAGTTTCTAACTGTAAGGGGTGAACACATCTTATAAGGTGGGAGTTCTTAAACCTTTTAAAATGAGGACGCAAATAAGACAGTCACTACTGGGACCAAAGAAGAAGATTACTATCATAATAGTAATGGTTTAAGTCATTAAACCATTACTTAAAAAGTCAGACCTAGACCCACACATACTAAATAACTATAGGCCTATTTCAAATTTACCATTTCTCTCTAAAATACTAGAGAAAGTAGTCGCCAGTCAGCTTCAGTCACACCTTACGCATTACAATTTATTTGAGAAATTCCAGTCTGGCTTTCGCACTGGTCATAGTACAGAAACGGCACTAACACGGGTTGTAAATGACATTCTGATATCCTCTGATGAAGGAAATTCCACTGTAATTATGTTGTTGGACTTAGGTGCAGCGTTTGACACCATTGACCATTCTATTTTACTGCACAGGCTAGAAAACGATGTTGGGCTTACAGGCCCCGTGCTCGCTTGGTTCAATTCTTATTTATCAAATCGATTCCAGTATGTACAGAAATGTGCTGACAGTACTCCATCATTATACACAGAAGTTGAATATGGTGTCCCGCAGGGCTCAGTACTGGGACCTTTACTGTTTTCACTTTACATGCTTCCACTGGGATCTCTCATTAGGAAACATAATGTTAATTTTCACTCGTATGCAGATGACACCCAGTTATACCTTTCATTTAAATCAAATGAAGTTTCTCCGATGTTGTCTTTAATTAGTTGTGTTAGTGAATTAAAGGAATGGATGAATGAGAACTACTTGTCTTTAAATACAGATAAAACAGAGATGTTAATTGTTGGAGGGAATGACGCTGATCACAGCAATATTTTGTCGTCATTTAACTCAGTTGGAATCCCAATTAATTTTACTGAATCAGCCCGCAATCTAGGAGTTATCTTTGACTCTAGCATGTCATTTAAAGCGATATTACAAAGTCGTCCAAAACCTGTTTTTTCCATCTTAAAAATATTAGGAAATTAAGGCGCTTTCTAAATAAACAGGATTGTGAGAAATTAATTCATGCATTTATCTCTAGTAGGATTGACTACTGCAATGCGGTGTTCACTGGCTGTTCAAACTGTTCTCTATACAGCCTCCAGTTAATCCAAAATGCCGCTGCAAGAATTATTACAAGAACAAGAAAATATGAACACATAACCCCAGTTCTTAAATCTTTACACTGGCTCCCAGTTAAATTTAGGGCAGATTTCAAAATCCTCCTTTTAACATATAAAGCATTAAACGGCCAAGGTCCAGCTTACTTGTCTGAACTTATCATGACTTACAAACCTGAGCGCACATTAAGATCTCAAGATGCTGGCCTGCTTAGGATTCCAAGGATTAATAAAATAACAGTGGGAGGTCGAGCTTTTAGTTACAGGGCCCCTAAACTGTGGAATGGTCTTCCTGCTTCCATAAGAGATGCCCCCTCGGTCTCAGCCTTTAAATCCCGGCTGAAGACTCACTACTTCAGTTTAGCATATCCTGACTAGAGCTGCTGATTAACTGTACAGACTGCATCTCTGTTGTTAGTCATTAGCACTATAACATAAGTAACATGAATAATTATATTTGAATACTAACCCTCACCTATTCTGTTTCTTTTCTCGGTACCCAAATGTGGCCATTGGTGCCACGCCCACCTGCCAAGTTGTTTGCCTGCCTATGGTAAAGTCATCCCTGATGGAGGATCACAGGAATCATGGGAAAGAGGGGTCCTTTCATCGGAGCAATGTTTCAGCCGTGGCATGGCCAAATGGAGATGCAGCAAGATGGATGAGGTCTCCAGGACTCTAAAAATATCGAAACCTAATTATGTCATATCATCTACTGTTAAACCGTAATTCTAAAATTTTTATTATGCTGTCTTAAGGAATTGTTCTGTTGTGTATATTGTATTGTATTGACCCCCTACTTTTGACACCTACTGCACGCCCAACCTACCTGGAAAGGGGTCTCTCTTTGAACTGCCTTTCCCGAGGTTTCTTCCATTTTTCCCTACAAGGTTTTTATTGGGAGTTTTTCCTTGTCTTCTCAGAGAGTCAAGGCTGGGGGGCTGTCAAAAGGCAGGGCCTGTTAAAGCCCATTGCGGCACTTCCTGTGTGATTTTGGGCTATACAAAAATAAACTGTATTGTATTGTATTGTAATAACATCAACTACATAAAAGGACACATAACAATGGCCATACAGACGTGGACAAATTTGTTGGTACTTCCAAAAAAAAAAAACTACAATTGTCTCTTAAATAACTGAAAGCTTCATTTTCTCTTCAGTGGACATAAAGCCATTACTTTTCTCATCTGTCCAAAGGTCATTCTCCCAGAAGCATTGTGGCTTTGTTTAGCAAATTCCAGCCTGGCGTTTTCATATTTTTCTATCAACAGTGGAGTCTTCTTGGGTCTTCTTCCCTTGCTTTTTGTTGGTGAACTCCAAAACTTGAATAGCCGGTACCCAGCGAAAAGTGTTGAGGCTGAAACCAAAAAATGTCCTTCTGGTGGCTTTAGTAAATATTGAGCAAAAGAAGAGGTACAGTAAGGTACCAGCTTTGACACCACGAAGTTACTTGTTGAATCATCCTGCAAGCACATGAGGGCCTGTGCAGGTGAGTGATAGCCATATCCAAGGAAAGGGTCTCATGCAAGGCAGCCTTTCAAATCCTCACTCAAGGCAGTGGGAGGAGTTTAGGTGGCTCTTTGAGCTGCTAGCAGTTCCTCCAACTTGGAGCTCCAAGTACCTGGAGTTGACTTACTGACAGTTGTCATTATTCATTAGTCAGATAACCCTTCCACAAAACTAACCACAGTGTAACCGGGCCGACCTCTGGAGGTGTGCAGCTTGCCTCTATTGGCACCTATTGGAATCAACTCCACCTACTTGGGTTACACAGAAAAGGTTTGAAGAATATGGAGTGGGACTACTGCTACAGGGAGTGGTCTCCACGTTTGCAGAAGCACTACAGAATGACTGTAGTGGATAAGCCATCCAATAGGGAAATCCCAATTATGCCAACTAGTGAGGTAATGGGAACTAAAACCCCTGCAGCAAAAGAAGTTTTCACAACCCTATCATCTTCATTTTTTCAGTTTGAAATCTGGCACCCAAAGACAGATACAAACAACAACACTACAATAGGCTAATAAAACCCCTGTACAAAATATAGTTAAAACACTAACTATACTGCTCAAAAGAATTAAAGGAACACTTTTTAATCAGAGTATAGCATAAAGTCAATGAAACTTATGGGGTATTAATCAGGTCAGTTAAGTAGCAGAGGGGGTTGTTAATCAGTTTCAGCTGCTGTGGTGTTATTGAAATTAATAACAGATGCACTAGAGGTGCAACAATGAGATGACCCCCAAAACAGGAATGGTTTTACAGGTGGAGGCCACTGACATTTTCCCCTCCTCATCTTTTCTGACTGTTTCTTCACTGGTTTTGCATTTGGCTACAGTGGGTGTCACTACTGGTAGTATGAGGCGATACCTGGACCCTACAGAGGTTGCACAGGTAGTCCAACTTCTCCAGGATGGCACATTGCCAGAAGGTTTGCTGTGTCTCCCTGCACAGTCTCAAGGGCATGGAGGAGATTCTACGAGACAAGCAGTTACTCTAGGAGAGCTGGAGAGGGCCATAGAAGTTTCATAACCCATCAGCACGACCAGTATCTGCTCCTTTGGGCAAGGAGGAACAGGATGAGCACTGCCAGAGCCCTACAAAATGACCTCCAGCAGGCCACTGGTGTGAATGTCTCTGACCAAACAACCAGAAAGACTTCATGAGGGTAACCCAAGGGCCCCATGTCCTCTAATGGGCCCTGAGCTCACTGCCCAGCAGCATGCAGCTCGATTGGCATTCGCCATAGAATACCAGAATTGGCAGATGCACCACTGGTGCCCTGTGCTTTTTACAGATGAGAGCAGGTTCACCCTGAGCATGTGACAGAAGTGAAAGGGTCTGGAGAAGCCATGGAGAACATTATGCTGCCTGTAACATCATTCAGCATGAGCAGTTTGGTGGTGGGTTAATGATTGTCTGGGGAGGCATATCCATGGAGGGTCACACAGACCGCTACAGGCTTGACAAAGGCACCTTGGCTGCCATTAGGTATCAGGATGAAATCCTTGGACCCATTGTCAGACCCTATGCTGGTACAGTGGCTCCTGGTGCACGACAATTCCTGGCCTCATGTGGTGAGAGTATGCAGACAGTTCCTGGAGGATGAAGGAATTGATACCATTGACTGGCCACCACACTTTCCTGACCTAAATCCAATAGAACACCTCTGGGACATTATGTTTTGGTCCATCCAATGCCACCAGGTTGCACCTCAGACTGTCCAGGAGCTCAGTGATGCCCTGGTCCTGATCTGGGAGGAGATCCCCCACAACATCATCTGTCATTTCATTAGAAGCATGCATCGATGTTGTCAGGCATGTATACAAGAACACAGGGGCCATACAAAGTGCTGCGTACAATTTTGAGTTGCTGCAATTAAGTTTTGGCAAAATGGACTAGCCTGCCACATAATTTTTTCACTCTGATTTTTGGGGCGTCTTTGAATTCAGGGCTCTGTAGGTTGATCATTTTCATTTCCATCAAACGATGTGGCATCCTTTCGTTCCTAACACATTACCCAGTCTATATCAGTATAGATATCCAGGAGGATTTCTTTTTCCCATTGAGATCTGATGTGTTTTCAAAGTGTTCCTTTAATTTTTTTGAGCAGTTTATATTAACAAGTAATTTGAAACTCTTAAATAATCCTCCCTTTTATCCTTCTGTTGTGACCAGAACAGGGTAAAATAATTAGCCAGGCATGAATTACTCAGAACATTAACTTCTTTATTTTATGATCTTCAATCAAGAAGAACATTCTTTTATGCAAGACTCCTTTCCTATTCTTTCAATAGGTAACACATTTTTTAAAAACAAACCCCTAGCATTCTCACAGAAACTACAACTGAACACAACATTTTCCCTTTTTTTTTAAAGAAAAGCTTTGCTTCTGCCTGCTAATGAGATTAACATGACAAAAATTCCCAGAACTTCCATGTAATCAAGCAATGAAATAATTAAAGTTAGGAGAACATGATGTGTATATTCCACATCCAGAATAAAGCAAATGCAAGTATATTATTATACAGGTTCAGCAATATTAATATAAGTATCATAGTCCTTCAACCAGTTTGGTGGGTGAATACTGCATTTGGGTCTGGGTGACTGAGGAAGCTCTGGTGGTTTGACTTCCTTCTGGACAGGTGTAGATGTACAGTCTGGGGAAGCAACCAGATGAGATGCATTCCAGGTTTTTCCATCACACAATACGCACAGTATGTATGAGCACCCAGTTTCTTATTGATAGTGATAGGGTTGCTGAACTTCTGGAGTCCTTTTGGAACATGCAGAGGATTTCTGATCCTCACCTTATTCCCTGTTTTGAAACTAGGCAAGAGAGCACCCCGTTTGGCATCAATGTAGACTTTCATCCTGTTCTGGTGTTGATCAATTGTGGTAAGGACATCACTGGCAGACTGTAAACCTGAAGAAGTAGGTGCTAGAATGGTCAATTTTTTGCGGATCCATCGATCATGAAGGAGTTCAAATGGAGAAACACCAGTAGTTGCATGTGGAGTAGCATGGTAAACATGCAAAAAGTCTGTAACGGCAGCTTTCCAGGAATGGTGTTCTTGAATAGCTAGTTGAATCATATGTTTTAGCACACGATTGAATCGCTCTACAGCTCCATTGGCAGCAGGTTAATACAGTGGGGAGCGATGATGTTTAATCTGTCTTTCTTCCAGAAAAGCAGCAGAGGTAAACTGAATCCCATTATCTGTCACCAGACTCACAGGGTTATCATGGTGACTGAAAACAGAAGACAGGAATGTGAGTACATTAACAGTAGTTATGGAAGGGGTGAAGGCTACATCCGGCCACTTGCTGTGGTAGTCAGTCAGGGTCAAGGCATATCTACTGTCCCATTCAGCAATGTCAATAGGTCCTGCAATGTCCAGAGCCACTTTTTTCCATGGGCCATCTGGAAAAAGTGTAGGTTTTGATGTTTTGTTCCCCAAGCCACTAAGTTATCACTTTTGCTGGAAAAGGCATTGTTCGTCACCAAACTGTTCTTGGATGGTTGGGAGAAGTTGCTGTCAGAGGGTGTTTTGGTACCATTCTTTATTTCTGGATGTGCTCTTAGGCAAAATTGTGAATGAGCCCACTGCCTTGGCTGAGAAGCAACCACACCCATAAATCGTGTCAGGGTGCTTTACTGTTGGCATGACACAGGACTGATGGTAGCTCGCATCTTTGCTTCTCAATCTTTTTTACAGATGCCCCAAACAATTGGAAAGGGAATTCATCAGAGAAAATTACTTTACCCCAGCAGTCCTCAGCAGTCTAATCCCTGTAATTTTTGTAGAATATCAGTCTGTCCCTGATATTTTTCTTGGAGAGAATTGGCTTCTTTGCTACTCTTCTTGACACCAGGCCATCCTCCAAAAGCCTTCACCTCACTGTGCGAAGTTCTGCACTGGTAGTGCCCCGATCCCTCAGCTGAATCAACTTTAGAAGATGGTCCTGGTGCTTGCTGAACTTTCTTGGGTGGCCTGAAGCCTTTTTCACAACAGCAGTAGAAATGTTATTTTTGGGATTAAGTTCATTTTCATGGCAAAGAGGGATTTTACAATTAATTGCAAATCTTCTGACCACTCTTCATAACATTCTGGAGGATATGCAAATTGCCATTATAAAAACTGAGGCAGTAAACTTTGTGAAAACCAATTTTTGTGTTATTCTCAAAACTTTTGGCCACGACTGCATTAATGAATTTTATAAATCTCTTTAAAGGAAAGTACATCTAACAGACAAGTCTTCTTATATAATAGCTACCATGGCTGTCCCTTGGTCTGTCCAGGATTTTAAATCACCTGTAGCTCGTAAACCGTTTGACCCATTCACCTGAAATTTGGTACACATATATCACTTGACGTCTACTATCCACTTTTGGGGTGATGATTGACCTCCACAGTCAAAGGTCAACCCAGGAAGGTGAAGGTCAAAAATCAAGTAACCTGTAGCCTGAAATTTGGTACACATATACTACGCTGAAACTCTGACTACAGCTTTATATCAAAAGTGAAGAGTTTTGGAATTATTACTCTTTTTATTTTATTTTATTATAGAATCAACTCTCGGCAGTGGACAGCAGGGCTCCAGTGCGGCACATGCGTAAGGGAGCATTCTCATCCCAACCATCTTCGCCATCACTTCCCCTTCCTCCTCATATCTTAAAATATTTGTGAAGACTTAAGTGCTATCTTGATTGAAAAATTAAGGAAAACATACTGAGTAATTGCAATACAAAAACTGACTTAATCAGTTTTAACGTGAAAAGATACCGATGGAGGAAGAGAAGAAGCTGACCGCTAGGGTTGAGAAAAGAAGAACTGCTCATGAAGCAGCAAGTGCATCAACCTCTGAGCAAACGAATGCTAAACAGAGACAGAGAAAGAGGATGGAATCTAGGAATGCTCAGGTCAAGTGTATTCATGCAGTGCGCCATTTAAGTATAAAATAATTATGTTAATGTCTTGAGTAAAAGTCCCTAATATACCTTTAGCTATTTGCTTTTACAAAAAAAATGGAGATAATAAGAATGGAAATGAAAGGAACAAAAAATGTTGTTTATTTACATACCACTGTTTAGTTGCTTGCATTCTGCAAGCATTGGAGTTTATTTTATTACTGATAGCAATGTGTACTACAGTGTACAGATTCATCAAATTCTGTCATCAGTAGCATTCTATTTTTAATATTTATTTTATTGTCGATAAGGGTTGGTACCTTATGCACTTTCTACACCTGAACTTATGACACAACGACACCTATGAACCCAACACTGATTTTGATTTTTTTAATCATTTCTGGAGTCTAACTCAGAATGGATGAAGGATAAACACTTTTTAGAATTCGAGCATGTTTTATACGGCCAAAATCTTTGCAAATTGGTCAGGTAGAAATGTCGAAGGATTTGCATCTTAATATATATCCAAAGAATAGTACAATAGAACTGCACGTCTATTTTTCAACTATTGCACCTTTGCCGCACCTACAGTATAATGTAAAGAATTCTTGACAGGTGCCATGATAATAATTTGTTACTGTGTCTACTAACTGCGCAAAAGTACACTGCCATATCATCAGGCCGCAGCGATTTAACTTTGATAGACCCTCGACCAATATCACTTTTTACAATTTTATATCGCTCCTTCTCGGCTTCGTTTTCAAACTGTGGTTCGCTTCCAGTTGCTGCCAATACGATTAATTCAATCCGCCGTCCTGATTGCTGTCGATACCAGTACATGTAGTTAGAGTCTGAGTTGTGTTCACATTGTATTTCTGCGGCGTATCCTGGATGTCGTATAATGAACAAGGGTTTCTGATGGACTTCAATACATTTACAGAGATCTAGGGGGAAAAAGTAAACAAATAGATTCAATAAAATGGAAAACAATACAGCCAGTGTATGTATAACAAGCTAAAGAAATATGTCCAGCCACTTTACGAACAACACGTTAGCAAGTTTATTAATCGATAATCTGTAAATTTTAATTGGTAGCACATATTAATTGTAAAAAAAAAAAAAAATACATCTTACGAGTTTTCCAGGATAAAAAGACAAGTAAAAATAGGTGTAAAAACATTATAGTATTTAAGTATAGCGTTAAATTGTGTTGGAACCGAATGTAATAAACAAAATGACAATTGGTATTAAGGCTCAGTATAGACCGTTATGTGAAGACGTAACAGGAAATGATGAGCGTTAATGATGATACGTATTATTCACTCCTTTATCTTTCATTTCATTACAAAGATTTAAACACTCAGATGATGTGAATTACTGAACACAGGAGGTTCACTTGATAGCGGTGCTTTTCAGGTAGGGAAATTGATTTGATTCCTACTGCTTTGTGTCTTGGGGAGACTGTGTAAATAATACCCCAAGCCCCCGACTCCCATCCACCACCCCCTGACACAACTTATTTTAAGTTTATAGAAAGAACGATTCTGTGCTGCTGGAAATCGACTTTCCATCAAAGTCAAAAAGAGAGGTGGAAAGAGAGTGGATCCTCAGAGAGATGGCATAGGGAACCATTTTTGTATCCCAAAAGAACCATTCACTTTGAAGGTTCCACATAGAACCTTTTATTTATATCAGTAACAGTTTCCGTAAGATTTTTCAAATACCAATTATTTCTTGATGTTAAAAAGGACCCTCACTACAATGCATACAATCACATATAGGCGTCCTGGGTTTCTTTGTCTTTCAGCAGACCCGTCTCCCAGACACAATTTGAAGTCGGGCTTTTGCATTTCTGGGGGTGGGCAATAGACAAAATAAATTTCCAGTTTAAATGAGGTGAATCCTATTGCACTATTTTAATAAATTAACGATTTCAAAATAGATGTACATCAGAAATGACAACGCGCTAATCAATCAACCACAAATGTGAAAAGATTATTTTTAAAGAGAGGTCGCTGCCTGATTAAGCAGCAGACGAACTCACGTCAACAGAGAACGCGCCACACAACGAAGCAGCATTAAATGAGCACCCTTCCCCCAATAATAATAATAATAATAATAATAATAATAATAATAATAATAATAATAATAATAATAATAATAATAATAAACGTAAGGCAGGCTTTCAGACTATATTAATGACATAAACGATATCAGTTAGGTGCATCACTAAGCATGACAGCACGTACGAATGAGGCTAAGAAGACAACGGCGGCTGAAGGACATTTGCCATCGCGCCACAAAGCACAGAAAGAGATCAAAATTGTTTTTTTTTTTTTTTAAACTTATGGAGCTCTCTTATTATTTGTTCAATACAACTAGATTGATTTTTCGTGTCATCCACAGTAATCGAATTTGACACCTGCTGACTCAGCCCAAACTCTGATCGGCGCCTTCGTCACGCAAACACTGCTTGATGGAGAAATTTGCAAGTTTCTAATGAGGATCGTTCGGCGAAATATCAGCTAAAAAGTTATACATTTAATGAACGGGAGCAATGTCCGGTATTACCCTATTTGTAACGTCATTTTTTGAAATTGATGCGCTTTAAAACGATTAACGGTCCACGTGATATACTAACAACTGCCTGCAAAAGGTAATTCTGAGTTTTTGTCCACGCCATTTGGGTATGGTTTGTCATCATGCCCGTTTGAAGGACTAATCAAACAAATATCCTATTCGGTTCTTTGTGAATCTATGTGTATTTTAAACGAAAGAGTATTTTTTCCTCATTAAAAAATTATTAATGACAGGGACTAGTGATCTGATCTAACGGGCACAGCCACCAGTACAGGGCCAGCGCAATTGGACGTGCAGGTTGTGCACTACGCAAGGGCGCAAAGCTAGACGGAGCGTTAAAACGTGACCGGAAAAAAGGCCCACAACGAAAAAGAATGTACAGTATTCATTTTTCGTGTGAGGCTTTTTCCCGTTGTGAGCATGTTTCCTAGAGCCGCACCAAAATATGGAGAAACAATGTTGCAACAAAGTTGTTCCGAATTAGCCGGTTTACTGGAATCGATGCAACGACAACACAAATGTTAATATATGTTGGTCTTTCTTTCTATGGTATTTAAAGGGGTTTCTCACCAGATGAAGTTTTCCGATCATATTGGCTGACTCCATGGGTGGCGTTTACGAAGGGAGAAAAAAAAAAAGGGGGGTCAAGGCACGCCTCTCAGAGCCATTGAGAGCCGCTATGTTGTATTGTAATCCCGTTTTGGAAATTGAATAATTACCGGATTAAAATATTCTAAGAATCTCAAATTGGATTTTACATTAAGTCTATAGAACCCTCACCCTCTCTTTTGCCTCTTATTACCTGGGGTAAGGGAGTTCTCTCTCATGACTCGCTCAACATCAATCAGTCTAACTTTGCTATCTTTAGAGGATTTTAACTTAAATGAAGCTCTTGAAAATCTAAAAAAATCTTAAAGATTACTGAATGATTTTAGTACAGATGAATCATTTGAATCAATAATAAAAAGTGCAGGACAAATTGCAGAAAAAATAGATGTTGAACCAACATTTTATGATAATGTAAGAAAGCGAAGAAGAAAAAGATGTTTTGATTACGAGTTAAACGACGAATGAACTACAGATGCAAAATTCACTTTTAAAACTTCATTTTTTTTAAATAATAATCAATTCAGCCATGTCGATATGCGAACGATTTCAACTTTTAGAGAAGTACAATGATAAGTTTAAAATTATATCGCAAAGTTTGTTGTCGAATTGGAATAAAAGTGACATCCTAAAACATTGCAAGGATTTGCATCAACAATTAATCAATACAGACCAGTGTTTCCCAAACTCGGTCTTGGGGACCCCCTGTGGCTGCAGGTTTTTGTTCCAACCAGATTCCTAATCAGTGACAACACCTGATAGCATTGATATCATTTAATTAGCTGGGATTATTTTTCTTTTATTTGACATTCTGAAAAGCAGAGCAGCATGATTTTTACATTTATAAGACATTTAGAAATATTTCTGCTGTTGCTATTTAATTTAAATGATTAACTCTCTTTTGTTGATTTCATTCTATTTTGCCCTTTCTCTGTGCAGTTCTCCCCCCTTCGTTGTATGTTAATAATGACAAAACGAGCAGAGCAGACAACCAGGCAAACAACACCGAATTATCAAAGGCTGCAACTACTTTACAGTCAGACCCACTAATTAGTAAATAATGGACTAATTAAACAATTAGAACACTTTGAAAAGTAGAATGAAAATCAAGATGAAAATACTCTTAAAAAAGAAAAAAGTACATTATTCCCATATAAGTGCTTGGTACATTTTAATATATATATATATATATATATATATATATATATATATATATATATATATATATATATATATATATATATATATATATATATTGTTTACCAAACTTAGTTTTCTAATTTCTATATTGTTCCCTAAACACAGAACTTGGGAAATAACACATCACTTAATTAGCCCAGGAGTCCAATTAAAAACAGAAGCTGGTTGGAACAAAAACCTGCAGTCACAAGGGGTCCCCAGAACTGAGCTTGGGAAACGCTGATATAGATTGTCAGTCTCTTTCCGAGGAATTAAAACTTTACAATGTTTTTTGGATAAAAATATGACAGCGCAAGATGTACTGAATTTTATTTACAATAATAATTTAATCCATTCATTTCCAAATGCAGCTATCTCATTAAGAATTTATTTGTCACTGCTGGTTACAGTTGCGTAAGCATGATGTTTTTCTAAATTAAAAATGATAAAAAAAAATCACTTAGCAATGAGTCACGGTTGTCGAATTTGTCAACAATTGCAATAGAAAACGAAGAATTAGATAAATTAGGCAACTGAAAACGAAAATTGAATTGTAAAATGGTAATGTAGTTTCGAAAAATAAGTAATTTTTATGAAGGACGCCAAATCAGTTTCTGCACAAAGGCACCTTATCAGCGCCGGGCCTGCCGGTCTATCAATATCCGAAAAGATTTCCTTTGCTTTATTTTTTCTGTGGACAAAACAGAAAAGCACAGTTTGTAACGCATTATGTCTTATAATAAGTAACTATGTAACATGTTCAGTTACTTTTTGTAAGTCAAAGTTAATTTTAATATTAACGTTTTACAACACTTGTATAACACTTGTTTTCTGTATCTGGTTATCATTCCTTGAACTACCAATGCAAATCAAATCTCAATTCCCTTCGGCTTAATGGCCGAATAAATACTCAGAACATCAATGATGACTTACTATTTATCTTCATATCGTTTAAATGATAAAATTACTGACAGAACCGATCAAAGTGCTTAAATAAAATAAAACAAATAAATAAATAAATGAGCTTTTGACTGACTAGAGTGTCACTGTTCATTCAATTGTTTCCGATACGCAAAACTGTTCAATATACTAACAGCAAGTGAGAATTAAAACTGTTTTGTATGAAAAATAATCGCTGGATTATTTCTGTTTTATAGAAACATTAATATTCTTAAAGGCAATGCAATGAATTAGGATTAATACGCATTGAAATTCGTTTAAAATGTTTAATTGTGCGATTAATGACGATTTTGAATGTTTTAATTGAACAGCAGTCCTAATTATGAGAAAGCGCAATCATGAACAGGATGCCAGTGCATAACAAGTCACATTCATATGCCTACTCTGTCATTGAAATTGATCTTGTACGTTATTACTGTTGGTTGCTTTGTTTAGAGGACATCGTTTAATTATGTAATATGTTATTTATTATTGTCATAACCTAATACATACATACATACATACATACATACATACATACATACATACATACATACATACATAATTAACTGAATAAATAGCATTGCCAGTTAGTGATTTCTGCACTGATAGCAACCATCCAACCAAACAAACAAATAAATAAGGTAGCCAAGCAATTAAAAGAAGAAAAGCAGAGGGCAAACACCATGTAGCACCGATAACTTCAGTGAAAGTGCACCAATATATTACATTCTTAAGTTCTGATATGCGTTAGTGGGTGTCTGGCTGCTTGTGGTGGGCCAGTAAATGATGTCAGTCCATTTTTGATAAGTATGTATAGATGTTTGTCAGTTGCTGAAATTGCAGTTCTTTGGAGCGTATAATCTAAAGAATTCTTGACAGGCGCTGCGATAATATTTTTTCACTGTGTTTACTAACTGCGCAAAAGTACACCGCCGTATCATCAAGCTGCAGTGATTTAATTTCGAAAGACCCCCGAAGAGTTTCACTTTTTACAATCGTGTATCGTTTCTTCTCGGCTTCTTTTTCAGACTGTGGTTGGCCACCAGTTACTGCAAACACGATTAATTCCATTCTCCGTTCCGACCGTTGTCGATACCAGTACATGTAGTCTGAGCTTGTACGAGTGTGTTCGCATTGTATTTCTGCAGGGTCTCCTGGACGTTTTATGATGAACGTGGGATTCTGATGAACATCATCACATTTATAGATATCTTAAAAAAAAAAAAATAATCAGAAATATATCAAAAATGTAACTATTTAACCATTTCATTACGGCCTAATAGCATTCTAACCGGGATGTTAATATTGTAAAACCTTACTTGTTCTCCAATATAAAAATAAAAGTAGTATTAGATTTAAAAACATCATAGTATCGATGAGTGCTTTAGTTTAATTAAAACCAGATAAAGGATCAATTAATTTATGGTAGCGGTGATGCAAAACGCTGTATTTAAACTGTACTGCGGATGTTAGACGTGAAGGCGTAACAGGAAGTAATGCTCAGGGGGAAAAAAAATGTCATTTTTATTTTAACTATACATCTGCTAAAAGTCGGATTATTTAAGTAATTAAAGCAGTGGTTCTCAGCCTGTGTGGCGGCTCTCCGGGGGGTTTGGGCGCGAAGTAACAAAAAGGGGGGCGCGAAGATGTGAAAAAAAGAAAACAAGAATGAAAAATATGAAAAAAAAAATCTGTTGAAACCAAAACAAATGAACTTAAACTACATTCTGATACTAGAACAATAGAGTTAGAAAAATGTGGATGAGGTATAATAAAATATGCATCTACATCAAAAAAATGTTGGGGCGCGATTAAAACTGTTATGAAATCTCAGGTCGCAAATACTTAAAGGTTGAGAAACGCTGAATTAAAGATAGATGCATCAATAACGTTGAATTTTTCAGGATTCGATTCCCTATCTGATATTTCTCTTGGGGAGCTTTCATCTTCTCTGAACTCCAATAAAAATGTTTCAGGCCAAAAGGAAAAAAAAATGCAAAACTTTGTAACTTTTTGAGTTATGTCATCTTTCAGCATCTTTAATTTGCCTTTCTATCTTTGTACAGTTATGTCTGTGTTTTACCCATGTTTATTTTTTCAAGTGGAAGATGTTAATCGAAGGGATTGTCATAAAGCTTCAAGCTAGTAATACTGAGGTCAGAAAAATATCTTCTATTAACAAGGAATTAATGATAACAAAACATAAATGTTATTTTTATTTTTTATTTTTCTCAGAATAAATGTTCACAACCTTTTGTAGACTGACTTTAATGCCTATAAACCATTTATTGGTCAAGAGTCAAAAGTCAAGAGACTATATTTGCCCCTTATGTGTGGGTTTGCCTTGCAAATGACTGCCATACTATATTGACCTGATCCCTATGCTTCAAGGATAAACTTTAATGTCATGTTTTTCATAAAGGAATACAAAGAGTCAAAATTTGCAGGTATATATTTTTTCCTTCATTTTTTAATGTATGACTGCAGGCTGAGTGACTTGATTGTTCAAGTCACAAAGTGAGTCAGTACTGGAAATTTAACCAGCAATGCAGTATTATACAATTTTCTAATATATAGCAAAAAAAAAAAAATAAATATCAAAATGTGGGTATATGGAAGGCAAGAGTCTAAAGTTTAATTGTCAGAAAGACTGTAAAAGAAGGTGAAGTTTATTTAAGTTTCCTGGTTAGATACTGTATACGTTATGTTTCCTAGTATTATCGCTGTTATAAGAGGTCTGTATTTAAATGCGATTTAAATGAATAAGCACAACCTCTGGAGCATCCAGGCTCCAAATGGGTGCAGCTGTTGGTGTGTGTTTGCATCCACCACTCTGGATGAGGTGCTTGGTTGATTGTGCATTCACGTGCTAATGCAAGCAGGTCACTCAGGTGCTTCATTCACACTTCAGAGCAGGAAGCGGACAGCACCTGGTACCCAACTTGTCCTATAAAGGGATGGCAAAATCAGGAGAAAAAGATTGCAAAAGGAAAAGGCAAAGATGTAGGTTAAAGAATGAAGAAAAAGTTGATGGAGACAGCAGGCTCAGGAGACAGAATTGAGCAATAAGGAGGAGGCAGGCACCTGGGAATGGCCGAATGCTTGAGGGGGCTGAAGAGGGCAACTTTGGATGAGCATCTTTTGATATCTGGACTGACCAAGCACTCAGGAAGGGTCCTATGTAAGACCAATGGGTAGCAGTGGAAGTCAGAGAAGTAAGGCCCAGAGTAGTTGTGTATATCTGAATGACGTCTCCTTTGGCTGCAGGGTATCATCTTAGGGTAAGCAGAGAAGGAGGCAAGTTTTTATAAGGATGCATTTGGGACAATGGGTTTTATTTATTTAGAACTGTCTCCTGCTGTGTGTAACTCCATTTTAATGGATTCAATTTATCGGACATTTTGTAACCTCCACATGCACCTTGATTTTTTTGGATTATTTATTTGAGAAATGAAGCACTGTACTTTGGACAGTGTTTTTAAATAAAAGCGCCAAAACACTTTGTTCCAACACCTTGCTGTCTATGTGTCCTCATTTGCACAGCTCAGTCTTGAGCAAGTTATCGATGGTTCTGGGTTCGAGTGGCCCCTGGAAGCAATCAGAGAGTTGAGCCAACCCTGTCCATAATACTTAATCACTTTCAACTTCATTCTCACTTCCGTTATTTCCCAGTGGGTCAAAAGTGCATCCCATAATTGAGCTTGCCTTTTAAATGAACTTGTTGATTTCGTGGACCTCTCTGGAAGCGATGTTACTAACTCATCACATAAACCCACAGAAAATCATCATAGTTATAAAATATGTAAAGGACGCCACTACCTGCAGTGCAGAAATGCAGTTTCCTTTTGAAAAAAAGAGTCTGCTCTGCCATTTCTTATTTCCTCTGTGTTACTAGACCAGCCAAACTAATCAGGTTTTTATAACTTATAGAAACTGTTTTTGAATAGAACAGATTTTTTTGGTGGTGAGACTTTGAAGACACCTCACAATCAGAGACAGAATTCACGATTCAAAGCAACGAGGCTGTTTCAGTGAGGTAGGAATGCTCACGACTGTAACACTGTTTGCTATTAATCATGTTAAATATAATTTTTAGTGGATGTGTTGTAGTGGACTAAAACCTAGCTAAGATTCTCACTGCCTTTGACGGTGATGTATTTATGTTTTCAGTAAGGATCACAGGAACATACTCAGCCTTGGCCCGAATCACACACACTCTCACAGAGACAAAACGCAACCAGTAATAAAACAGAAATAGTTTTGAATTAAACTTTATTAATCAATACTTAATAAATCATTTACAATATGGAAAGTAAAGCAAACAAAGAAAACATCAGCTCATCGCAAAAAGAAAACAATACTTAATTCATATGTCAAGTAAGAAAAATCAGCGCATTATCTTCAAGCTTACAAATTGCGTAATGGACACACCATTTTTCCGAAAGAGAAAGAAAGAAAGAAAATGTGTAAAAATAGGCAACAAGCTTTTGATTCAAGTATATGGAGCCGTCAGTGTATATTGCTAACTACTGCACCACCATCAGGCCCTGTAGACATAAGTTCTAAGGAAGCTGTGACATCATAGTGTAGTATGCATATCTGAGTGAGGCGCTGTATTGCCTTCTGGTCTGAAAGGCATAATGTCTACTGCAATTGTTTTAGTGCTCCTTATTTGTAAGTTATTCATTATACAGTTATAACTGTACTTTTGAAATAATAGAGTTAAGCTACTTTTGTGAATATAAACTAACATTTATATCCAAACATGATGTATTCCGGACATTATTTTTTCGCTGAATTATTTTCCATCCAAGTTTCAGAATTTGTATTAACTAATAGTTGTTCAAATATTACCTAAGACTGTATTATTTATTTATTTGTTTGTTTGTTTGTTTTAGATGGAGCTCACAGTATCATTGTAAAACAAAAGGAGCACTTTTTATTAAAACCTGGAGAAAACACAGACATTACATGTGAACAGGACGGCTCAGATGATTGGATGTATTGGTACAGACAAACTCACTTGCAGGGGCTGCAAATGATACTATTTTCAAGGCTTGAGAATATGGACATTGAAAAAGAGACTAGCTACGAAAGATTTTCTGGCACCAGGAAAGAAAAAAAGAGCTTCTATTTACACATCAGCAATGTTCAGAAGAGCGACTCCGCTGTGTACTTCTGTGCTAGCAGTAAACACAGTGCCTTGCCTAAGCAGCGCTATTACACAAAAACTGCAAATAAATATATTGAATAAGTTATAAGGTTGAGCAGTAGATGGTACTGTTGAGCAAGAATGATCATTTAGGAGACCAAAAGCACAGACACCAAGGGATGCTCCAAGGACAGGCTCTGCCACCACCAAGTACTGAATAAGCAGGCTAAAAAATAAATGGACAGAAGAAAAAGTAACTTTCATAAACTTAAATGTAGAAATTTGTACAGTAAAGTAGCTTAGATTACTTTAGCTTAATAGATTTGGGGCCAAAAGATACACACTTACAAATGCTCTTCTATTCAGTTTAATATTAATATTGTAAACTAATGTTAAATATAGTCTAGAGTTTAGGTTGAGACTGTAAGATAAAAATATAGCCATAAAAAGATTTTCGGTCCCAAATGGAAAAATACAAAATAATCATAAATGCAGTTTTAAGGCAAAGAAAGATTTTTAAAAAAATAGGTAATATATGGTCAGCACTACAGCTGTCTCTTCTTGTCATTGTTCTCTTTCAAAGGCTGGCATGGGATGGCATAGATACAAACGAAGGTTACTGGTCCTTAATGGTCGACTATGCAACGTCACATACCTGTCCCTAAAAGATATTCACCAAGTCCACACATGTGACAAAAAACTTACCCCACATTGTAAATGCATGTTAAGTTTAATATAATTTAGTATTGAGCTATCCTCTGAGTGCAGGTGTTGGAACTGGGAGCCTACAGTAGTGGCAAAAAGTTTTGGGAATGACATAAATATTGGTTTTCACAAAGTTTGCTGCTTCATTGTTTTTAGATTGTTTGTCAGATGTTTCTATGGTATACTGTAGTAAAACTACAAGCATTTCATAAGTTTCAAAGGCTTTTATTTACAATTACATTAAGTTTATATAAAGAGTCAATATTTGCAGTGTTGGCCATTCTTTTGTCAAAATTTGTAAGTTTCTCTTTGTCCACCCACCTCTCAATGGGATTTAGGTCTTTGGAGTTTCTTAGCCATGGATTCAAAATTTCAATGTTTTGTTTCCTGAGCCACTAAGTTATCATCCATCCATCTTCTTCTGCTTATCTGAGGTCGGGTTGCGGGGGCAGCAGCTTGAGAAGAGAGGCCCAGACATCCCTCTCCCCGGCCACTTCTTCCAGCTCTTCTTCCAGAGACATAGTCCCTCCAGTGTGTCCTGGGTCTTCCCCGGGGGCTCCTCCCGGTTGGATGTGCCTGGAACACCTCACCAGGGAGGCGTCCAGGAGGCATCCTGATCAGATGCCCGCGCCACCTCATCTGACTCCTCTCGATGCGGAGGAGCAGCGGCTCTACTCTGAGCCCCTCCCGGATGACTGAGCTCCTCACCCTATCTTTAAGGGAAAGCCCAGACACCCTGCAGAGGAAACTCATTTCAGCCACTTGTATTCACGATATTCGGTCACTACCCATAGATCATGACCATAGGTGAAGGTAGGAACGTAGATCGACTGGTAAATTGAGAGCTTTGCCTTACGGCTCAGCTCCTTTTTCACCACAACAGACCGATGCAGAGCCCGCATCACTGCGGACGCCGCACCGATCCGCCTGTCAATCTCACGGTCCATTCTTCCCTCACTCGTGAACAAGACCCTGAGATACTTGAACTCCTCCACTTGGGGCAGGATCTCTCCCCCAACCCTGAGAGGGCACTCCACCCTTTTCCGGCTGAGGACCATGGTTTCGGATTTGGAGGTGCTGATTCTCATCCCAGCCGCTTCACACTCAGCTGCAAACCGATCCAAAGAGAACTGAAGATCACGGCCTGAAGAAGCAAACAGGACAACATCATCAGCAAAAAGCAGTGACCCAATCCTGAGTCCACCAAACCGGACCCCTTCAACACCCTGGCTGCACCTAGAAATTCTGTCCAAAAAAGTTATGAACAGAATCGGTGACAAAGGGCAGCCCTGGCGGAGTCCAACTCTCACTGGAAACGGGCTTGACTTACTGCCGGCAAAGCGGATCAAGCTCTGACACCTGTTGTACAGGGACCGAACAGCTTTTATCAGGGGGTCCGGTATCCCCTTACTCCCGGAGCACCCACCACAGGATTCCCCGAGGGACACGTTCAAACACCTTTTCCAAGTCCACAAAACACATCTAGACTGGTTGGACAAACTCCCATGCACCCTTCAGGATTCTGCTAAGGGTGTAGAGCTGGTACACTGTTCCACGACCAGGATGAAAACCACACTGTTCCTCCTGAATCCGAGGTTCAACTACCCGACAGACCCTCCTCTTCAGAACCCCCGAATAGACTTTTCTAGGGAAGCTGAGGCGTGTGATCCCTCTGTAGTTGGAACACATCCAACGGTCCCCCTTTTTAAAGAGGGGGACCGCCACCCCGGTCTGCCAATCCAGAGGCACTGTCCCTGATGTCCATGCGATGTTGCAGAGACGTGTCAACCAAGACAGTCCTACAACATCCAGAGCCTTGAGGAACTCCGGGCGCATCATACTGGAAAAGGCATTGTTCATTACTAAACTGTTCTTGGACAGTTGGGAGAAGTTGCTCTTGGAGGATGTTTTGGTCCCATTTTTTATTCATGGCTGTGTTCTTAGGCAAAATTGTGAGTGAGCCCACTGCCTTGGCTAAGAAGCAACCCCACGCATGAATGGTCTCAGGATGCTTTACTGTTGGCAGGACACCGGACTGATGGTAGCTCTCACCTTTTATGGATGCCCCAAGCAACCGGAAAGGGGATTCATCAGAGAAAATAACTTTACCCCAGTCCTCAGCAATCCAACCCCTGTACCATTTGGAGAATATCAGTCTATCCCTGATGTTTTTCTTGGAGAGAAGTGGCTTCTTTGCTGCCCTTCTTGACATCAGGCCATCCTCCAAATGTCTTGACCTCACTGTGTGTGCAGATGCACTCACACCTGCCTGCCACCATTCCTGAGCAAGTTCTGCACTGGTGGTGCCCTGATCTTGAGCCATGAATAAAGAATAATACCAAATAATCCTCCAAAAGCAACTTCTTTGTTCTTAATCCAAGAACAGTTTGGTGAAGAACAATGCCTTTTCCAGCATGATGGAGCACTGTGCCATAAGGCAAAAGTGATAATTAAGACTCCAGGCATTGATTATACAAGAACTGTCTACCATCAGTCAGGATTTGGCCCGGAAGTTGATTGACAGTATGCCAGGGTGAATTGCGGAGGTCTTGAAAAAGAAGGACCAACACTGCAAATATTGACTCTTTGCATAAACCTAATGTAATTGTCAATAAAAGCCTTTAGAACTTATGAAATGCTTTACATTATATTCTGTTCCCTCAAAACTGTTACTATTTCTCTTTTGGACAACACTTCTTTTCTAATTATTACAGGAATTGTTGGTTTAAGTTTGCCCTGCCATCAACTGATGTCCCCTGTAGGAATGGTTCCTACTTTACACACAATGTTGGGCATTGATGCTCAGTAATTACAAAGCCACCCAGTGTTGGATGGAATGGATACCTCAGTCAGTCCAACTGCCTCACCCTCTCATTCACTGGTCAAGACTTCTCATTCCAAACCTTCAATCAAAAGTCTGATCCCATTCTTTGTGTGAGCTACTTTCATTTTCCAGAGGTATTTAACAATATTTTAGAAAACAATGCATGCAGTTTGCATGTTGTGAGTAAGTTACTTGATGACCTGACATATGGATTGTGTGTCACAGAAACATGAGATTTTTTATGTATATTTTTGATATTGTTTGCTGTTGTCCCAAAGTGATTGGCAAAACATTCTATGGGAAAACTTTGGTTTCTCCATCCTCCATGAAAAGATGAAGTTAAGTTTTTTTCTTGGTTGTCAATGTAGAGCAAACTATCTTTTTTTTTGGATGAGGTATTCCTTTAAGAAGACTAATTGCATACTGCAAACAAAAATCATATCACTTTTAATGTCTGACCAAAATTAGTCAGAACCTCCATTTTTAAGACAAATATGCAAGTCTGTGCAGAAGAGCAGGAGGCACTGTTTCACTCACCATGGCAATGCTGATGCAGGCTTCAACAGCAGCAAAACTTTCAGTTATGATCTTATTGTATGTAACATATCTATTTATTTATGTATTAGAAGTAAATCTAAATTGACAAGTCGAAAACGTTTTTAATAGTTCTGAGAGAACTTAAGCTAAATGAAATGTCACTAGCTAAAATTTATTTTTTTACCATGTTAATTAAGGTAAATTATGTGCCACAAACTAGTTTCCTTCAGTGCCTTCTGGCAAAGTCCAGTGATGTGGTTCAAATTAGTAAACAGCATGGAAATCAAAAGCACCACTTTTCACAAGTAACACCCCTACCAGGGCGGCTCGGTGTTGCAGTGGTAGCGCTACTGCCTCACAGTTAGGAGACCCGGGTTCGCTTCCTGGGTCCTCCCTGTGTGGAGTTTGCATGTTCTCCCTGTGTCTGTGTGGGTTTCCTCCCACAGTCCAAAGACATGCAGGTTAGGTGGATTAGAAATTCTAAATGGTCCCTAGTGTGTGGTATTGTTATACCATGGAAGACACAAAGAGTGTCTGATTTAAAGAGAACATGCTGTAGAGCTGAGCATAAATGGAGGAAGAGTAAAATAACTATCTACTATGAAATATTGAAGGTTAAAATAACAGAATACAATAACACAGTCCATCTTGAGAGGCGCGGCTATTTCTCTAAGATTATAAATAACAATGCTAGTAATCCCAGAGTCTTATTCTCTACGATTGATTGTCTGCTAAACTTAAAGGAATGCCTCCTAAGTACTTCCAGTAAAACCTGTGAGGCTATTGCTGTATTTTTCAAGCAAAAAATTAATGATATTAGAAATAACATAGTATATCTCCCCAACACTAAGGATCCTCCTAAACCCTAGCAATCCACTATTAACAAATTAAACTCTTTCACTAGGATAGATTTACCTGATTCACATAAAATAATTTCTCAACTGAAACCCTCCACCTGCGTCCTTGACCCAATACCAACAAATTTTTTCAAAGAAGTATTGGACGTGCTAATTGATAATGTTCTTGACATTGTAAATTCATCATTAGATACAGGGGTCTTCCCAGACTGTCTTAAGACTGCTGTAGTTAAACCCCTGCTCAAGAAAAATAATCTTGACCCCTCGGCTTTTGAAAATTTTAGACCCATCTCTAACCTGCCTTTCTTAAGTAAAATTCTAGAGAAGGCAGTCATTATGCAGTTAAATGACCACCTAAATAAACATGCTATTCTTGATAAATTTCAGTCGGGTTTTAGAACAAATCACAGCACAGAAACTGCACTCGTTAAAGTAGTAAATGATTTGCGAGTGAATGCAGACAGAGGCCATTTATCTGTTCTCATCCTCTTAGATCTGAGTGCCGCATTTGACACCATTGATCACAATATTCTTAGAAATCGTCTCAGTCAATGGGTGGGCCTCTCTGGCAGGGTCTTAAATTGGTTTGAATCCTACCTGGCATGGAGAAAATTCTTTGTTAGTTGTGGTAATTAAAACTCAAAGACACATGATATCTGATATGGTGTTCCACAAGGCTCTATCCTGGGTCCGCTGCTCTTCTCAATCTACATGCTTCCGTTAGGTCAGATTATCTCAGGGCACAATGTGAGCTACCACAGCTATGCTGATGACACACAGCTGTACTTAACAGCACCTGATGACCCCGATTCTCTTGATTTACTAACACAATGTCTGACTTGTATCTCAGAATGGATGAATAGTAACTTTCTCAAGTTAAATAAAGAGAAAACTGAAATCTTAGTGATTGGCAATAATGGATACAATGAGGCTATTAGAAATAAACTGGATGCATTAGGATTAAAAGTCAAGACGGAGGTAAAAAGCTTAGGGGTAACTGTTGACTGTAATCTGAATTTTAAATCGCATATTAATCAGATCACTAGGACAGCATTTTTTCACCTAAGAAACATAGAAAAAGTTAGACCTCTTATATCTTTGAAAGATGCTGAGAAATTAGTTCACACGTTTGTTTTCAGTCAACTAAATTGTTGTAACGCACTCCTCTCAGGACTACCCAAAAAAGACATAAATCATTTGCAATGAGCGCAGAATGCAGCTGCTAGAATCCTAACTAGAAAAAGAAAATCTGAGCACATCTCTCCAGTTTTGATATCACTACACTGGTTACCCGTATCATTCAGGATTGACTTTAAAATTCTGCTTATGGTTTATAAAGCCTTAAATAATCTCGCCCCATCTTATATATCGGAATGTCTGACACCTTATATTCCAAATCGTAACCTCAGATCCTCAAATGAGTATCTCCTTACTATTCCAAGAACAAAACTTAAAAGAAGTGGTGAGTCGGCCTTCTGCTGCTATGCACCTAAAATCTGGAATAGCCTGCCAATGGGAATTCTCCGGGATGATATGGTGGAGTACTTTAAAAAACTGCTGAAAACACATTACTTTAACATGGCCTTCTCATAACTTCACTGTAATCAAAATCCTGATACTCTGTATATCCAACTCATTATAATAACTTTTCATGGTGGCTCTGAAATCTGTACTAACCCCTACTCTCTCTTCTGTTTCCTTTTCTGGTATCCTTTTACTCAAAGCACCGTGATGTTCCAACAATGATGGATGGATTAAAAGCCAGAAGTCTGTATGACCATCAACATCAATTGACTCCGTGAGAACCCTAACTACAAAGAGGACTATTTCATTTATTTTAGGTAGAATGCCCAGAGGGGACTGGGTGGTCCCGTGGCCATGAACCTCTGTAGATTTTATTTTTTTTCTCCAGCCATCTGGAGTTTTTTTTTTTTTGCTTTTTCTGTCCACCCTGGCCATTGGACCATACTCCTTTTCTATGTTAACTAATGCTGTCTTATTTTAATTTCTTATTTTGTCTTTTATTTTTCTTTTCTCCATTATTTAAAGCACTTTAAGCTGTTTTTTGTATGAAAATGTGCTATATAAATAAATGTTGTTGTTGTTGTTGCTTGGTGTGTGGGTGTGGATGTATGTGTCCTGCGGTGGGTTGGTGCCCTGCCCAGGATTGGTTTCTACTTTGCGCCCTGTGTTGGCTGGGATTGGTTCCCGCAGACCCCCGTGACCCTGTGTTCGGTTTCAACGGGTTGGAAAATGGATGGATGGATGGACACCCTTACCATTTTCCAAAGTTCTATTTGAAAAAAAAAAAATCCCAAACCCATAAATGATCTTTGAACACTTTATAATATAATTACAATCTTGTATAATGTATATTCAGTGATTGTTAGGGAAACACTTTTGTATAAATTTGTAAAGTGCTTCTGACTATTTGCCTGTTTAACAAAGACATTCTGTGCCAGTCATACCCAGCACATTTTTTAAGAAAATAAGATATTGACAGCTAATACTTTTTATTTTTATAGGGATTTATAAATAAGAAATCCCTCTTTAAATATAGATGTCTGGCAGACATTAAGACACAGTGTTTAATCTATTTAACTAGTTCAGGACCTTTAGATATAGAAAAAGATATAGGTCTGCTAAGGATTATAACCATTTATCTGCTTCTTAACTGTGTTATGCAAATGAACCTAACTTATATGGGATTTTTACCTTGTTATATTCTCCAGTCTTGAACAATGAACTAACTTATCTACATGACTAGGCTTGTTGTCTAGCTTGTTATAATAAATGACCTCCAAGATGGAGACATTTGAAATGGTGATCTGGATATAAGCTAATAACTTCCCTGTCAGTTACATCCATCCATTTTCCAACCTGCTGAATCTGAACACAGGGGTCTGCTGGAGCCAATCCCAGCCAACACAGGGCACAAGGCAGAAACCATTCCCGGGCATGGTGCCAACCCACCGCAGGACACACCAAGCGGGCCAATTTAGAATCGCCAATCCACCTAGCCTGCATGTCTTTGGACTGTGGGAGGAAACCGGAGCGCCCGGTGGAAACCCATGCAGACACGGGGAGAACATACAAACTCCACGCAGGGAGGACCCGGGAAGCGAACCGGTTATGATATTGTAAATGACCTGTTTTTTGCTTATGACTATTTGATAGACATTTTATTTAACCATCAAAGTATGCTTTACTTTTTATATAGAATTAACAAATCTTCACATAAGATAACATAATTTTATGGATTAGTTAATGGTATGATGCCGAATCAAAAATAAGAAAAAAACTGAAAAAGTATAATTAGAGGTTACAAACTAAGCAGATAGATTATGTAGTGTAAGCACAAACCATTATAAAAATGTATTGTATGATGTGTACCTTTGTACAAACTTTGTACCACAATTGTTAACATGAACTGAAAATGACTATATAGATAATTATCATTAATAGTGGGTGGCACCGTGGTGCAGTGGGTAGCGCTGCTGCCTCGCAGTTAGGAGACCTGGATTTGCTTCCCGGGTCCTCCCTGCGTGGAGTTTGCATGTTCTCCCCGTGTCTGCATAGGTTTCTTCCCATAGTCCAAAGACATGCAGGTTAGGTGCACTGGCGATTCTAAATTTCCCCTAGTGTGTGCTTGGTGTGTGCTTGTTTGTGTGTGCGCACCCTGCGGTGGGTTGGCGCCCTGCCCAGGGTTTGTTTCCTGCCTTGCATCCTTCGTTGGCTGGGATTGGCTCCTGCAGACCCCTGTGACCCTGTAGTTAAGATATAACGGGTTGGATAATGGATGGATGGATCATTAATAGTAAAACCAATATAATATTCATACACTGATATTGATACCATGGCATATGATATGATTCAGTATGCAGGCGAGCAGCACCTTTGTTGTCTGTCACATACTCAGTCCAGAATATGGCAATGTCAAGTGGTTTAATGGTTCACGATGGAGCCTGAAGATCTGCTGCATGTTTTCTTGGTAAGATGGTTTATCAAGGACAGCTTTTAATCCTTTTAATATATCTTCAGTGTAGGCACTCATTGCAACCACAAAACAGCACAGTAAGAATCAAACTACAGTGCTTGCAATCTCCATTGTGAGAGTGTTTGTGATGAACATTGCTTTTTTTAGTATTGTTAAATCTAGTCACAGACATTTGAATAAATCATGAAGAGGATTTTAATGCATGCTTAATTTGATAATGCTGAAACTGAACTTTAAGAGTACTGTTGGAACACAAATAAATAACCCCCTGTCCATCCTACAAACCTGTGAATAATGAAAAGAACAGAGAGAGAGACAGAGAAAGAAAAGGACATCACTGGACACAGTCATCTCATCCTCCACCAGCTTAATGGTGGATGAACATCTCTCATGTAAAGGGAAGAGTACAAACTGTATAAACCAAAGCGATAATGAAGATAATGCAGAATGTTGTAGTGGAAGTGGATACACACATGCATCTTGCACAGCCTGAACGAACAGAGTGATTTTTAAAAATAGAGGAGAATAGAAAAGGAGCAAAAAAGTATTTGAATCTGAGAGTAAAACAAAAATTACAATTGGAATAAAAAATATTGCATTGACCAGAACATGGGTTGGCAACCTTTTTAAAGCAAAGAGTCATTTTATTCTAAATATCTGACACAAGATTTACAAAGAGACTAAATCGGTATAGAGATGGGGGTTTGAAAAACAATTTTATCAATGCGATATGGGTATATATGCATTTGATACAAAAACAATAATAAAAGATTTTTGACACTGCATTTCTGCACAGAGTTGTTTCATGTTCAGTGAGTAGTGGGAAGTCTTCAGTTGTAAATGTAATTCCAAGTTTACATTGTTAAGGTAACTTCTTAGCTTGCTTTTGATACCATTCATGTTGGAGAGTGTCTCCTTACATTAAAAAGTGGACCTAAAAAATGTCAAAACTCCAAACGCTACTATTTTGAGTTGACAATAATAGTCCGGTAGGCTGTTTCACGTTACAAAAATCAGTTGGTTCTCCTTTTGACAGTTGGAAAGTTCCGTCCATTTGTGACTCATGGCTAAAGTCACCTTTTCTCTTTCCAGGTTTTCTAGTTCCACTTGTAAATTTCGAAATCCAAAAATCTTTGCTTTCCAAGTCTGTTAGTTGTAGTTCAAACTGAGATCTGTCATCTATTGGAAACGGCGGAAAATATATTTGATTGACATTCGCCACAAGTGGTTTTGTCAAGAGCGAAACAATTGACTTCTCATCTGTGAAATCTTTAAAGCAACCATTAAATGAATCGTTTTTAAAACACTTACCAGAAAGAAATGTTTCTCATGTTAATAATGACAGTACTCAATGTGTTGTTATGGGTCGACAGCTCGCACAGCAAAGGCCGTTTTTTTAAATAAATAATTACTGCACTTGTGGCAGCTTAGTGAGGGGGTGTGGTGGCCATAACAAGCCACGGGGCGATCTGCGGTGTGGGTGTTTCTCACCTAATGCATAGGTGAGGGACTGCCCACATCCGTGATTGTTCCTGTGGCTAATGTGCTGCAGCTGCTATGGCCCCTCGCTGTATAAAAGAAGCGCGAGAGAACAAAATGGGAAGGGAGAAAGGATGGAGGTTGCAGGAAGCATGCGCACAATTCGGTGCAGGAAAGCGAGCAAGCGAACGAGCGCTCGTGGGCAGCTGCGAGGAAGCCTGGGTGTTAGGCCGACGCCCAGGAGTCGTAGTTGAAGTTGCTCCCACAGAGTGATCAGTTAGCGGGAGTGACCAGGGAAAGGCGACTGGCCGCAGAAAGGCAGCGGGAGTCGGGAGGCTTGGTGGTGGATTCCCCAACGTGAGCGTCCTGGCCGTTGGGTATGAACCAAGTCTTAGGACTGGGATGAGTGCCAGACCGAAGCCAGGGATCGAGAGGTCTCCAGTCTCGTGTGGATGGATGTAGGAGAAAAGGGCAGCTGCAGAGAGAGCGTCTCGCCTGTTGAAGGGCCTGTATGGGAGAAGTAGGTGAGACGCTAATGCTAACAGGAAAGAAGCACCAGGCTTGCCATTGTTGTTGATTTTTAAAGATTGCTTCCTAAGGAACTTTTTAACCTCACTGTTTTAAGAAGATTTTCTATTTATTGATTTTAACCTCCACATTTTTCTTTTACGGATTATTTATTTGATGAATTTTGAAAGCACAGCACTATTTATTTGAACACTGTTTTTGATTGTCTTTTAAATAAAAGCACGTTGCACCTTTTGAACCATCCCCTTGCTCAATTGTTATTGACGCCACTGTCTAGCTCATCTCGGTTATAACTATTGACGGTGTTGGGTTGAAGGGCTTCTGAACAGCGGATGGGAGCATGGAGCCGAACCCACATCATCACACTCAGGCAGTCAGTTCAAAGACGGTCATGTTGTAAGAATACAGCACAAACAAAAGCATGCTGGTGTCGACTCACACTAATAACATCATGTGCTGCACCAGCCCACTAGCTAACATCTCTTAACCTCTCTGTTTTCTGAACAAAATTAGCCATCAAATCAATAACTAGAATTACTATTGACACCAAGTAAACTATTTTGGTTTTTCATAATAGACCAATAGTAAGTACTGCAGTTTCTTCAATATACAGTAAATACAGTATGTCTTTATATATATATACACACTAGCAAAATACCCGCGCTTCGCAGAAGTACTGCCTTAGAATTTTTATTAAGAAAAAAATTAAACCTTTTTAAACTGAGGGAAAATATATCAATAATTATTTGTTAAGGATCCCTTTGTATACTACATTGTCAGTTCAGCCCTTCGGTTGTAATATGACCAAGCTGTGCGCTGAGCTTACTCTTGAGCATGCAACGTACAGTTGACCATGGGAATAGTAATCTTGTTTCAAATCTCTGTCATAATCGGTTTGAGTTTCATGGTTTGTTTCAATTACGACAGTATTTGCAGAACTTGTTGTGTTGAAGTGACATTCGACATCTGTCAAGTGTTGTAAGCAACCGGTGAAACCGATGAAACAACCGGTTTCATAGATAAATTCACATCCAGCTTTTGAGAGTTGAAACATTCATAATCATCAAAGTGTCCACTACTGATATCGTCACCTGTGAATCTAAGATGTTTAAGAGGCATTAGCGGTTTTCAAAAGGTGTAAAATATTTGGCCATTTCGGTACACTTCAAAGCAACAACTGAACAATTCAGCGGCAGCCATCAACTCACATGCAGAACCATAGGTGAAGGGCTTAAGCATTTCACTCTTATAGTGCTCCTGTGTAGTATAATTATCTCCTGTACCGTCATCAGTCCACACCTTGAACCTGTCCCAGTCATTCAATACACAAGACATAATGTTCGTCCGTATATCAAGAGTGAGCCTGATATGGCCAGGTGCCATCTCCGGTCATGGAAACCACTCGGTAAGTTACAGTTCTTTGATCGATGGTGATCACCTCGATAGACATGTTAATGGGGGTACGGTTGGAATGATAATGGAAATTGGTACCTGAACAATGTAAAGTAAGTCTAAAATACCTACATAATAACTATAATCGTAATAAACGAACAATTAAACAGCAGAGAAGCTGTGGATTAAATAAAAAGGCTGCAGTTATCATCAAGGAGACGTGAATCCCGTGGCGAAGCAAGGAAGGGAATGTAGAGACCAGAGCAACGGACGGCCTTATATAGGCAGGCAGCCAATAACGTGGGAGGCGTTGGGATGGGGGACCCAACACCGCCTCACACGGTGACCGAGCTGCAGGCTATGGACATATATATGTATGTAAGTAGGATTCAGTTAGTGTTGGGAACCCGCGTACCAAATTTCTTGAAGATGGGCCCATAAGTAACAAAGACCGTTGGAAAGTTCAATATGGTGGCCGACAGTGGTGTCATATCACCGAAATAAGTATGTACATTGGTTTTGGTTAGCGCAGGGAAGCTGCCTACCAAATTTCATGAAGATGGGGCCATAAATAGGAACGTTGAACATGACGGACATTGTCTACCGTTATGACCATTACGCGTAGAATTTTGAAATGAAACCTGCTTAACTTTTGGAAGTAAGCTATAAGGAATGAGCCTCCCAAATATCTACACGGGAAGTTAGATAATTAGTGACGTTGCAAAGTTCAATATGGAGACCGACAGTGGCATCATACCACTGAAATAAGTATGTACATCGGTTTCAGTTAGCGCAGGGAAGCCGCCTTCCAAATTTCGTGAAGATGGGGTCAGCCTTCTACCTACACGGTGTGGAACCGACCCAGACACAGACAGGCGGACATGTTCTTAATCACCACCACACGTTTCCAGTGTCACTCAGACATAAACAAACCCCAACACACAGTCCTGGCCTCACAGTGTCTTTCTTTGGGCCGCCTCCACACACCTCTCGTGCCTTGTCCTTCCTCCATCTGACTCCAGCCCTGAATGAAGGGAGACGGCCCCTTTTATATCCTCCCAGATGAGCTCCAGGTGATTCCCGACACTCCTTCGTTGGCCACGCCCCAGCATGGCGGAAGTACCGGCTGTTCTCCCGGCAGCTCTCCGGGTGTCCTCTTAAATCTTCCCCCCAGCACTTCCTGGTGTGGCAGAAGTGCTGAGGTTACAAGTCCCCAAGGCATTGTGGCGCCTCCTGGCGGTGACCACGGGCCCCTACAGGGTGGGGCTTCCATGCCTTCGACCCGTGGCCCCCAAAGCAACCAGGATGACGGCCCAAACGTGATCCCAGCTGGGCGCACGCCCACTTCCGGTCCTCCAAGGCGTCCTGGCCAGGTCGTCACCCCTGGCATCTGCGACAACGGGAAGTTGGAGAATTAATGACGTTGGAATTTTCAATATGGCAGCCGACAGTGGCGTCATACCAGTGAAATAAGTACGTATAAGTATCGGTTTTGGTTAGCGCAGGGAAGCCGCGTACCAGATTTCTTGAAGATGGGGCCATTAATAAGAAAGTTCTACATGGCGGATGTTGTCGACCGTTATGACCGTTACGTGTAAAATTTCGAAATGAAACCTGCTTAACTTTTGTAAGTAAGCTGTAAGGAATAAGCTTGCCAAATTTCAGCCTTCTAACCACATGGGAAGTTGGAGAATTAGTGATGAGTGAGTCAGTGAGAGAGTGAGTGAGTGAGTCAGTGAGGGCTTTGCCTTTTATTAGTATAGATGTTGTAACAGGAGGCACTGTCGTCCCCTTGAAAACTCAGACTAGATGCCAGACACCAGATAAAAGTCCAAATTATGCACAAAGCACCCTCCTCTCCACAATACTCATAAACACAATACAATCAATAATCAATCACAATCCTCCACTCCCAGACATGTTGCCACCCTGCCACCCAGCTCATCTTGCCCGTCTGTGATTTCCCACAGTCCTTTATAGTTCATAACCCGGAAGTGCTTCTGATCCCTCAGTCCACGTGACTTCCTAGCACTTCTGGGTCAGATCAAAAGTCCTCTTCTTCATCCCGGAAGTACATCATTTTCCCTGTCGCTGTGATTAAGACATACTTCCGGGTTATAGAGCACGTAACAGTCCTTGGGCCTCTCTGCAGCGTCCTCTAGGGGCCCCTGTGGTATCCAGCAGGTCTGTGGATGAAAACTCCATAGTCCATAATTCCCTGCTGGCATTCTGTGCACCTCCATGCTGCAGGGAGGACTCCACCTGGCGGCCCGGGGGTATTGGCCCGGGATGACTGGCCGGCCATATTCCACAATGTACATATACTTTTATTTTTTAAACAATCAACTTAACTGCAACAATAACATACAAGTAGGAAAAAAAAGCATTCAGAAATAACGGCAAAAGGGGAGCACATCACAAATTGAGGTTGTTGGGAGGCCTGGACACCAGACCAAAGCGTGAAATGACAGTGGTATGTTGTTTGGAGGTGTTATCACTACTGTTAGGGCAGGAGTCCTAAAGAGGGGATGTTGTTACTATTGCAGGAGATGACTGTTCCTCCTCCTTCTATACCTCTGCCTTGCCATTTCCTTCAGATTGACTGTAAGTTGTAAAACTCCCAGTCATTAAATCTGTATTTTGCACAGAGGACTCTGTTGGCCTCAAATCCACTCTATTTTGATGATACAGTGAGCCATCTACATCTACCTTCTGTGCACTGGATCCCAGCTTCCAGATGCCTGTTTGATCACATGGTGGCGGCTTCAACTGAATGGCTTCCCCTGCTGAAAGCTCTGGGAGATCTTTTGCACAATGACCATAAGTAAGCTTTGCTATCTGTTTTCTCTGTAATAGTTTCTCCACAATACCTGTCACGACACTGGGATCTAACAGTGTATTGGCGACTGAAAGGGCAGTCTTCAAGCGCCTGGACATTACGCACTATGCTGGGTTACTGTCCATTGTTTCAGTAAGCGTGTTAGACCACTGGAGTATGGTCTTCCAGACATCGGTGCCATCACACAGTGCTTTTTTTTGATGAGATTCTTTGCTATTTTCAAGGCTGCTTCAGCCTTGCCATTAGGCTTTATGTGAAGTAAACAAAGAATGTACCAGAAGAAAGGTTGATATACAAAATGTACTGAAGGATGACTACGAAATCTACCAGATGTCCTATAAACTAGAATTGGCAGTTGTTATATGCACAGAAATTTCAAGGGTGGTAGCTCATCTCAAAAGGTATAAGAAAAACCAGAATATAATATAATAGACTTTAAATTTATATAAATAATTTGGGTGTAAACCAATGAACCAACCAGAGTAAAATGTATGCATTGATTTACACTGTATGTAAATTGAACAGTTTCTTGGATTCTGATCATTCTGACCTTGCTGTAACAGACTGCTTTTGAAGAATACGCCCTCAAAGGCATTTTGCAGAGGAGTCATTAAAAGATATAATGAAAAGCTTTTCCCCTGCTTGATTACTGAATTGTCCTGTTAGAGGACGTTTCTTTCTTTAATAAGATGTTATATTTCGACCACAGTAGTATACACTTTTAATGCTTGTAACAAAGTTATTCTGTAGTGTATTGCAATGTACAGTAACAAGATTAATAATTATTGGTTTTACATGAATATACTGTAGTAACATTATCAAAATATTTTCAACAAAGCCAAAATATATTACAGGTGATTGATCTCCTTATGTAGAATAATTGATTCCGGACTAAAGCAGACATGGAAGTGGTTTTGGAAAATGTTGTCTATTGATCTTTGTAAATTCAAAGATGGATAGATAGATAGATAGATAGATAGATAGATAGATAGATAGATAGATAGATAGATAGATAGATAGATAGATAGATACTTTATTAATCCCAAGGGGAAATTCACATAAACATAAATGAACATAGTAGATGGAAGAAATAAAAATAACAAAATTAAAAATCAAAACAATTGTGCCACAATATTAGAAACTGTAAAAAAGATATACTGAAAATAAACATATAAACAACAATGTGAACGTGGTAACAAATGAGCAGTGGAATGTTAAGATATCATTAAAAACAAGTAGATCAATAAATACAGGTATTCAACATGTTTATTCAACAAAAAGTAATATGAAAACATAAAAAAGCTAAATTTTCCTAAGTAATATAAATAATAAAATGACCAAGAAAATATTGAAAATAAATAAATTGAAAATCACTACTGAACAGTATTGGTGTCCTTTCTGGGTTAATCAAATCACGTCCCGTGATGAGAGACAGTCTTTGGGCTCTATAGCTAAACTTAGACTTGTACCTTTTTAAAAAACGAAGGCTTGGCAACATGCTTCAAGGGCTAAAAACCCTCTTCTTCAAGGCCGTGAAAAACAATTAACTAAATACGAAAATTGAAGAGGTATTTATACGATGTAGAAGGTGAAAGGGAAAGATACAAAGGATGACAAAGAAAGAACCAGTACATCATAAGCAAAGAGATTCTCACAATCATGGATATCTAGCAATGTTGATCGGAAAGAACTAAGTACACAGAAAAACTGAAAATAATGAAACTTTATTTAAATAACTACAGTAATTGAAGCAGAAAGAATAAAACATAAACACAATTTTAATAAAAAATGGAGCGGCAAAGAAGGTAATAAAAAGAGGGATTTGTGGGGTTCACGGATGTTATCAGGTAAAATCACCTTACCGAAGCTTCCATCAATACTGTACAGTAACAGATGTGAACAAGTGATGTTAGGAGAGGGGATTCAAAGAAAACAGGTGAAACCAAGTGCTTCGCTTGAGCCAATTGGGAAGTGAGAATTCAATTTGCAAATCCAGAGAGCTTCACGGAGAATGAGGCAATTAGTAAAATCGCCTTGTCTGGGATGTGGTTTTATTATTTCTACCAAGTTTTGCTATGCATCCAAAGGACACTCCCATATCACAAAACTTGATTTGATTAACAGGAAAAGGACGTTAACACACATACAGTCTAAGCCAACTCGTTAGTAGTCTAACTGTACGTGTACACAATATGTGCTTTACCTTTCATCTCAGTTTAACTTCTTTGCTTATACTGAATATTATTTTGGTTTCTGTCAAAATTCTGCTATGTGGTGATTTTTTAGGATTCACAAACTCATACAGAATACCTACGAACAAAAAATCCAGTACCATTTATTAGAAAGTAACAGTAAATTTATGATAGGATTGTGAATGTTATTTATATATGTGGCTTTATAGAAGGCATGGACAGTGTCTGATTAAACCATAACTTGTGCCTGTGTGAATACAATTTCTCCTCATGTCAACATTTTTAGTTTTTATTCAGACTTCCTTCCATACTTTTGTGTATTTAGGTATTAATTTTAATTTTTTTTATTTTATTCACTTTTATTTTCAATTTCAATTTTATACTTTCAATTTTAATTTTTACATTTATTTCTCCATTTAAGGATTTCTTTTTTCAAAGTTTTTCAAGAGCTATCTATCTATCTATCTATCTATCTATCTATCTATCTATCTATCTATCTATCTATCTATCTATCTATCTATCTATCTATCTATCTATCAGCAGTAAGCACTGTATATCCATCCAATGTTAATGCCTTCTTTGCATTGAGGGCAGGACTTGCTGTATTAAAATCTTGCTTATTTTCTAAATTAAATGAAACACTCTTTATAGAATATCAATATTTGGTAAGATTTTTAATTAAAATTAGCAATAAAGACAATTGCCTTTGTCAGTTAATCTAACCTGCTATGACATGTGAGAGTATTAGCATCGGGTTTGGGCATTAGAGGCTTTAATCTCTGATTTATTGCACCCAGCCCCTGATTTTTTCCCAGTTATGCACAAGACTAATGCCAGTAAGCCTGAAGTTCTTTTTAATTGTTAAGTCTGATATCCTTTCCCCGATCATTGCTCTTCGATGTTATATGTTGGAGACGATTGCAGGGTGGCATGGTGGCTCAGTGGTAGTGCTGCTGCCTCGCAGTTAGGAGACCCGGGTTTGCTTCCCGGGTCCTCCCTGCGTGGAGTTTGCATGTTCTCCCCGTGTCTGCGTGGGTTTCCCCCAGGTGCTCCTCCCACAGTCCAAAGACATGCAGGTTAGGTGCATTGGTGATCCTTAATTGTCCCTAGTGTGTGTGGGCTGGCGCCCTGCCCGGTGTTTGTTTCCTGCCTTGCGCCCTGCATGTGTTGGCTGGGATTGACTCCAGCAGACCCCTGTGACCCTCTAGTTAGGATATAGCAGGTTGGATAATGGATGGATGGATATTTCTTAGTATTACAAGCTAGACTTTTTAAACCTTCAGTTCAGTCTGTTTTTCTTTCTTTCTTTCTTTCTTTCTTTCTTTCTTTCTTTCTTTCTTTCTTTCTTTCTTTCTTTCTTTCTAATCAAGCAAAAATGTTTTATCCCGACCCCTGCCTCATATTTTTTAATTATAGGTCAACTGTTCAGGCTTCAGCTGATTTCAGTCCCTTAAGCTCACACAATCAATCAACACTAGTGGGTACTGTGTAACAAAATACTAATAATTAACAGTATGAGATGTTATGACAGTATAACAGTTCAATTACAAGTCATAAACTTGTAAAATATTTTTTTTTATTTTATTCACTTTTATTTTCAATTTCAATTTTATACTTTCAATTTTAATTTTTACATTTATTTCTCCATTTAAGGATTTCTTTTTTCAAAGTTTTTCAAGAGCTATCTATCTATCTATCTATCTATCTATCTATCTATCTATCTATCTATCTATCTATCTATCTATCTATCTATCTATCTATCTATCTATCTATGACAAGTTACCCTAGTTAAAGCACTGAAGGCAGAAGCAGGCGATTTTAAGGTTAAAGTAATGTTAGCCTGTAGTGTGAACACTATTGATATCAGTCAGTCAGTTATTTTCCAACCCGCTATATCCTAACACAGGGTCATGGGGGTCTGCTGGAGCCAATCCCAGCCAGCACAGGGTGCAAGACAGGAAACAAACCCCCGGCAGGGTGCCAGCCCACCGCAGTAAAATAGATAGATAGATAGATAGATAGATAGATAGATAGATAGATAGATAGATAGATAGATAGATAGATAGATAGATAGATAGATAGATAGATAGATAGATAGATAGATAGATAGATATTCACTAAATAAAATAATGCTCATTATGATTGGAAGCACAAAGTACCTAACGGAATAAATGTCAAAATGATTTCAAACAAGAATCATAAGAGGATTGAGCAACAGAAAACTTGTTACACGTGCTTGGAAAACTCACTTGGTAGACCATCCATTTAAGAAGCAAAATTTATTTCAGTCTTGAATACATCCAATATTTTTTAAAAAACCGCATGCACTACATACAACAAAAACCTTTTTCCTTGAAATTGGGCATAATGTTAATTTCTAAGGATACCTGCAATTGAATGCAAACAGCTCCACCATCCAGTGCAAAAAAAAATACATTGTAAGCAAAGACCTGATAATCAGTCACATTCTTGTTGTCCCCAACATATATTAGCTAATATTTTTTATGAATGTCAGATTTTAATGATACAATGTAATTTTTTTTACAAATAACATTAATTATGTATTTAATTATGTTTCATCTGGCACAATTTGTAGCCTTTCTGCATGTAGTTGTGTTGTGTGTGACAGATAGGGGGAGCTATCGCTCCCTTGAACCCCTGTCCACGACTCCAGACACCAGGTAAAAGTCCAATACTTGACTTGACAAATTGCCACAGTGCACAAAGCACCCTCTCCTCCACTATATTCATACAAATCAATAACAAACACAATAATCCAATCCTCCAACTCCCAGACGCATTGCCACCCTTCTACCTAGCTCAGATCACCGTCTGGGAGCTCTTACAGTCCTTTTATATATCCTGACCCGGAAGTGTTCCAATCCCCAGTTCATGTGATTCTCAATCACTTCCGGGTCAAATAAAAAGTCAATTTTCTTCACCCCGGAAGCACGTCGCTCTTCCTCTGACTCACTTCAGGGTTATAGGGCACAAATAAGTCTTCGGTCCTCCCTGCAGCTCCCTCTTGCGGCCCCTATGGTATCCAGCAGGGTCTTGTATAAAAACTACATATCCCATGACTCCCTGCTGGTCTTCGGGGCACCTCCATACTGCAGGGAGGGCTCCATCTGGTGGCCTGGGGGTATTGGCCGGGATGATAAGCCGGCCAAAGATCACATGTGATCTATTGAATTAGGTGAGTAAATAAACTGTTTTATGGTTTCTGAGTGATATGTCAGGGATTGAAAATAAATAGAACATCCCATACAGGATTAATGTTTTATATGGAGTCCATACAAGGAAATAGGGCTTAAATAGACTTTACTTTAATAAAGTTTAATGAAGTTTTGTCATTACCTACGACCAGAACATAAAATACCATGTGGTGATCAGAGAGTACCATTAGTACTGCAGTACTGGATAAACATATAAGTCATACTCTTGTACTATGGAAAATAAAATTGCTTTGTAAAATGCTGTCAGTTACAATATGTGTACAGAAAGCCAGGACGACAACAAAACATGAAGTCAAAGCCTAAACCATCAACGAAAACTCAAAGCTGAAAAATTTTTGCAAAGAAAAGTGTTTTCCTAAAATCCTTCGAGAATCACATATGCCAAAATTGTTATTGTCAATACATAAATTGTGGCCACCAAATATTGGGATACCAGAACAATGGCTAAATGGAACAGGCAAAATTTGGTCAGAATCCTCACTGACCTGCCCCAATATAAATCTCACCCAGGAAAGCCTAAAACCTAAGTAAATAGAAGGCAAATGGGAGTCTTTGGGATGTCCAGGTCTTCTAAGTATCTAACAGGATTTTAAAGTTCAAAAATGATGAGAGCGTGTCAGATATCTCAAAATGTCTCCCAAGAGAAAACTATAAAACTCTGGCTTGTGAAGATACAGTGCCACATTAATCTTTATAATAAAACCATGATTCATTCACAAAATAGACATATATAAGAAAATGCCCAGAAAAGCGAAAAGGAATTACCTGAAAAACAATACTAAGAAGAATATGTCCCAAAATACATGTACAAATTCAAGTAAAAATCAGAAGCAAAACATAATAATAAAACCAGCAAAAGCAAAGAAATTGCTTGCCACTTAAAGAACGGGACTTGCTCCCCAGTGGTGGTGAATCCTTAGCTGTGATGCAAAGGTGGTCCTGCCATTTGGGGTTACACCCAGAAAATTACATAAATTCAAAATTATGACAAAATAGACTAATGAAAACAAATATGGATGCATTTAATAAATACATGAAAAGTAATACAAAACAATGACAAAAGAGAGCATCAGACATAGCACATCCAAGCTAAAATTTAAGAGCAAGAGAAGAGCAACCTGGGATGCTAATGGCACCACATGCATCAAGGGAGAATCCACAATAATAATAGTATATTAGTAATTGCTGTGAACAAAATAGTGTCAAAAAGCTAAACACAATTATAAAGGTAAGATATCTACAACATCAATAGAATTAATGTTGTAAGATAAAAAAATTAATAACCATATAATCAAAACGTTCAGGGCGTTAAAGGCAGAAGTATGCCATTTTAAAGTTAAAGCAGTGATCTCCTGTAATTGGAATATAGTTATTATCATGGTATCTGCAATCTTTGTCACTTCTCGCTATCCACAGTCACAGCCTTCAGACCAACAGAGCCTCTAATTCCTGTACGGAGCTCCTATGTATTCCTTTTCTATGAAAGTCTTTGCTTTCTTACTTAAATTCTTTTGAGGGTATTGAAAGAATTCAATCATCCTTTACTTGCCAGGGCACTGCTGCCACTCAAACATAGCCTGCACCCACCTAGTGAAGGACTCACAGATTGTGGCTTTCCCATCCTGTCTCTGTTGACTGCTGAGCAATTAATAATACTGACACAAGTTTTAACATTTTGTTTGAGAGAAAAATTCACATTCCAATCCCAATCCCTTCATCATCATTTTGAATTTCCAGCTTTCTGTGGATCCTATGGTTAATCTGTTGATTCTAGATGTTTCCATTCCCCATACCTTATACCTTGTTTGTGACTTTTTCTCAGTTCTCTGCTTCATTTGTAATAAAAGGGTATATTGACTAATAAGTGATCATCAATTCAGAAATAAATAATCAATGACAGCTTGCCTGTTTATGAACTTATTCTTTTACTTGTGTGTTGAGATTCAGTTCCTATGACTGACACTCAATGTGTTTTATCAAATATGAAAAGAGAATGAACCACCCAATCCCTATGTTTCACTATTTCATCCATCCATGTTCTGTTTTACATTATACTTACATCTGCTGAAACAGAGCCAACTAATTTTAAATATAAAAATACAGGTTACCAGAAACAGCATGCTGGCACAAGAAAGTGAACAGGCTTACCTTACTCCAATGAAATTTTATTTTCTTCTAAATGTTTTGATGCTTTTGTTCTGTAGTGCTTTCCTGCAATACTTTTTACATTGCAAATATCAATTTTTGGAAGTGGAAGTATGGAAGTGGAATGCATGACATCCATTACTGGCAAACCTGGTCCATAAAACAATGCCACTTTTTGGTCTAATTGCATTATACATATTTTAAATGTTTATTTTGCTCTTTACTTCCATGAAAACAATAGCATACAATTAATTTGTTTATTAACTTTTTTCATCCAAGTACCAAAACAACAGCAACCCTGTATTTGTCCCATGTGCCCAACAGAAAATTATGTGGATGTGCCAAAATGTGAAAAGGTGAAACCTGGAAGTTGGAGCGACCCAGTGATTGAACAGGAACATAGCATAAGGAGTTAAAACGTGTTTTATGAGTTAGCTTCTTTGAATTTCCAATGTGTCACCATCTCTGTATACATTTAGTAGTAAAAAGTGATTTACACTAAATATGATTTTTTATTTATTTTGTGTTTTAAATTGTGGTAAGTCTATTCTGGTAAAATTGTTTATTTGTTTCTAATTATTAGAATAAACATTTTCAAACGCTGCCAGAAAATGCAACAGAGCTAAATATGCTTGCTAAAGAAGACTCAGATTGCGCATTGAAAATAGTCTTTATTGATTTGTTAGTATGTTCACATTAGCAGATATTGAACTTACTGTATGTTTTTTCCTGCTGAGAGCTCATGTACAATGTCTGGTCACTTGGCCACAACACCATTTGTACTATTATAGCATGTTTATTATCTGAATTTGTAGTTACTGTATCTAATACATACCAATAGACTTTCTTGTTTGAAGTCACTCCTATTGTTAACCCTGCTTCAATTTTTAACATTAAAAGCAAACTTAACCTCAGTCGATACGTGTTGTACCATTTAAAATGAAAGGAGAATGGAATATAATTTCACGGTACCTTAATTTTTCAGAATTTTTGAGTCATTAGGCATTCATTTTACAATAAATTTCTGGCAGCAGGCATTTACAGTAGTGTAGTGTGAACTAAATACAGTAGTGTACTGTACAAGTATTGCAGTATTTTTTTATGTTTATGCCTCATACTGTAATATTTATCATACTTATGGCAACTTTGCTGTCAATAATTTATTGTAATCTTCATTTTCGCATTAAATATACCAAACATGGAATATAATTAATTAGCATCTACAATAGGCATGTCAGAAATCTGTGCGGCCCACATAACAGATCCTAGTTACCACTGAATTTGTACAAAATGATTACTGTTGTTTGTGACTGAATCATTCTGCATCTTCGGCATTACTTATTGACTTTTCTTACTTCTGCCTTCTGACAAAAGCGCATTGTTCTATGGCTTTGACCAAAGTTAATGAACCGCAACGTCACAACTGAAGTGCTAGGCTGCAGCAGGGGCGTCCTTAGGCATGTGCAACCTGTGCACTTGCACAGGGCCGCCACGCCAATATATATCTATACTAATAAAAGGCAAAGCCCTCACCTGACTGACTGACTGACTGACTGACTGACTGACTCACTCACTCACTCACTCACTCACTAACTCACTCACTGACTCATCACTAATTCTCCAACTTCCTGTGTAGGTAGAAGGCTGAAATTTGGCAGGCTTATTCCTTACAGCTTACTTACAAAAGTTAAGCACGTTTTCTTTCGAAATTCTACGCATAACGGTCATAACGGTCGATAACGGTTGACAACGTCCGCCATGTTGAACTTTCTTATTAATGGCCCCATCTTCACGAAATTTGGTAGGCGGCTTCCCTGCGCTAACCGAAACCGATGTACGTACTTATTTCGATGGTATGACGCCACTGTTGGCCGCCATATTGAACTTTCCAACGTCACTAATTTTCCAACTTCCCGTGTAGGTAGAAGGCTGACCCCATCTTCATGAAATTTGGTAGGTGGCTTCCCTGCGATAACCAAAACCGTTGTACGTACTTATTTCGGTGGTATGACGCCACTGTCGGCAGTCATATTGAATTTTCCAAACGTCACTAATTCTCCAACTTCCCGTGTAGGTAAAAGGCTGAAATTTGGAAGGCTCATTCCTTACGGCTTACTTACAAAAGTTAAGCAGGTTTTATTTCAAAATTCTACGCATAACGGTCATAACGGTCAACAACGTCCGCCATGTTGAACTTTCTTATTTATGGCCCCATCTTCACGAAATTTGGTAGGCAGCTTCCCTGTGCTAACCGAAACCAATGTACGTACTTATTTCGGTGGTATGACGCCACTGTCAGCCGCCATATTGAACTTTCCAACGTCACTAATTCTCCAAATTCCCGTGTAGGTAGAAGGCTGAAATTTGGTACTTATTTCGGTGGTATGATGCCACTGTCGGCCGCCATATTGAACTTTTCAACAGTCTTTGTTACTTATGGGTCCATCTTCAAGAAATTTGGTACGCGGGTTCCCAACGCTAACTGAATCCTACTTATGTACATATATACGTCCATAGCCTGCAGCTCAATTACCGTGTGAGGCGGCGTTGGGTCCCCCATCCCAACGCCTCCCACGTTGTTAGCTGCCTGCCTATATAAGGCCGTCCGTCGCTCCAGTCTCTTCATTCCCTTCCTTGCTTCGCCACGGGATTCATGTCTCCCTGCTGATAACTACAGCCTTTTTATTTAATCCACGGCTTCTCCGCTGTTTTATTTTTCGTTTATTATGATTATAGTTATTGTGTAGGTATTTTAGACTTACTTTACATTGTTCAGGTACCCATTTCCTTTATCATTCCAACCGTACCCACATTAACATGTCTATCGAGGTGATCACCATCGATCAAAGAACTGTCACTTACTGAGTGGTTTCCATGCCCGGAGATGGCACCTATCTTTTCAATTCTCTGTGTTACATATTGCACGGCCATATCAGGCTCACTCTTGATATCTGGAAAAACATTGTGTCTTATGTATTGAATGACTGGGACAGGTTCAAGGTGTGGACTGATGATGGTACAGGAGATAATTATACTACACAGGAGCACTAGAAAAGTGAAATGCTTAAGCCCTTCACCTATGGTTCTGCATGTGAGCTGATGGCTGCCGCTGAATTGTTCGGTTGTCGCTTTCAAGTGTACCGAAATGGCCAAATATTTTACACCTTTGGAGAACAGCCAATGCCTTAGATTCAGCCACTTAGATTCACAGGTGACGATTTCAGTAGTGGACACTTTAATGTTTATGAATGTTTAAAATCTCAAAAGCTGGATGTGAAGTTATCGATGAAACCGGTTGTATACTTACAACACTTGACAGATGCTGAATGTCTCTTCAACACAAGTCCTACAAATACCGTCGTAATTGAAACAAACCGTGAAACTCAAACTGATTATGACAGCGGCAATCCAAGCTGTGAGATTTGAAACAAGATTACTGTTCACATGGCCAACTGTACGTTGCATGCTCCAGAGTAAGCTCAGCGCACAGCTTGGTCATATTACAACCAGAGGGCCGAACTCACAATGTGGTATACAAAGAGATCCTTAACAAATACTTATTGGTATATTTTCCCTCAGTTTAAAAAGGTTTAATTTTCTTCTTAATAAAAATTTTAAGGCAGTACTTCGCCGCTGCGAAGCGTGGGTATTTTGCTAGTTGAATATAAAACAGAAAGAGAAAATACGACATAGCTGACGCCAATGAGGCCGAAAAACATTGTGTTTCTTGTTAATTAGTATGCTGTATTTACTGATTTCGCTAGAGTCGGAGCAGTAAGCTATATGCAGTATTATAACGTTCTGCCGTAATGAGAATATCATGGGCCGCCACTTGGTTTTCAAGTTACGGACATGCGCATATAGAAGCATGTCATGAGCACGAGATGGCTATGCATTGTCCGCAATGGACGTGGCCGTCTGCCGTGCATAAGATACCATATTGACATTGGCAGGCAAAGGGGCCGCCGATTCCTTCTCTGCCCAGGGCCGCCATGAGCCTAGAGTCGCCTCTGCTAGGCTACACTACTGGCTGGGCTGCAGAGACTGGCCACTGGGCAAAACTGACCATCACAAGTAGTAATAACCCGCATATTTTCACTTTTTTTGCTCTAGTTTTATGTAATTTTGTTCTAGTATTGTAACGAACAGTTAGTGAAGACTACAGCTGAAGATCTGAAGTGGACGCAAAAAGTTGGTGAGTTATTAACATATTTTGTGATTTTGAGTTTTTAAAATTAGTGTAGGTCAGGTGGCTTTTTGCATATAGGCTTATTTTACAATATAAACTTTGAAGTAAACTTAGTAAAGTAAAATTTGATTTTTGGAGGATTTGTTTTCCAACTTGAATTACTGAGCAATGAATTCAATGAGCGTTTTCGTGATTTCATTTCACACGAACAGGACTTTGCGCTGTTCTCTTACAACGTTGGGAATGCGCCTGAGAATATCCAAATGTAATTGATTGAACTGCAGTCAGATTCTGCTCTGAAGGCAAAATACAACGAAGTTGGTGTGTCAGGCTTATGTGCTAACCTGCCACTCGTATGTGCAAATCCGTAAGTTGGCATATGTTTGGAAGCACTTACCTTTTTGAGCAATTGTTTTCGTTACTGAAAGCTACCAAAACCCTACATCGCTCAAGACTTACTGTCGAGTATCTTTCATCCCTCATAAAAGTTGCAGCTGCACAAGATATCAAGCCTGATATTGATGAACTGGTTACTAACAAGAGATGCCAAGTGTTGGGACAAAAGAAATAGATCTCACACTGTAAGATTCCTATATAAGCAATGCATATAATATAATAATATAAGGACCTAGCTAAGAGGCAAGACTCCAATTGTACGCTGTTGAATGGAGCTACAGTAACTTTGTATAATAGTATTTGTTACAGTGTGGCCCACTGACGCACACATGGCAGTCGAAGCGGCCCACCAATGGTAGTGAGTTTGACATGCCTGATCTACAATGCATTAACTAATCGTATAAAAATGAGAAGCACTGCAGGCCATCTTCATATTTAACTCTGTATCTAAATATAAGCAGAACTGGTTTCACAGATCTAAATGTTCATTTTCAATGTAAATGTCGTTAATGTGCATTCAGGCATTGCCACCAGTCAATGTTGTTTACATCTTGCTAGTTCTTAATTATTATCAGCTCTTAATCCACCATAGGCAGGTTTTGCATGGGTGTGGGGCAGAATTTAATTCCAGTTTGATTGCTGAAGTTATTCCTCTGTTATTTGTAGTTATTTGCATGAAGCACAGAAGCATCACAACTTCAAAAGAATGATTTATTTTTCATAATCTGAACATCATGTAACATATTATTTTTTTGGCATGTGGCAGACATTATCAGAGTACACTAAGGAAAACCTATAAAAGCAAGGAAGCCTTTTTTATATGTCCCCCACTTGACAGATTTCTTTACCTATATTTATAAGACTATTTATGGTGTCTTTTAGAGTTATCTATCTTAGAGGCTTATAAAGTAATTATTATCATGTTTACAGAGTACAGTAAAAGCCTTACTGGCATATGTTTATTAACATGCAACATGTTGCAACTCTCTAACACCATGAGTAGTTCTACAGTTTCCTTACCTTGAAAATTCTGCTTTTTCTTCCTGAAAAGTTTTTGTGTTTCCCATACATTACTGTACTTCTTTCACATAGCAGATGATAATCTAAACAATCTTGACTCGATATCAGTTCATCACAGATCACACTTACATACTTAGCATCCGCACCCGCACTCACTTATGATGTGCAGAGACACTTTAGAGGAAATATTTAAATTAACACTTATATTTTTGGAGGATGGAAAGAAATTAAGAAAAAGGTTACAGAGGTTCAAAAGAAAGTGTGTCCAGTCCAAATAGACAGTGACCTAGCTGTTAGTTGCAGTCAGGTCCTTGGACTTATAAGTCAACAGCACACACCACTTTACTTCTGTAACCACTGTGACAGATTAAGGGTATTCTCGCACCCTTGTACCCTCGGACCACACGTCAGACACCAGATAAAAGTCCAAATAATTATTTATTATAATAATTATGTGCACAAAGCACGCTCCTCTCCACAATACTCAATAACAAACAATAAACCAATCCTCCACTCCCAGATGCTTAGCCACCCTGCCTCCCAACTCAGTTCGCCATCTTGGAGCACCCACAGTCCTTTTATACTCCCTGACCCGGAGGTGTTTCTGCCCAACAGTCCACAAGTCTTTATTCCTTCTGGGTCAGGGTAAATAGTCCTTTTCTTCAACCCGAAAGTCCGTCGCTCTTCCTATGATGAACCTCCTGGTCACAGGGCACGAAGAAGCCCTTGGTCCTCCCTGCAGCTCCCTCCTGTGGTCCCCATGGTATCCAGCAGGGCTGTGCATAAAATCCACATTGTCCATGATGCCCTGTTGGTCTTCTGGGGACCTCCATGCTGCAAGGAGGGCTCCACCTGGCGGCTTGGGGGTATTGGCTGGGATGAATGGCCGGCCATATCTTACACCACATATTATTATCAATTAATGATTGCTATAAGTTAATTAACTGACAGTAGCAATTGCCATTAATTTACATAAACATTTTCCCATTTCTGGCCCACAGAGTATGATCATTTATCCAAGAAGTGGTAACAATGTTAGAATTAGTCCTGGGAAGGGCCAACACAATTTATTAGTATGAATATAATCAGCAAAATTCTTCTTCTTCTTCTTCCGAAAAATAACTGTTTTGAAACTAAATTGACTCTGCTCTGGATTTGGAAGATGGATGGATGGATGGATAATCAGTTACTGTAAATACCAAATACCTGTGATACAACACAAATCAAAAACAATTTTCACAACCCACACAGTACCATAAAAAATGCAACCAAAAAAAAAAGAGGGACGGGGCATTATGGAACATAGTCATCCAGTCCCCCACCAATCTAAAGTATCTGACCATTCATTGATAGTGGCATTAGACAACTTGCTTGTTTGGGATACAGAGAATTCTATAGAGACTAAATTGTAAAACAAGGATTCCCAGAACTGAAAAAGAAGAGAATCAGGTAACTTACTGTACTTCAGGAGGTTAAAACCAATTTCACTGTTACAGTGTCTAAAGAGAGGAGTATACACTACAGTATATAAACCAGAGACAAGACAGATAGATGCAAAAGTATAAAAATATTAGGTAGAAGAGAATTATTCAAATACAGTATCATGGGTAACAAGTTGGATAGAAAAGACCAGATGGAAGGAAAAGGAGGACAAATCTAAAACATGCATGAAGGTCCCTGGGATGTTAAGAGAGCATAGGTTATATAAGCAAATGACGTGATAGAATGTATTTGTGGGGTTAAAGATAGATGATGTTTGAATTTAAAGTGAATGTGCAAACGGTTAGGATTTTGGGAAACCAGGGAGATATTGTTTAAAATATTATTCCAGGACAACAAAGAATCAGAGAGATAATTGAAAGAGCAAAGAAAGAGAGCACAATAGAAAGCCATATTTAGAATAGCATGAAGTGCGAGAAAAGGCTTCTATACAGGTATTAAGGAGCAAAACATATCATAACATAGGAGAAAAGGAAAAGAGGACAACCACACTCCATATGTCATTAGGGCTGATTTCAGTTGAAGTTATAAAGAGAAAGTAGAAGTGAGTAGAACATTTTGAACATAATAAGTGAATTGGGAAAAAAACCCAAATTGGCAAAAATGTAACTTGTTTTGTCTTTAAGCCAAAATATGAAAAAAAGCATAACCTATTATCATTATCAATTACTGATATACTTCCATGTTTACATTTTAGTTGCTATTCAATGAACATACAGTGGGATGCAAAAGTTTGGGCAACCTTGTTAATAGTCATTATTTTCCTGTATAAATCGTTGGTTGTTACGATAAAAAATGTCAGTTAAATATATCATATAGGAGACACACACAGTGATATTTGAGAAGTGAAATGAAGTTTATTGGATTTACAGAAAGTGTGCAATAATTGTTCAAACAAAATCAGGCAGGTGCATAAATTTGGGCACTATTGTCATTTTATTGATTCCAAAACTTTTTGAACTAATTATTGGAACTCAAATTGGCTTGGTAAGCTCAGTGACCCCTGACCTACATACACAGGTGAATCCTATAATGAGAAAGAGTATTTAAGGGGGTCAATTGTACGTTTCCCTCCTCCTTTAATTTTCTCTAAAGAGTAGCAACATGGGGGTCACAAAACAACTCTCAAATGACCTGAAGACAAAGATTGTTCACCATGATGGTTTAGGGGAAGGATACAGAAAGCTGTCCCAGAGATTTAAGCTGTCTGTTTCCACAGTTAGGAACATATTGAGGAAATGGAAGACCACAGGCTCAGTTCAAGTTAAGGCTCAAAGTGGCAGACCAAGAAAGATTTTGGATAGACAGAATTGACGAATGGTGAGAACAGTCAGAGTCAACCCACAGACCAGCACCAAAGACCTACAACATCATCTTGCAGCAGATGGAGTCACTGTGCATCGTTCAACCATTCGCACTTTACACAAGGAGATGCTGTATGCGAGAGTGATGCAGAGGAAGCCACAGCACAAACAGAGCCGCTTGAGGTCTGCTCAAGCACATTTGGACAAGCCAGCTTCATTTTGGAATAAGGTGCTGTGGACTGATGAAACTAAAATTGAGTTATTTGGGCATAACAAGGGGTGTTATGCATGGAGGAAAACGAACACAGCATTCCAAGAAAAACACCTGCTACCTACAGTAAAATATGGTGGTGGTTCCATCATGCTGTGGGCTGTGTGGCCAGTGCAGGGACTGGGAATCTTGTCAAAGTTGAGGGACGCATGGATTCCACTCAGTATCAGCAGATTCTGGAGACCAATGTCCAGGAATCAGTGACAAAGCTGAAGCTGCGCCGGGCTGGATCTTTCAACAAGACAACGACCCGAAACACTGCTCAAAATCCACTAAGGCATTCATGCAGAGGAACAAGTACAACGTTCTGGAATGGCCATCTCAGTCCCCAGACCTGAATATAATTGAAAATCTGTGGTGTGAGTTAAAGAGAGCTGTCCATGCTCGGAAGCCATCAAACCTGAATGAACTAGAGATGTTTTGTAAAGAGGAATGGTCCAAAATACCTTCAACCACAATCCAGACTCTCATTGGAACCTACAGGAAGCGTTTAGAGGCTGTAATTTCTACAAAAGGCGGATCTACTAAATATTGATTTCATTTCTTTTTTGTGGTGCCCACATTTATGCACCTGCCTGATTTTGTTTGAACAATTATTGCACACTTTCTGTAAATCCAATAAGTTTCATTTCACTTCTCAAATATCACTGTGTGTGTCTCCTATATGATATATTTAACTGACATTTTTTATCGTAACAGCCAACGATTTATACAGGAAAATAATGACTATTAACAAGGTTGCCCAAACTTTTGCATCCCACTGTAGCAATAAAGTCAAACATGGTAGACTCACAACTCTAGAATTACATTACTGACACCTGTCACTGCATTTGCAGAAGTCACATGTGCACAAGTTTTCTTTCCATGTCTCATAGATGTCAAAATTAGCTTAACTATGAACTGTAAACTGATTTGATGTGTATGAGTGTGCCCTGAAAAATACTAATGTACTGCTGACTTGAAACATTTCAGTACTGATGTCTTTATACACAAATACAAAGTCTAGATATTGGACAGATGAAATAAAAATGTAGCAAGAAAAAGTAAAAAAAATTAAAAATGATGCTATAAAAAGCCAAATGTAATTTAAGTTTAAAAATTGTTAATTGCAAAATACACACCGGTGCAAAATGTTATTTTTAAGATGTATTTTTAGTAATATGAAGACTCAAGGGTTAAAATTATATATTATATGAGATTTTAATGTTTAAGCTTAGAAGAAAACTGGGCAGAACACTTCATATTGTACATTATTTGTGCTGTAGAAGCTAATTTACTTACCTGTCTGAATCCGAACTGAAGGGAGTTTGCTGTTTGAGCAAAGGTTTGAACTTTCAAAGGCTCTGAATAACTGGAGACCAAATTACACATCACTTATTCTCTTTCCACCTGACAAAATTTTTCACTCAGTTGAAATAAGGCTTTACTTCCATCCATCCAGCCATTGTCCAACCTGCTATATCCAAACTATAGGGTCAAGGGGGTCTGCTGGAGCCAGCAGGGTGCAAGGCAGGAAACAAACCCCGGGCAGGGCGCCAGCCCACCGCAGAAGGCTTTACTTATAGTCTAGACTAGTGTCATTTTGTACTTCTCTTTCAACAAAATCAGATTCTGCATTTGAGAAGTCAAAGCTCAGCAAAATTAGATGGCATAACTACTGGCTTCTGGTAACTCTGAAGTGGTCCTTTGCAATATAAAATGCATGAATGGGAAAACAGAAAAATAAAACAAACAAAAAAAGTTTATTTACCCAGAGGTGTCGCTTTACCAATATTGCAAATACAGGAAGGAGAAATATGGCAATGTATAGATTATTTATTATGGTGGGGTTTGTCATGAAGCTATAGCAGGTTGGAGTGAACAGTAACAAGATTATTAATTAATGCAACAAATTAGCTACATATAATAATGCTCTCAATAAAAGCAAAATACATTACAGATGATTAATCCACTTAAGAGGATAAAATGGCTTTGAAACATGCTGTGTAGTAGTCTTTGTGTGCTAATAGGTGACAATGAATAGCCTTTAAAAATTAAACTAACTTCCCCATGTGACAGCATTCAAACTTACATTAATTTAAGCATCAATGTCTTAAAGCTGTTAGGAAACATTCGACAGTACTTCAAATGATAAGACTAAATTTGACCAAGAAAACATGTTCTGTGAACACCATAAAGTAAATCTCTATGAGGGACCAAACAAACCAAAAATCATATATTTTTGTGCAGCCTGTTTGGACCCTTATAAATCTTACCTTTCCTGTGCTATATACTGTACATACACTGCTATTGAATATTAATATTTTCAGAACTGTCAAAGTGAAAAGTAATATTGATAGTTTAAGGTTATAATTATTATCATAGAGCAAAAATGTCTTAACTTAGAGATTACATGGAAAAACTAAATGCCTAAAAGCATTAATTCTGAAAATGTGCACCCTATAGGAGAAATAACAGGTGAACAAGTTAGGGTCATCTTCACATTGTAAAGATCTCTATCGTATTTGCACATCTGGACACTGATGTCACCCCCTTCTCCCCTCCCCCAATTCTTCTGTGCAAAAATGTTCAAGGGAACATTCAATGCTTTTGAAATTTTCTTGTAGCTTTCACCAGGGGCCTGGTGTATAAATTGTGTGTATGAACAAAAATGTTGCATACACCCATTTTTATGCTCACATCGAGATATACAAAAACTAAACTTGTCATAAAGATACGCACATTTACATGGTAGCATCAGACCGTGCGTGCACACGTTTCCACTCAGTTTTGTAATCGGGCAGCATCTAGCATCAAAGCAGTACTACTGCTTCTGTGTGGTTTCCCTTTCTGTTTCATATTCACATCCATGATTTGGGCTTTATCAAATACACCAAAATTAATTGCATATCTTTTATAATTTTGAGGCACTTGAATGTAATCAATCTGTAACAATATAATGGTGTACGGAATGGCCAAACTAATCCAACTACAATAGCTGCTTTAGCATTGTTAGAAGACATTGTAGCTTCTGTAGTGAGTGATCCAACTCACACTGCACCCGACCTCCTTGGCCCCTGCCATAGATGGTGAGCCCATAGGAATGGGGACCCACGTTGCCTCTTCGGGCTGTGCCCGGCCGAGCCTCATAGGTGCAAGCCTGGCCACCAGGCGTTCGCCATCGAGTCCTACCTCCAGGCCTGGCTCCAGAGGGGGGCCCCGGTGACCCGTATCCGGGCGAGGGAAAACGCCGTCCAAAATTTTTATTCTTCAGAGGAGGTTTGATGACATTCAACCATGTCCCTCGGGGAATCCTGTGGGGGGTGCTCTGGGTGTATGGGGTACCGGACCCCCTGATAAGGGCTGTTCGGTCCCTGTACAACTGGTGTCAGAGCTTGGTCCAAATTGCCAACAGTAAGTTGAGCCCACTTCCACTGAGAATTGGACTCCGCCAGGACTGCCCTTTGTCACCGATTCTGTTCATAACTTTTATGGACAGGATTTCTAGGTGCAGCCAGGGCATTGAGGGGGTCCAGTTTGGTGGACTCAGGATTTGGTCACTGCTTTTTGCAGATGATGTTGTCCTGTTTGCTTCATCAGGCCATGATCTTCAGCTCTCTCTGGATCAGTTCGCAGCTGAGTGTGAAGCGGCTGAGATGGGAATCAGCGCCTCCAAATCCTAAACCATGGTCCTCAGCCGGAAAAGGGTGGAGTTCCTTTTCAGAGATGGGAGCGAGATTCTGTCCCAAGTAGAGGAGTTCAAGTATCTCGTGGTCTTGTTCACGAGTGAAGGAAGTGAGATCGACAGGTGGATTGGTGCAGCGTTCCCAGTGATGCGGGCTCTTCATCGGTCTGTTGTGGTGAAACAGGAGCTGAGACGTAAGGCAAAGCTCTCAATTTACCAGTCAATCTACGTTCCTACCCTCACCTATGGTCATGAGCTATAGGTACTGACCAAAAGAATGAAACTGCAAATACAAGCGGCTGAAATGAGTTTCATCCACAGGATGTCTGGGTGAGAAGCTCAGTCATCTGGGAGGGGCTCAGAGTAGAGCCACTGCTCCTCCGTATCGAGAGGAGTCAGATGAGGTGTCTTGGGCATCTAATCAGGATGCCTCCTGGACATCTCCCTGGTGAGGTGTTCCAGGCATGTCCAACCTGGAGGAGGCCTCAGGGAAGACCCAGGACACGCTGGAGGGACTATGTCTCCCGGCTGGCTTGGGAACACCTCAGGATTCCCCCGGAAGAGCTAGAAGAAGTGGCCAAGGAGAGGGAAGTCTGGGCATCTCTGCTCAAACTGCTGCCCCCGCAACCCGATCTCGGATAAGCGGAAGAGGATGGATAGATGGATGGAGAAGACATTGCAAATGGAAGAATTAGAAGAGAGTGTGAGAGGCATGGTGGCACAGTGGTAGCGCTGCTGCCTCAGAGTAAGGATGACCTGGGTTCACTTCCTGGGTCCTCCCTGCATAGAATTTGCATGTTCTCCCCGTGACTGCGTGGGTTTCCTCCTGCAGTCCAAAGACATGCAGGTTAGTTGCATTGGCAATCCTAAATTGTCCCTAGTGTGTGTGCCCTGTGGTGGGCTGGCACCCTGCCCGGGATTTGTTTCTGCGTTGCACCCTGTGCTGGCTGGGATTGGCTCCAGCAGACCCCAGTGACCCTGTGTTAGGATATAGCAGGTTAGAAAATGACTGACTGACTGAGAAGAGAGTGTGTATTTACATATCACAATGACTTCTTGTCCCATGTTGATGGAATAATTAAACGTGTGTAAGAGCCAATCTTAGAAAGTTAAAACTTTGAGCTAAACTCATATTAGAATTTGCTTAATTTGAATAGAGTATAATTTTATTTCATAGACATAGACAATGGTATAGTCTTCTCCCCCTGTAAGTTAGTAAGAGATAGAACTTTCTTACTATAACTGAGATACAGTGTGTTAATTGTGTCAGTTGTTGTTTAGAACAGGTCCCAGTAATCAGGGACTTAAAAAAAAACATTTTCAGCTTAGAAATGGGATAGGCTTACAGTTTTCTGACCATTTTGAAATGGTTCAGATAAGTTTTGAAGTGATTTGTAACGATTTGAATTGTAACAAGATTTAAGCTTTGAACAGAAGTTTTCTTAACAGGAATGTTTAACAATGAAGATATTTTGTCTATGGAATCATTTCAGTGTGTCAGACTTTTGTTGAATCCCATTTTTATGCTTGAGCTGAACTTTGGTAATTTTGGAAAAAACACAGCTACAATGTTTAACAAAGATTTTTCAATGTTCATTAAAAGTTTTGAAGGATAGGCATTCTAAGCTTGCAGATGATTTTTCATTAGTTTACTGATGCTTATTGTGTGATGATCAGTTACATGGAGATTGAAAAGGAAGAACAGGAATCAGGGATTGGTACATTTGACAGAGACAGAAGAACATCCATTAAATTCCCAGGACACCTTGCCACAATATCTCTAAAAAGTGGTTGCAAAAGCAGCTGTATGTTCAATGCAGAGAACATTTAAGGCAGTTATGAGAAGGCCCCAAGAGGCTAGATGTATGAAGGAGTATCCCAATGCTTTAATTGAAATAATGTGTAAATATTGGGTTCGTGAACTGATGCTCAGGGACACAGACACAGAATTGAATGAATGTTCTTTTGAGTGGGCTTTCCTTATTGTAGTCATGCTGTCTTTATCAAACATACTAAACCCCAGTTCCTATCCTTCCATTTTATTTCCCCACGTCTTTGTGATAGTAAAACTAGCTACAAACCTAGAACATTGAGTGTTAAAAAAATTTTAGGAACATTGAAGAATCTTTGTTATACGTGTTTAATTATTCCATCCAGGGTCATGCCCATAATAGCAAGCATTGTGCTTGAGGCAGGAACAAACCCTGTTTGGGGCACCAGTTCATTGCAGAGTGAATATGAGTACACACATATGCTAGCAGTATCAATTTAGCATCATCAAATCCCTTAACTTGCATGACTTTGAAAGGAAACCAAAGTACGCAAAGGAAACCCACCAAGAAGACATACAAACTCCAAGCAGGGACGTGACCATCCATAATTCAAAGCAGAAGCACGGTAAAACTTTTTCTCTTTTCACTGTGTCATTTTTTTTCTTTTCTGTGGCTCTAAGACACTCAGACAGAGGGCTGCAAGTTGCCTTTTCACATTACCTTTCATATATGACCATTTCAAAATTTCTGTACGACTTTCTGGACTTGAACTTTTAAATGCCTCTGCCACACTGTAACACTCCATTAGTTTCCTTTTGTTGTTTAAACCACTGCTTAAGCTACCAAAAAATACATTTTTCCTTGCCTCCATTTCATTGAGCAGGACCTCCATTTTGCATTTGCTGAAATTCTTAATTTTTACACATACATTTGCCATTGTCTTTTAACAAAACACTGAATGGAATTGGCTGTTTATATTGATTTACATAGTCAAAAAGGCAAAATTCTTGGATGAGTCAGGGTGGGGCTGTAGGCTCATGCATGTGTGTTAAAATTCACATGTTTGGGATTTATAAGGGGAAAGTGCAAAGAACTTCACTACACTGTTGTATGCATCTGAAAGTTTTGTGTGTAATCATATTCCTAGTTTTGTCCTTGTTTTAGTGTGAATTCTACATAAGACGTTATACCTTGTACATGAGGCCCAACGTTTTTTTCTCATAATATTGTGAATAAATATTGTTTGCTGTAATAAATTAAAAAATATATTTATTTATTGAGCTCCTGCCAAAAGCCAACTTTCCGTTGGGATAAATAAAGATCTATCTATCTATCTATCTATCTATCTATCTATCTATCTATCTATCTATCTATCTATCTATCTATCAGCTGTAAGCACTGTATATCCATCCAATGTTAATGCCTTCTTTGCATTGAGGGCAGGACTTGCTGTTTTGGCTAGCTGTATTAAAATCTTGCTTATTTTCTAAATTAAATGAAACACTCTTTATAGAATATCAATATTTGGTAAGATTTTTAATTAAAATTAGCAATAAAGACAATTGCCTTTGTCAGTTAATCTAACCTGCTATGACATGTGAGAGTATTAGCATCGGGTTTGGGCATTAGAGGCTTTAATCTCTGATTTATTGCACCCAGCCCCTGATTTTTTCCCAGTTATGTACAAGACTAATACCAGTAAGCCTGAAGTTCTTTTTATTTGTTAAGTCTGATATCCTTTCCCCGATCATTGCTCTTCGATTTTATATGTTGGAGACGATTGCAGGGTGGCATGGTGGCTCAGTGGTAGTGCTGCTGCCTCGCAGTTAGGAGACCTGGGTTTGCTTCCTGGGTCCTCCCTGTGCGGAGTTTGGATGTTCTCCCCGTGTCTGCGTGGGTTTCCCCAGGTGCTTCTCCCACAGTCCAAAGACATGCAGGTTAGGTGCATTGGTGATCCTTAATTGTCCCTAGTGTGTGTGGGCTGGCGCCCTGCCCGGTGTTTGTTTCCTGCCTTGCGCCCTGCATGTGTTGGCTGGGATTGACTCCAGCAGACCCCTGTGACCCTCTAGTTAGGATATAGCAGGTTGGATAATGGATGGATGGATATTTCTTAGTATTACAAGCTATACTTTTTAAACCTTCAGTTCAGTCTGTTTTTCTTTCTTTCTTTCTTTCTTTCTTTCTTTCTTTCTTTCTTTCTTTCTAATCAAGCAAAAATGTTTTATCCCGACCCCTGCCTCATATTTTTTAATTATAGGTCAACTGTTCAGGCTTCAGCTGATTTCAGTCCCTTAAGCTCACACAATCAATCAACACTAGTGGGTACTGTGTAACAAAATACTAATAATTAACAGTATGAGATGTTATGACAGTATAACAGTTTAATTACAAGTCATAAACCGAAAATAGGTTGAGAATGTTGAAGCTTGCTGAAATCAGTAGACAAAAACAGTACATAGATTGCAAATTATTTCCACAATGCTCTCCGGTCCAACATTCAGAAAGGGAAACACAGAGAATGAAATGCATAAATGAAAGAATGAATGAAATGCTAACACCTGAAACACACTGAAATATTAGTGAACTCTTTTGTACCTAACCAAATATACAATCTTGGAACAGTGTTAAAATAATCTAACTGATCAAATAAGTGTTAAATAATTTGACTAATTCCATTAAAACTAAATGGATTAAGGGGTTTCAGTAAAACTCATATGTCTATTTTCTAATGTTTTTTTGAATTAGTTTCTGAAAATAGAAAGGTAGGTCTTACGGTTTACAATTACTGGATCAAAAATTTCTGTGTGGGTTAAAAAACTGGAATTAAAAAGACAAAAATGATGCTGAAAAGTAAACAGCCTGTCTAATATGGCCAGACAGAGAGATGGCCGTCCCTCACCTGTGCCCAGGTTTACTGTCTAGTGCCCCCATTCATCACCCACCACTAGTACTGTTCACACATAAGGTCCTGTGCCTGAGCAGATGGCGGGTGAGGCTCCAAATCGTCCCTGATTAATTCATTTAATATACAGTTCAAATCCCCCCTAGAATTACATGATAATTACTAGTTAATTGTGATAACTTGCTGTTCAACAGGGCAAATCATTTCAGTCTTTCTTTTCCATCAGTTGGTGCATATATGTTTACAAAAACCAACCGAAAGTTTACAAATTTCATTTTAACTACTAGCAGATGGCCTTCGCCACCTCAGTTGCTGAGACAGAGACAGGACTCAAATATTTAGCCAGGAGGATCGACACCCCACCACACTGATTCGTGCCATGGCTGAAATTCACGTCCCCGCCCCAGGCCCTCGTCCACTGCACTCTAAACTAGCGTCGATCTGCGTCTAATGCAGAGAAGCCACTGCCGGGCGCTTATCCTTCAGGAACGCATGCACAGAGCCTCCCTCTTTGCTTCATCCCTGCACCCATTAACATTGAACGTCCCAGTCCTAAGCCTGTCCATTTTAGCTGTAGAGAAACAAACACTCAGAAGACAACAGACAATAAACAAACGGAGAGAAAGAGAAGTGACTGCCAGCTCCACCATGCGTCCTTGTTAGCTAAGGATGCCCTCCGTTTTGTGACCCGACCTTTAAGGCGATAGACCTCTTGCTGTGTAAACACGTCGGCTCCCGTGCGCCTTTTCAAAAGTGATTTTACTGAACTGATGAAGAGGTCAACATCGGTAAAAATCTTGGAAATCTTGCCCACCGTTTCTGCCAAGAAAGACCGTATCCGTGAGTAGCTATACCCTTTCTCCATCTCCCAATTCCTGACTCCCCTCTAAATGACGGGACGAGTCAGTGAAAGCCCCTTCATCATCACCGCTTTTTGGAGCCGGTAAATCTTCCGACTCAATCACTATCCTCACTTGAGCTGCAGTGGGGTCTTGTTAAGCTGGGCGTTTCTTTCCTACAGGCTGTGATTCATCTTGTCTGACTCTCTTTAATGCATCAGGAACTTTAAACCCCTCATCTTGCTTTGTCGACGCCATGTCCACCTCAACCCCACGCGCTCTCTACAACCGACGAGGCAGCTTCTTCACACGAAGTCGTTTTTTCAATTTCATTAATAGCCACCGAAACTTATTCGGTATGTTTTTCTTGTTGTTCTACGCTTTCACGTTTATCAGTTTCCCCTGGCTTTCTGTCCGATCCGTACAGAATGCGTGGTTCCTTTACCTCTCTCTTCACCTTTCACAGGTATGCCGGCTGAAGGTGGTGCTACCGGCGCCGTCTTTTCGCCTGTAGCGCAACGCCTTCCTCGGGCCTATGGTTACCTTGTTCAGTATAATCCACATTACTCCCTGGATAACTTTTTACGACATGCCAAGAGTTAACATACATAAAATATTTAATGGGCTGTGACGAAGCAAAAATGATACATTCAAAGCTCTCCACTCTACACCATAGGGCTACGTTTTTAAGCTCTCTATTAATCACCATTGGTATCATCAGCACTTGCCTTCGTAGGCTACTTTAAACGCAGATCTTTTACAGCCCAATGGAATTAGTTTAATTTTCACACCACTTAACTATACCGGCCCAGTTATTTTTCCAGAGCCGCATCAGAAAGAAAAGGTGGAACATTTGATAAGATGGTCTTTTTAGCTGAGGCATACTGTATAACGGTAAAACCGATACAAGGGAAATGGCACGTTTACCAACTCGGTGGAATCTAAAAACATAACGATCCCACTTCTCATTCGTGAACCAGATCGGATGTGTTCACGGCCCCACTACCTGACCCACCGTTAATACGCATTCCTCCAGGGAGCACAAAAAGTCAGGGACAACCTTAACACCATGCCGGCGAGTAAGTGACTTCAAAAATTCCCTGAGGGAACCGTTACTCGCCGAGGAGGCCATCCTGGTCACCCTCAGGGAACTCAAGGCCCGAAGACTCAAAGAGGCGACACAGTAAAGGGAAAATTCAGTAAAATAAGTATAGATAAGGAAAGGAGAAATTCAGACCTTCCGACTCATTACTCTCGCGAGAGAAAGAAAGACAGAAAGTGGTCAGATTTGTTCACTGGACAATTTGCAAGCATTTGGGGATTCAAGTGCCAGAAAAATATTATGAACGCGAGCCCGACACGGAATATACCAACAACATGTGGGACATACAAGTAATTACTGACAGAACCATTTAACTAATCGTCCACTGATCGAAATAAATAAAAAATGAGAGAGATAGAGAGACGCCGCCTGTTCATGAATACAGGTGATTCCAACGTCATGCTAAATTAAACCGAAAATGTCAGTAATTATAGTGACTTGGAAATCGAGATCAACAGAATGTGGATCTTAAAACAAAAGTTGTTACAGGAGCATTCAGTACATGGAAGGAAGGATTTGAACAGAACCTAAAGTTACTCCCGCAAGCTATCCCAGCTAACGAAGTTCAGAAGATGCATGGGCACGACACACATCCTGCAAAAGGTGCTTGGGTGAATCGCTTTGATCGCATGTTAAGATCTGGATTTACAATCAAACCGCCAAAAAACGAGAAGAGATACAAGTTAAGCGTAACAAAAAAACAACAACGACAACAACAGCAACAATAATAATAACTGGATAACATTTACCAATAACAATACATTTGCAGTATCTTGGAAACTGAACATTCTAGTTGGCTTGCAATTCTATACAGTATATTTCATCATAGAGAGATAAGTGGACTACGTTTGAATGTGATAGCGTGTGATGCATATTTCCTTAACACTAAAAATACATTTCAATTAGAACTTTTTGTGACTAGCATTTTATATTAACCTATGACTATAACGTGAAAACTTATTCTCTGACACTTGCGTACTCATAATTTGCAGTATTGTCGATTTACCATCTATTATCTGTTCATTATTCAAAGCGCCTTATCGTACAGTGATCCCGAACGGCTTGCTCTTGTGCTTATGACGCTAAAATATCAAAGTAGGACGTTTGCGCCTTGATTCTCCGACTGTCTTTTGGAGGATGTTGTTGTAAAAACATCTGTCTCAGTTAATGTTTGCTTCTCTCTCTCTCTCTCTCTCTCTCTCTCTCTCTCTCTCTCTCTCTCTCTCTCTCTCCCGTACCTACAAACACACACACTCCTGTCTGTAAATTCTGAAACGTCTTAAAGAGTGAATGGACGCGCAAATTTGCTGGTCCTATTGTACATCTTCTTAAATAAAATTTTTTAAAAAAATCATGATTTCGCTTTATTTTTTATTCTTATTAATAAAACGTAAGTGCTATAACGTCCATTACCGTCCAGTTTAACTATTTTATTTATTTATTATTTTTGGGATAATAATGTAAACTCTTAATTTTTTTTTTTTTTAGTTGGATACTTTCAGACTATCACCCAGTCTCCGTCTCATCTTATACAACAAACCAGCAGAGGTATCCGCATGCGGTGCATAATAGAAGGGTATGACAACCCTTGGATGTTCTGGTACAGACAATACCCACAAATGAAACCCGACATGCTGTTCCTGTCGCGGGCAGCTAAACATATCGATGAATCGCAATACAAAGGTTTCAAGGTAGAAAGACCCGATTCTAGCAACTTCATGTTAACAATCAGCAACCTGTCTTTGGATGATACCGCGCTGTATTACTGCGCTTGGAGCCGCCACAGTGACAGAGACAGGTGGAGCCTCTCAGCAAAAACCCATGCTCAAGAAAATATCATCATGCCTTTGTTAATTTGTAGTACTGTATATTTTTCACTAATTACAGAAGAATGGATTAAGTATGGAGTTCATTAAATTCGATAATTCAATTAACTAATAGACCTTTGAAACTGAAAATTTAATATTAAGGTCAAAATGTGACGTTTGAAGGTAAAACCCAGTTTAATGTCCTTGTCCTGAGAGGAGTGCTTGACGGGCATCCAAGTTTAATGTCAAATTCATCCTAACTAGTTTTCCTAAGGCTGAAAGAGTATTAACTTTGCTTCAAAGTCACTCCAAAATAATTGCTTAAGCAGACTATTACGTCTTTAATCAGATTTGGTACCTTGCACTACGTAAAATCTGTGGCCCTTTGAGGGGTGTGGGCATAGTGGGGTTGGTGACAGTCAATGACGAGTAAAAAGGAAGCTTTGATCAGACACTTAGTTGGTGCCCGTTCATCTCCATCCAACACAATATTTAATTGACAGTACTTTCCCTGGAATCACACCCTTACCTTAAACCTCATTGTGAACAGGATCGTTATATATTTAAATTACATGTGGGAGAGGACCATGTTATTAATTCATTAATTTATTAATTATTTTTAATAAGCTAATTGATCAATTAGCATTAAGTGATGATAGATCAAAATATTGATTGATATCCTTTTCAAGGTTTAATCCAATTCATTCATTCAGTAGTTTCAATGATTGTTGTAAATTGTAAGCACGTTTATTAATATTTTGCATCATTTCCTTAGCTATGTGTATCATACAGAAACAAGCAATAAAGGGTGTTATGGACAGGTTGATTTTAATATAATAAAATATTCCAATAACTTCTTACCTGCAGGTGCATTTGGCAAAATATTGATCTAATGCTTCAGACATCACAGAATTTTCACTCTAATAAACCTTCACCTTTTCATTACTTTCTGGAAAAGCATATATCCTGCATTTTGATTTTTGTCATTATCCATGACCCTCATTATTATTATTATTATTATTATTATTATTATTATTATTATTATTATTATTATATACTCCTCCCAGCATTCTGTAGTACACTGGTGAAGGTCAGTTGGACCACTTAGACTTTGAATTCAACTTGTTCAGGTGAAAACTCATTATTATTATTATTATTATTATTATTATTATTATTATTATAAATCTTTTCTGAGGTAATCCCATTGCTACCACTTATTCTGGGCCTATGCCAAGATATAGGGCCATTTTTGTGAGGTGTGTATATCTATAAATGTTTTAGGGGATTGTGCTTGTGGGCATTTCCTTATTGTATTTAAAATGACTGCTTTCTGTATTTTTATGTTGTATTCATTTATACGTAATGTCTTGTGTAGAGTGCTTATGACGTGGAGTTTTTCTTCATCACACAATCGTCCTACTCTAGCTCCCTTCTTCAGAATAAAAGAACACAAGTCCGTTTTGTCGAGCAGGTTTAGCTGGGGCAGACGCAGTCTAGAGGACAGAAGAGTGAGCAGTTGTGCTTCTTCTTCTTTTTCTGTCCAACGTAAATGGTGCATTACCGCCACCTATTGAGATGGTGTGTGGAGCAGAGAATCAGGAAGCGCAGCCTACAGTGTTTGTGGAGCTAGGGGAATGGGAGGATTACAAAAATAAATAAATAAATAAAAATAAAAAAGTATCAAAATATCCAATATTTTTAAAAAATTCAAATAAGAATTTTGAGACCCTAAATTGCCAATACTATCCTAATATACTTTATATTGTATTGGTCGGGACTCGGTCTTTTAAATGTTCTAAACATCTTGCGACAAGCACGTTACGTGGTAAGCCTGCAAACCTGTGGTTGATTCTGCAGAGAGCCAGTTAAGAGTGTGCTTGTTTCCCATTGAAATACTGTTTAAGAAGGAGTTTGTCAAAGAGCAGCTGGTTTTTTTTTTTTTTTGTCATTGGTTAACTGTTTAACAAAGAGCCACCGTGCAGCTAACAGTGTCAGTGCTGCCGTGTTAAGGGAAAGAATGAGCAGCAGACCAGCTACCAAACTTTCTTTGTGCGACTGCCTTGGCTACATCACTTGTCAATATAAATATACTAACCACAGTGCCTGTCAAATACAGTTAATAAAACAATTTCAAAAATATTTGATGTCTCTTATGTGTACCCTCAGCATTCCTCCCATTCGTTTCCTTAGTATTGTCTTGTGTCTGAACCTCTCTTGACTGTCACCTTCTCTCTCCATCACACTTATTTAACCCCTGCTTCTCAGATATTTGGAGGTGCCCTGCTCACCTCCTGTCTGATTTTATACTTCCCGTATTTGAAGCGATTCTCAGCATACCTTCTACGCCTTTATTTCTTCATGTGTGTCTCAAAATTTCGTTTCCTCATTCAATTGCATCACCAAAATCAAACTGGCTATTCACACAAAAGTCATAGACACCGGCTTGCTGAGAATATTCACCTAACACGTATATAGAACTTAGTGTTTAAGTATACAGTAATCTCACTTCATGCATGTCACATGTAAAATCTTTTATGTCCATTTTATTATTATTATTATTATTATTATTATTATTATTATTATTATTATTATTATTATTATTATAAATCTTTTCTGAGGTAATCCCATTGCTACCACTTATTCTGGGCCTATGCCAAGATATAGGGCCATTTTTGTGAGGTGTGTATATCTATAAATGTTTTAGGGGATTTTGATTATGGGAATTTCCCTATTGTATTTAAAATGACTGCTTTCTGTGTTTTTATGTTGTATTCATTTATATGTAATGTCTTGTGTAGTTTATATGGTATGACACCAGTGCTGGAGACAAAAATGGCCACAATGATCACTTTATCCATTTTCCACAAGCGGTGCATTTCTTCTGTCAGTTCTAAATACTTCTGCAGTGTGTGTGTGTAGTGTGTGTATTGTATGGCAATATCAATAATATATGTAGTTTAATTCTCTTTCTCTACCAGTGTTATATCTGATTACAGCAGAGAGATTTCTCTGTCAGTATAACCCTAATATAATTTAGGTGCATACGGTTATGGGGTTGTTATATGTGCCTACTAGTTTGTGTTGTGATTCCAGTTCTTGTACTGTAATGCTTGCCATGTAATTGTGCCTGTGCATCTGCAGTCTTCCATGTGTCAGTGGTTTACAACCTGATATAACATGTTGGATTGTTTTTTGTTCCTTGTGCATGTACTGTGTGTAATATTAGCATCCTTAATATTATATATTCTCTGTATGATTATAATTTCTGTATTTTTTCTTCATCATCATTATCATCATCTTCAATTTCTTCTTCTTCTTCTTCTTCTTCTTCTTATTATTATTATTATTCACCTAATACAAAATTTTGTTTTAGGGATCTGAACATTTGGATTTTTGTAAGCGTTTTGCTTTCATCCATGTCAATTAACATCTTTAAGTTCCTAGATTTGATGTTGATATATGGAAGTTAAATTATACTTTGCTGTTTTTGCACGTATCCTTTTTAGCAAAAATGCCGTTACACAAATGTATGGGGCAATCATATTTTCAAGTGTCTCTTGAGTTTACAGATTGTCAAGGAAGAAGAGGCGGAGCTTTGTTTCTTCCTACATTGCCACATTCACACTGGCCTGTGTTCTTTTAGTTAAGGTATCTGAAGCTGCGCACAATGCCCTATACCTTTGAGTAGTGAAGATGCTGTATTTATTGCTTTGCCTTTGGACAGTCATTAAAAGTACATTTTTATTAATGATCCATTCAATTCTAACATTTATTTATTTATTTTTTATTTCCCCAAAATATTTTACTGTTTTGCCAGAGGTGTCATTTTAACATTTTATTTCCTTTTTGTTTTTCTTTTAATGCCAGGTGGGACATTTCTAACAGTATCTCAGTCACCTTTGTTCGTAATCCAGCAGAGTGGCACTCCAGTCCGACTAAGCTGCAATGCAGAGGGCACTGCTAACCCTTATATGTACTGGTATAAACAAGACAAAACTAAAAATCTTAACATGATGGTCTTGTCAGTTGCTCCTGGGTCCGTCACAGAAGTTTCAGATAAACGATTCAAGTTCAACAGAGCAGACGCTAAAACGTTTACCCTGGAAATTGAGAGTCTTCCACGGGACGCGAGCGGAGTTTACTTCTGCGCTTCAAGTGTTCACAGCGAATGAAAAAGGCAGGGCTCCCTTTCAAAAACCTGATGTGAAGCTATCGGAAGCTTGTAAACGTGCCACAACAATGTATACTTCAAGAAGCCTACTATAGTGTATAGATTGCTATCATATAGTGCATTTACGTTTGTATTCAATTAGCGGCAAAATATCCAGATTTTGTTAAGAATTATCATTTTTCGAAAATAGATCATTATATTTTATTATTTCATATTATTCATTTTAAAAAGATCAGAAAGGTTCCTGAGTTTTAATCACTTATCTCAACATTTCAATGTTCATATTGTAAAACGGACGTTTTGTGCTGCTTTAACTCACATTCAGTCATGCTTCAGATTTGTTTACGTTTTTGGTTAAATTTAGTGTATTAATCAATCAATAAATAAATCTCATAACATGGTTATGTTGTCATATGTTAACGTATTTTGTGATTGAATAATCAAATGAAAGAAGTAATCATATTGATACTTAATACTTAATAGAATACTATACTGTGTATTTATATATTTATTTTAAAATTAAATTGGATAGAGAAATTGATAAAGACTTGAGGTCTCACTTGAGGTCTCAAGGAATGCCTCTTTAAATGTCCAAATTGTAAAAAATGAAAGTAACAAATAAATAGGTAAAATAGGCAACATGTCGCTGTTATTCTTCAGGCTTAAAGAGAAAGAAAAAAAAAAAAACTTCTTCAGGTCTGGCCATCTGTGAAACTGATCCATGAGTGAACTCGTAATTCCAGTGGCAACGTGGTTTAAATACTGTCAGATTCAAAGCAGCAGGGTTTGTTGAGACAGGGCCGAAGTAATATCACACTTTCTCTGTATATGGTTCTTCTCCACTATAAGACCATTAATAGAAAAGAGACTAGTGGCTGTGTAACAGCGGCAGCCTTCTGTGCTTCCATTTATAGAATCACTAAAACACTCCCGATGTTCATGTCTTATAATACATTGTCACACTTGGGTCGCAGAGTTGCACAAGAGACAGTAAGATGAGACCAGGTTTCCATGGAAAAATAACGTAATTGTTGATCAAGTGTGGACACTCTAGACTTTATTCAAAATTGGAGTTTTTCTTCATCACACAATTGTCCTAATCTAGCTCCCTTCTTCAGAATAAAAGAACACAAGCTCTCTTTGTCGAGCAGGTAGAGCTGGGGCAGACGCAGTCTAGAGGACAGAAGAGTGAGCAGTTGTGCTTCTTCGTCTTCTGTCCAACATAAATGGTGCATTACCGCCACCTATTGAGATGGTGTGTGGAGCAGAGAATCAGGAAGCGCAGCCTACAGGGTTTGTGGAGCTAGGGGATTGGGAGGATTAAAAAAAAATAATAATAAAAAATAAATAAAAAAGTATCAAAATATTCAATATTTTTTAAAAATTCAAATAAGAATTTTGAGACACTAAATTGCCAATACTATCCTAATATACTTTATATTGTATTTGTCGGGGCTCGATCTTTTAAATGTTCTAAACATCTTGCGACAAGCACGTTACGTGGTAAGCCTGCAAACCTGTAGTTGATCCTGCAGAGAGCCAGGTAAGAGTGTGCTTGTTTCCCATTGAAATACTGTTTAAGAAGGAGTTTGTCAAAGAGCAGCTGTGTTTTTTTTATTTATTTATTTATTTATTTTTTGTCATTGGTTAACTGTTTAACAAAGAGCCACCGTGCAGCTAACAGTGTTATTTTATTAGACAGCTGGGTGGATTATGTAGCATGTGCCCTTAATATAAAGCAGCTAGCATATCAGTTTTACACTATTTAATGTTTGCATGGCACAGAATTGTTTTCTTATATATTTTTTTTTACTTTCATCTTATCTAAAAACCAAAAATAATTTTTTTCCTCAGTTCCTCCAATAATCATGTGTTCATATTTCATGTTACCCATTTCAAAAATATCATGAAGCACAGTAGGAAGAATTATGATTGCACTTTTTTCATTGAACAGAAGAAAAAGAATAATTGTCTCTGGACTTTTTAGGGAAGAGAAAGACAGTCAGACAGACAGACAGACAGACAGATAGATAGATAGATAGATAGATAGATAGATAGATAGATAGATAGATAGATAGATAGATAGATAGATAGATAGATAGATAGATGACAAGTTATGCTGCAAAGGGGAGTCATATCTGTATGAACCCAGGCCTTTTTAAATTTAAGCCGGACCTTGGAAGTAACTTTGATGTGTTACCTGAGAATGATGTTGGCCTGATCTATCCTGGAGGCAAAAAGAGAGAAGGTGTTTCCAATAGCATCCTCTCAAGCTCAGGAGTGATATCGTCTGAGTGTTAAATAATGTAATTTGAAAAATGCATGTGTCAGAACAGTGCTCTAATCCTGGCCACTGATTTACTTTGTTGACCCAACTTGAGATTCTTAATGTTCACTGAAATGCATTATCAAACCTGCATAATCCATCCTGTTTAAATTAAGCACTAAACATTGCCCTTGTACTGTTTAAGGTTTGTGCTACATGTGTATTACAGCCTAATACACTATCTTAAAAAAATGCAGAAGAGAGATGGAAGAAAGGATCAACCTTGTGTCTGATGCTGGTCAAAATTACAATATTATTATGAGCAACATTATTTAAAAAATAATTATTTGGATTTATTGTTCAATAATTTTGCTCTATTTTCTAAGCTGGATTTGAATCAATTACTGCATAATGGAGCAGACCCCATGACCCTGTTTTAGGAAAAAGCAGGTTGGATAATGGATGGATGGATGGAACATCTGTTCACCACTCAAAACTAAAATAATTTATACTTGGCCTTGTGCAAAGTTGTAATTCTTGTTGAAATTCAAATGCTTCTCATATGTGCATATTGCTATGACATTTGTACTGAAACATAAATGGTCACTCAGTTATAGTAGAAATCCAACTAAAGTAAAAGATACATGTAAAAAAACCTGAAGCCACATTGAGCCCATAGGACTGAACTTTAAGCCATTTCTGCTTTGCACCTGATGCTACCAGAATAGGCTCTGGCCCTGTATGAATAAAATTGGATTAAGGAAGTTAAAATGCTATATCACTTCTTAAAACCCTACAACATCTTGGGACTAGTAACTATTCCCCAGACTCCATTTGTGGGACATCGTAAAAATATACTCTTCTTCTTCTTTCGATTGCTCCCGTTAGGTGTTGCCTCAGCGGATTGTATTTTTCCATTTCTTCCTGTCCTCTGCATCTTGGTTTGTTACATCCATCATCTGCATGTCTTCTCTCACCACATCCATAAACCTTCTCTTAGGCCAGGGGTCCTCAATCACGGTCCTGGAGAGCCGCAGTGGCTGCAGGTTTTTGCTCCAACCCAGTTGCTTAATAAAAAGCACTTATTGCTAAAGTAACACTTCTGCTTCACTTTAGTGATTGAGCCCTTATTGCTTAATTTTGTCTTAAACAGCTATTTTAATTGCTCCTTATTATCAATAACATGCAAATGACAAGAGAGAGCAGCATTTCTCCATTTAGCTTATTTACATTTACACCGTGTGCATTTATCTGCACTGTTGGGTTTAATTAAATACTTGGAAGAAAAATGAAGAGAAAAAAATGAAGGACTGAGAATTACTCGTCCATTTTAGCCTTCAAATCATTTGCATGATAGAAAGGGAAAGAAAATCTAGGATATGAGAATGACCTGACATAGCTGAGTTAATTTATTTCATAGCTTGTTAGTGCTTTATTGGCAAGAATTGCTTTCTAATTAAGCAACCAGGTCAGAACAAAAACCTGCAGCCACTGCGGCTCTCCAGGACTGAGTTGAGTTGAGTTGCTACAAACAATATTGAGTACTTAAGTCAAACAACCAAACTGAAATATGGCCTCAGTAAGACAAAGTTCACACTTATACTAGCAGGTGCATCTCTAGTAAATTCGGCAAAGATTGAAACTTTCTGTGAAAGAGCGAGAAATAAGAAGAGGTGGGCAGTGTTGCCATATGTGGATTAATTTCGCTATTCGTAGGGAAATTTTAAACTTGTACTGGTGTATCGGCAGCAAAAAATATAGGAATAAATTTTATTAGGGTTTCAAATAAACATTAGGGGGGCACGATTAAAACTGTTATGAAAACTCAGATCGCAAATACTTAAAGGTTGAGAAACGCTGTCTTAGGCCTTCCTCTTTTATTCTTGCCTGGCAGCTCTATCCTTAGCATCCTTTTCCCAATATATCCAGCATCTCTCCACTCCACATGTCCATACCAACGCAATCTTGCCTCTCTGATTTTGTCTCCAAACCGTCCTACCTGAGCTGACCCTCTGATGTACTCATTTCTAATCCTGTCCATTCTCGTCAGACTCAAGGCAAATCTTAACATCTTTAACTCTGCCACCTCCAGCTCTTTCTTCTGTTGTTTGGTCCATGCCACCCTCTCCAACCCATATAATTAAGCTGGTCTCACTACCGTCCCATAGACCTTCTCTTTTACCCTTGCTGATACTCGTCTGTCACAAATTACACCTGACAATCTTCTCTACCCATTCCACCCTGCCTGCACTCTCTTTTCACTTCTCTTCAATAATCCCTGCTACTCTGTACTGTTGATCCCAAGTATTTAAACTCGTCCACCTTCCACAAAACCCTGCTCCCTGCATCCTCACTATTCCACTGACCTCCCTCTCATTTACACACATGGATTCTGTCTTGTTCCTACTGACCTTCATTCCTCTTCTCTCTATAGCATATCTCAAACCTCTCCAGGGTCTTCTCAATCTGCTCCCTACTATTGCAACAGATCACAATGTCATCAGCAAACATCATAGTCCACGGGGACTCCTGTCTAATCTCATCTGTCAACCTGTCCATCATCACTGCAAATAAGAAATGTCTCAAAGCCGAAACCTGATGTACCACCTCAGCATTAAGCGCATCCATCACTCCTCCCGCAAACCTCACCACTGTCACACTTCCCTTGTACAACTCTTAACATACTTCTCTGCCACTCCCAACTTCCTCATACAATACCACCAAGACTCCTCTCGAGGCACCCTGTGATATGCTTTCTCTAGGTCCACAAAGACACAATGTAACTTCATCTGACTTTCTCTTTACTTCTCCTTCAACACCCTCAGAGCAAACATCACATCTGTGGTGTTCTTTCCTGGAATGAAACCATACTGCTGCTCACTAATCATCACATCATTTCTTAACCTAGCTTCCACTACTCTTTCTCATAACTTCATGCTGCGGCTCAACAATTTCATCCCCCTGTAGTTACTACAGGTCTGCACAGCTCCCTTATTCTTAAAAATTAGCACCAGTACACTTCTTCTCTACTCCTCAGGCATCCTTTCACTTACCAAGATTCCATTAAACAATTTGTTTAAAAACTCCACTGCCATTTCTCCTTAACACTTTCTTGCTTCAACAGGTATGTCATCTGGAAAAGCAGCCTTTTCATTCTTCATCCTCTTCATAGCTGTCCTTACTTCCTTCTCGCTAATGCATTTCACTTTCTGATTCACCATCTCCGCATCATCCAACCTTATCTCTGTCCCATTCTCTTAATTCATTAGCATCTCAAAGTGCTATTAAACTCAATCTCCTTGCTTGTGAGTACATTTCCATCTTTATCCTTTATCACCCTAACCTGCTGCACATCTTTCTCAGCTTGGTCCCTCTGTCTAGCCAATCATACAACTCATCAAACACCTTTTCTTTAGCCTTCCCCACCTCTCTCTTCACCTTACACCTTATTTCCTTGTACTCTTGTCTATTTTCTGTATCTGTCTGACTTTTGCACTTCTTCTTCACCAACTTCTTCCTCTGTATACTCTCATGTACTTCCCCATCCCACCACTAGATTTCTTTTTGCTCCTTCCTCTGTCCAGATGTCAGGTCAAGCACCCTCCTTGCTGTCACCATTACTACTTGTTGTAGTTGCCCAGCAATCTGGCAATTGTTCACTGCAACCTAATGCCTGTATTACCTCCTCCTTGAACTCAAACTTGTAGTCTTCCTTTCCCAACTTCCACCATTTGATCCTTGGCTCTGCTGTCGCTGTCTTTTTCTTCTTGACCTCCAACATCATCCTACAGACCACCATCATATGCTCCCTAACTACACTTTCCCCTGCCACCATTTTGCAGTCTTCAGTCTCCTTCAGACTGACCCACCTGCATAGGATATAATCTTCCTTCACTCTTGTACATCATCCTATGTTTCTCCCTCTTCTTAAAATACGTATTCATCACAACCATGTCAATAATTTACACAAAATCCACTATCGTCTAATCTTCTTCATTCCTCTACTTGACACCATACCTAACATTCACATCGCCATCCCCTCTGTTCGCTTCACCAACATTACCTTTGAAATCCACTCCAATCACCACTCTCTGTGCCATTGGTATACTATCCATCATTTCATCCAACTCACTCCAGAAATCTTCTTTCTCATCCATTGCATACAAAACTTCTGGGGCATATGCACTAACAACATTCATTAACACACCTTCAATTTCTAGCTTCATAATCATCACTGTTTCTGACACTCTTTTCACTTCCAAAACACTTGACATACTGCTCCTTCAGAATAATCCCTACCCAATTTCTCCTACCATCCATATCATAATAGAACAATTTGAATCCACCTCCGATTCACCTGGTCTTACTCATCTTCCATTTAATCTCTTAAGTGCACAATATATCAACTTGCCTTCTCTCTTTCACATCAGCTAACTCTCTTCCCTTACCAGTCATACTGCCAAAATTCAAAGTTCCTACCATCAGTTCCATTTTCTTTACTTTCCTCCCCTCCTCCTACCTCCAGAGACGTCTCCCCATTCTTCTTCGGCTAACAGCCCAATTTTCTCTAGTACCCTGTTGGCTAACAGTACTGGTGGCAGCCATTGTTAACCTGGACTTTAACTGATCCAATATGGAAATCTGTATTGTTGTTCACATATTGATCTGGCAAAATTTAAAACTGGATGCCCTTCCTGATGTAACCCTCCCAATTTATTTGGGCTTGGGACTGGCACAAAGAAAAACACTGGTTTGTGCATCCCCTGTGGCTGGGCTACATCTTATAAATTTAGTACTGAACAAAAATTTAAATCTCTTAATAGACTAAGGGTAAAGAACATAACTAGCCCCAAAAAAATCAGCTATTCCAATTGGGGTACCAGTATTAGTAATTTAATTCAAATTAACACCAGTATAGAAAAACTTTATAGATTTAAATACTGCTTATTAAATATTCATTCGATTGGAAATAAAGCTGCCTTGTTAAATGACGTTAGATTAAATACAAATTATAATTTGTGTTTTCTTAATAAAACCTGGTTTAATAAATCTGACACTATATTTCCTTAGTTGAGGCATCACCAAACGGTTATACATTCCTTTATAAATGAAGAGATACTGATGAAGTAGCTGGCCTTCAAATAATTCTGTGACAAAGTGCAAATTGCCTCTATATTTTTAAGTTAATTTACACCCCTTCAGAATCTCATACAGCATTACATATTAAAAGAGATTCCAGCACAATTATAGTACTAGTCTACAGGCCACCTAGGCCATATTCAATGTTCATGACTAAATTTGGCAGCCTTTTATCTGATTTAGCCATACATTATGATCAGGCAGTGTTGATGGGGGATTTTAACATATACACATTAGCAATGTAGACTTTATGAATTGCCTTTCAGATTAGGTTTATCTAAATTCAGGACCTGATGTGGACATTTGTTATGTCCGCTTATGTTTATGTTATTAACACAGGCAGAATCCAAAGTATAAAAAACAAGTTCAAACCATACAACCTTAGTCTGTCTGGGCTTTCCTAAATTGCTGTTGAACCTCTATTAAATAGGTGGGGTGAAATTATCTGCTGGCCATAAGGTAATTATAAATCTCATCCCACAGTCATTATATTGAAGCCATTAAATCATTTTATGCATCTGAAGTATTATTCCATTTGCTCAGGTAAACCAGGCTAGAGCTCCTTCTGCTGGCTTTGGTGTGTATGCACTGCTGAGCCTTCAGTTACACCTAAAAGATCATGTCTTCATGGTAGCAAATCAGCCTCCTGTAGTATCTAAGTCATAACACAGTCCCTACGTCTATGACCATGTGACATCTAGAATGTGGTATTTCCTTATTTGTCCTTTCTAAAAAAGAAGCAGGCAACCCTGGTAATGGTTGGATCATGGATTCTCTGGCACCCTGGAAAAATAGAACATGATGCTGTCCAATCTTCTTTTTTCTCTCTCTTCCTCTCTCATGCTGGTGTGCTCTGGCTCCCCAAACCTGGAAAAAACAGATGCTTAAAACTGATGTTTGAATGTTGCACCTGTTGAAGAGCATTTTTTATGCTTAAAACTGCAAAAACATATATATATATATATATAAATAACTAAAAAAATTCTCTAACTTCCTGCCTTTGAGAATGTCTTTTGATCTAACACACTCATAACACCTGAGAAACACAGACACCTTCAGATAAAATGATCTGCTTAACGTTTTTTTTCCACCTACCCACAAAGAACGTTTTCATTTTGTCTGTGGCGGAAGTGACGGTTTTATTGAAGTGCTTCACCCTGTATTTTCTAAAGAAAAGAACAACAACTATGTTTTTCTCAAAATTATTGAAAATATGATTTTGTGTGCTGCATGTCAAAATGAAATATGAAGTCACAAATTTAAAAATTATGCAACAGAACATTGCAAAAGGCTAAACATCCAAACAATCGTGTCTGTAACTTTATTTTTTCATTATTGAAATATTATTTATCTACTTGTACGCTTTCCATTTGGAAACAGTAAGTTAAAGGTTATTGCCATGTTATATCTTTCTTGACAAATATTTATCACTTTGTCTTGTTTACTTGGAAAAGCTAATCTATGTAGCCCATGCTCTTCTGCAAGCCGCAGAAATTGAGCTAATGTATCTTAGCCGCTGTGCCCTTGTGAAATACAGAAGTTGTTGAAAAGAAAAAGATGTTCTAACTGCTCTTAACCAATTTTCTTTGCTCTACATAAATGAGACTTTCTTTGCTAAAGATGGTGCAGAATTAGTTCTTGAAAAGAGAATGCTGAATTATATTGAATGTATTCTTATTATGATGTAAATGTACTGTTGAAGAATACACTCTTTTAGATTTCTTCTGTGTCACAACATTATATATATATATATATATATATATATATATATATATATATATATATATATATATATATTGTAAGATATGGCGCCATGTACCCGCCAATACCCCAAGCCGCCAGGTGGAGCCCTCCTTGCAGCATGGAGGTCCCCAGAAGACCAGCAGGGCATTATGGACCATGTAGTTTTTATGCACCGCCCTGCTGGATGCCATGGGGCCACGAGAGGGAGCTGCAGGGAGGACCGAAGAGTTCTTCATGCCCTATGACCCGGAAGTTCGTCATAGGAAGAGCGGCGGCTTCGGGGTGAGAAAAACATTATTTACCCTGACCGGAAGGAATAAGGACTTGTGGACTGTTGGGAAGGAACACCTCCGGGTCAGGGAATATAAAAGGACTGTGGGAGCTCCCGGACGATGAGCTGAGTTGGGAGGCAGGGTGGCTAAGCGTCTGGGAGTGGAGGATTGTTTATTATTGTGGTTTATTGTTATTGTGAATTGTGGAGAGGGGCGGGCTTTGTGCACTTATTATTATAATAAATATCATCTTTGGACTTTTACCTGGTGTCTGACGTATAGTCTGAGGGTACAAGGGTGTGAGAAGCATCTTATTCTGTTACAATTGGCGTAGTCGGCAGGATTCTCTGGCCGTCAGTTTGGCAGAGGACCTGAATTTAAAAATTTATTGTGGACAGAATATCCGGGAAGACAGCGTCACGACACACACAGAAAAATCGCCAGAAACCTCATCTTTATCAAGTCCGTCATGGGGAAGAAGAAGACAAAGCAGAGCGCCAGCAACAGCGGAGGTCTAGCGCTCGGCATTGCCTGCGCTCAAGAGGAGCTATGGAGCGGCTACACATTTCGGGAGAGATTTCCGGAGGAGGACGTCACCGACGAGGTATGTACAGGGAATGTACTGAATAATCTTTTAAATTAACACATGATGTCCCATGTACATACCTCCCAGATGTCCATCCGAAGGCTCTGCGGAGGCAGAAGACAGACCGAAGGCGATGGCGCTCTCATTCAGGCAAGCGAGTAACCCGAAGCACTTCCGCATTACGGGTGCGGCGAGGACCGTGACCTACCACAAGGGATTCCAGGAAGGTGGCGTTCCGTATCCAGCTGTTTGTGGCCGCCCAAGAAAAGACGGACTTGAGTTTTTGAAGGGGAAAGGGGAGGCGATCAGTACCGCTATCCCTACAAAAAGGTAAGGAGGTCCGGAAATGATTGATCGGTCCGTCGATAAATTGATACAGACGGATCACAGTCAGCCAAAAGCGGCACGCGGTCCTCGAAAAGAACTCCAAATCCCAGGCTCCCTTGCGGGACCTGTCTGAGCACGATGCCAGGAGCGGCGCGTGTTTATTGGCTCCCCACCGGAGGGTAAGGCTAATGATGGCTCGAGCATGCCTCCGGGTGAATTAAGTAACTTTTGGGCGTGCACGAGCTGGAAAAGTTGCTTCAGCCCGTGCACAAATTTTACAGGTGGTGGAGACAATAAAGAAGATCACTGGGGATCTGGGAGCAGCGGCCGAAGCGCCTTTAAGGAGGGTGGATGAATTCCTACGGCGATTTGGTCAGGAGTCTCCCATTATGATTGATTTGGCGGTACAGGTGAGTTTTACGGTACCGTACAGAATAAGGGGACACAGAGTGACGCGGGCCCGCGGTTAATTAGTAGCGGGTGCCAAGTCACTACGAGCCCTACAAACGAGTGTGGTGTGATGACAGAAGGGCGGTGGAAGCACTGATCGTACCAGAGCAGCTGAAAAGTGCTGTCTCTCGGGCGATCGCGGTGCTGAAGACGCCGCCTCTGGTTTCTTTAAAGTCAGCGGGCATGCAAACAGCAAAGAGGCTCTCTTTCTCTAATAGAGACTCAAGCTGTCGCCGACAAGTAAGCAGGAGATCCCGAAATACACCGTGGGTCTCCTGACAAGGTGGGAAAAGGGCGGAGAGCAGCGAGGCGGCCAGAAAACCCTCCTTGGCGGGGAAAGGGTGGAGCTGACCGAGTTCGAGATGTTTCAGGTCTCGGGAAAAGAGCCAACCAGGAGGACTTGTCGGTGCTACAATTGCCAGCGACCGGGTCACGAGTGGCGCCAATGTCCCCGGGGAGACAGGAGGTACACCGTCCCCCCAAGGTTTGCTCGAGGACAGGGGCAACGCAGTCAGAGCCCGGATGACGCGTCCTCTTGGAGGAAGACTTCCCTCTCGGGGCAGGCCGCTCCGAATCTTTATAATTGCCGCTGGGGGAATACTGTAAGATATGGCCGGCCATGTACCCGCCAATACCCCAAGCCGCCAGGTGGAGCCCTCCTTGCAGCATGGAGGTCCCCAGAAGACCAGCAGGGCATTATGGACCATGTAGTTTTTATGCACCGCCCTGCTGGATGCCATGGGGGCCACGAGAGGGAGCTGCAGGGAGGACCGAAGAGTTCTTCATGCCCTATGACCCGGAAGTTCGTCATAGGAAGAGCGACGGGCTTCCGGGGTGAGAAAAACATTATTTACCCTGACCCGGAAGGAATAAGGACTTGTGGACTGTTGGGAAGGAACACCTCCGGGTCAGGGAATATAAAAGGACTGTGGGAGCTCCCAGACGATGAGCTGAGTTGGGAGGCAGGGTGGCTAAGCGTCTGGGAGTGGAGGATTGTTTATTATTGTGGTTTATTGTTATTGTGAATTGTGGAGAGGAGCGTGCTTTGTGCACTTATTATTATAATAAATATCATCTTTGGACTTTTACCTGGTGTCTGACGTATAGTCTGAGGGTACAAGGGTGTGAGAAGCATCTTATTCTGTTACAATATATATATATATATATATGTCTGGAATATATATTTCTTCTTGAAACTAGAATATCTGTCTGTCTGTCTGTCTGTCTGTCTCATTCAGTTCATTTGACTTTTTTGGTATAGTGGCAACCTGAAGCCTTTAACTGAGTGAATTATATTTGAGAATGTTGTTATGTTTTCAGTTAACACCAATGCTTTTTGTCCGATCTCTTTTTAAAACAGAGTAGGATATCTCTTTCGAGAGAGAAAACTATTTTGTCTTCTATGTGTCTTCTGACAGCATTCATCATTTCCCATGAAGTTAAACCTTTTATCCATAGACACATTTTCTAAACTTGTTTATTTGAAGCATGATGAACCAAACAAAGTGTTAAGTTGAGCCCAGTAATTTTACTTATCTAAATGTAATGTCCTGCATTCATTGTACACATCTGCATTATATAAAGCCTTATTTTCTTAAGGTCAACAGAATCTGCGTAAGAAATGCCTTTTCAACTTAAAGGTAGATGGGTCCTCTCTACACAAGAGATTTAAGATGTAGTTAAGATTTAATGTTCTTTTTTGAATATTGATTTGGCAGACACTTTAGAATATGTAAATGCTGAATTGCCACCTTATTGTGTAAACCTTTTACATCAATTAGACTATCCTCATTTTTATTTGTCCATTCATTTTATAACCTTCTTACCCATTTCAGTGGCATGTAGGACCAGGGTCAAATACTGAAACAAATAATGGAAAGGGGCACCAGATGGATCAAATGTCCATCAGATGCTACATGGCTATTTTAGAGTCGGCAATTATCTTAACACACCTTTGCGGGGAAGGTCCAAACAGATATGGTTAGTATGTGCAAACTCCAGAGAAATAGTGATTAGGTTAGAATACTAAGTCCACATTTAAGATATGAGACAAAAGTACTTACCAGTACAACACTGCACAGTGCTATTTTTTGTTTTGTTTTAAATTTTATTTTTTAAAGACATTGTTCTTTGTTTGTATTTACCGAAGTTCATTTTGCCCTAGTTTTTGTGTTTTTGAGTTTGCACCTTCCAATTTATGTATTTCATGCTCAATAATTAAAAATGTTTCTTAACAAGTTTGAGGTAGAATGTATCATTTTGGAGGTAATAATAAAAGACATGTTGTTTTTTCATGATTGCTAAGGATTAAGGACCTTCTTGTTAGGTTTGTGTTGGTTTTCTACGGCTTTCCCAGTGTTATGCCATATCACAAAAACGCTGAGTGTAAAGCCATTTGTAAATTGTCTATACCATGTTACAGACAGGCCCCACTTCCCCAACCACTTGCTTTTTTTCAAAAGAAACTTCAGTTGCTGAAGATAAATTTGGATACACATCATTTAAAAGTTCAACTTCCATTATTTTGTCATAATTTTCACTTTCAATTTGCACCTTTTGTATAAGACAAACTTTCATGCGTTATCCACAATCTTAATGTAAACTTACATTTTTCTGAGGTGTTTACAAGTGAGCAAGTGGATAACCTGCCAGAGGTAAACACAACTACTAAGGAGGTACTGAGGGATTTGGAAATTGTAGAGGGAGAAGTGCTGCTCAGATTAAATAAGATGAAATCAAACAAATCACCAGGCCCAGATAATATTTATCCTCGTGTTCTTAAGGAGGCTAGTGAGTACATATATAAACCCTTGACACGTATTTTTAGGAAGTCACTGTGCACTGGAGAGATTCCAAAGGACTGGAAAATGGCAAATATCATCCCATTATATAAAAAGGGTGACAGGGCAGATCCAAGCAACTATAGGCCAGTAAGCTTAACAAGCATCACAGGAAAATTAATGGAAGGAATTATTAAGGATAAGATTGAGCAACACATGACAAGGACAGGAGTTATTCTGAACAGTCAGCATGGGTTCAGAAGGGGGAGGTCGTGTTTTACTAACATGTTGGAATTCTATGAGGAGGCAACAAAAGGATACGATCAAAGTGGAGCTTATGATATTATTTATCTGGACTTTCAGAAAGCATTTGATAAGGTGCCACATGAGAGGTTGGGCATCAAGTTAAAAGAAGTGGGAATTCAGGGTGATGTTTTTAGATGGGTGCAGAATTGGCTCAGACACAGGAAGCAGAGGGTGATGGTGCGAGGAACCTCATCAGAACTGGCTGATGTTAAGAGTGGTGTTCCACAGGGGTCAGTGCTAGGGCCGCTGCTATTTTTAATATATATAAATGATTTAGATAGGAATATAAGTAACAAGCTGGTTAAGTTTGCAGATGATACCAAGATAGGTGGATTAGCAGATAATTTGGAATCCGTTATATCATTACAGAAGGACTTGGATAGCATACAGGCTTGGGCAGATCTGTGGCAGATGAAATTTAATGTCAGTAAATGTAAAGTATTACACATAGGAAGTAAAAATATTAGGTTTGAATACACAATGGGCGGTCGAAAAATCGAGAGTACACCTTATGAGAAGGATTTAGGAGTCATAGTGGACTCCAAGCTATCAACTTCCAAACAGTGTTCAGAAGCCATTAAGAAGGCTAACAGAATGTTAGGTTATATAGCACGATCTGTGGAGTACAAGTCCAAGGAGGTTATGCTCAACCTTTATAATGCACTGGTGAGGCCTCATCTTGAGTACTGTGTGCAGTTTTGGTCTCCAGGCTACAAAAAGGACATAGCAGCACTAGAAAAGGTCCAGAGAAGAGCGACTAGGCTGATTCCAGGTCTACAGGGGTTGAATTATGAGGAAAGATTAAAAGAGCTGGGCCTTTACAGTTTAAGCAAAAGAAGATTAAGAGGTGACATGATTGAAGTGTTTAAAATTATGAAGGGAATTAGTACAGTGGATCGAGACTTGTATTTTAAAATGAGCTCATCAAGAACACGGGGACACAGTTGGAAACTTGTTAAGGGTAAATTTCGCACAAACATTAGGAAGTTTTTCTTTACACAAAGAACGATAGACACTTGGAATAAGTTACCAAGTAGTGTGGTAGACAGTAAGACGTTAGGGACTTTCAAAACTCGACTTGATGTTTTCTTGGAGGAAGCAAGTGGATAGGACTGGCGAGCTTTGTTGGGCTGAATGGCCTGTTCTCGTCTAGATTGTTCTAATTGTTCTAATTGTTCTAATAACAATCACACATAATTTTAAGGGTATAATTTTATTTTCTATTCGTTCATTCTTTTTCTGAAGCAGTAAATGGATGTGCGTAACTATTTTACATAACTTTTCAATATATGTTCATCATGTTTCAATAGCATACAAACAGGGCGGTATTGTGTTGATGTTGTTGCTGTTGATGCCTCACAGGTGCCTCACAGGGTTCAAATGCTGGTCTTGGTACTGTTGATGGTGAGCCTGCAAGTTTCCCCATTTCTGCATTGGTTTTAATTCAGATATTCCAATGACTCAGAAATTACGGGTACAGTAATCAGTAACTTTAAACTGCTCCATGAATGGGGAGAGTGAATGACTTATCTCTAGGACTGACCAGTGCCCCATCCAGGGATGGTAAGGTGCTGGAAAGACCAGCACTATTCACTCCCCTGAATTGGTGAAGGAAAAATTGGATGGATGGATTTACATAAAAATATAGGGATATGCATAGTGAAATTGGCAATTTGAGTGCTATTCTATAATAATTTTGAATAATGTCAAAATAAAATGATGAGAGTTTATTAATCAAAAACATATAAGGTAGACAAGGGAAAGGTGAACACAATACATGAAAAAAATAAATAAATAAAAAGGAACCTGTCAGGTGGTGTGCTTCGGCCATTTTCAAATCTCTCTTTGGTATTCTTTCCTACTTTGTTGTGCCTGTACTACCTATCTGCTAATTAAGTTCTTATAACAACTCACCTATCAGTTCTAAACTCAGTGGTCCACCAGAAAGACATGGCTTTTTAAAAATATCCAGAGATTTCTTCTGGGTTAGGAACACTCTGAAAGTTCTGTGGTCATCTCATTTAAGGCTGCTTTGGAAGTCCCAAATGTAGCTCTATGTGATTGACTCAGTTTCTGTCCAAGAGACAAGGAATTGTACACACTATTATTTTGTTTTAAATACTTCTCTTATTTTTGTGATTAGCATTATTATCATTATTTTGGTGCCATGTTTTTGCCACTCTTTTATGTATCAGTTTTCACGTATCAGATGAGAAACTCAGCGATTTGGGAGAGAATGAATGTTCCTACAGGTTGAGAGGAGCCAGCTGAAGTGGTTTGAGCATGTTATAAGGGTACCCTCACTTGAAGCTGTTCGGGGCATGTCCCACTAGGCAGAGACCCTGTTGCAGACCCCAAGCATGCTGGAGGAATTATATCTCTTTCTAGTTTAGAAATACCTGGGAATTCCTCAGAAAGAATTTCAATCTATAGCCGTGGACAAGGAAGTCTGGTCTCACCTGCTTAGACTATTTCCACCACGACCCTCACCTGGAGAAGAAGTTTCAAATGATGAGAAGAGATGAGATGTATAACAATGGGATGTATTATTTTCAGTCTCTAGATTTTTGGGAAGCCACTATTTGTCTGTCTTGTTGGTATGATGCTGTTAGCTTGCTAGGCATGTGATAAATTCGCTATGGGAATTGTAACAACATTTTGGTGCTGATATAGAAGATGGTTTCTTGGATTAAGCAGGTCTCAACTTTAGGACTTGGAAAATTAAAAGAACAAATTAATTGCTAGAGTAAGGACTGTTTTAGCACTTTAACCTTAGCGTTGATCTTTTTTTTTTTTTTTAATTTTGGATTAATGTTTTGGCGTTGTTCTTTAGACTAATTTTTTCTCAGTGCTTTGGTCCAAGAAATATCTGACTATTGTTCTGTTAAAATCTAAAAGAGTATTTACCTCTCTGCAGCTCACTACCAATTCAAAATATAGCCATGGATCACTCCCTGCTGCCTGAAGCAGGAATGCCAACAGTTAGAGTCAGCAAACATTTCTTGACACAAATCGACTTGAAAAGAGTGCTAATTCTCCAACCAGCCCACTAAACTTTATCTTCCTCTATAATTCTGGTTTCCTGAATATAATTACTTCATCTGCACTGATTAGACAGATCTACCCCTCATATCTCTAATTTACAAACCCTTCGACTAATATGGGCTTTCCATTCACCAGAATGGCTTTCTATTTTAAAGTATTGATGCTGATAGGCCCATTTGCTGTGAATTTAGCCTGAAGTGTACCAAAGCAACTAAGCTGTTGATTCAAAAATTACAAGGATGAAAGATGAATCTGATGCAACATGACTTAATCTGCAGCCCTGTGAAAGTCACCTTAATAATACATTGAACTAAAAAAACACTGGAATGAATATTCTTGTAAGTCCTTTAAGACTGGATGCACTGAATTATAAATAATATACTTTCATTTTAACATTAATAATAATAATAATAATAATAATAATAATAATAATAATAATAATAATAATAATAATTAATAATAATAAAGCAGTATACATAAAACACAAGTAGAAACACGTATATATTTTATTTTGTAATATATATCAAACAAGCTGAGTTTTCTGTTGATTACATTGAAGTTTTATCATTAGAACATAAGAAAATAATAAATTTGACAAACAAGAGGTGACCAATCCGTCCATTAAGCTCATTTGTTTGTTTTTTCAAAAAAAGGCTTTATCATAGGTAACATTAAGAAATTATCATAATATTCTTCACTTTTTCAGTAGATTGTTCCTTTTTATGATTGTTTTCTTGAAGAATGCTGAAAGAAAGTTTAAAATATAGTTATACTTTTAAAAATCAAAAACACAGAATTATGGCACATTCCTGTTTAAAGGCAACCCTAGTGTTGTGATTAATTGAGGAGCATTCTAAATCTGCTAATAGCATAGTAGTTTGACTGAATGAAGATGTGTAAAACTGTATCAATATCATAGCTTAAAGTAAGCTACCCAGCTTATTAATATAAGCGTCTGTTTATCAGTGTGTCCATCTGCATGCAGTGTCTCTATCATTCCAACAGATGGTACCTCACACACATTTGAAGAAAGAAATGCATTGCATTTGTCATTCCAACAGATGACACATCACAAAATGTAACCGAGGCATATGCATTGCATTTGTCATTTCAAAAGATGGTGCATCTCAAACATTCATAGTAACACATTTTAATACTACAAATATTAGTGATACACCATCTGTTGGAATGACAAATGCAATGCATTTTATTCCTACAGGCATTACAAAATACATTCATATAGATGGTACACTGCAAACATTAACTTTGCGGTCTATGTTGATAATTTAGATTTCAACCCATCTTAGATAGGCACCACAGCTAATACATGTATAAATGTAATAGTAATAAATATTTGAAACAAAAAGGTAATGTACTGAAAAGTAATATGGTTAGTCAATTGATATTAAGAAGTAGGGCATATGAGGATTTACATACACTTAGAAGAAGGAATTTCTAATGTTACAATTGTGGCAAAGAATAAACACACTTACCTTTAATTTCCAAATGAGGAAAAGGATTATCAGCGCATAGAAACAACTTTTACACAAAAGTAGAATATATGCAAACTTCGTGCTCTTCAAATTTTTGTTTAATTGGCCTAAAACAATAATAAAAAAGAAACAAATATTTGTAAGTGTCATTGTCACCAAAGGTGTATCATAGAATTTTTATTAATTGATGGTGTAAAAAATTGGATATTTTTTTTAGTTGTTCAAGTAATCACTCTTACATATCTATCTATCTATCTATCTATCTATCTATCTATCTATCTATCTATCTATCTATCTATCTATCTATCTATCATAAACATGTATGTTTGCACACAAATGCATAATATACTTATATATAAAGTATACAATTAATGTAATGGGTATTTTGAACTATTGAAAACAAAAAGAAAACCAACAAGAACCTAAGAATAGGGAAAAATAATATTCAACACTTTAATTGCATGACTTCTAAATCTCATTAACTGCATAATATCTCAGTTAAATGGGCTATGTCAAGGTGCGTGAATACTCAGTATTATTATTATTGGAGTTTATTAGTTTACATTTCTGTATTATTCATTTATTTGTTCACAACAATTACTCCTGTGCAGTGTGTCTATTCACATATAAAAGCAGCTAATTAAAAAAGAAATTGATTTTTTATTAACAACACATGGAATTTGTAATGTGATGTATATTGTTGTGTTGATGGGAAAACCTTTTGTTTATTTGCATAATCAAAATCTTTTAATCTAGCAGGGCATCTTTGTGAAAAATATGAAATGATGAATGAATAAATGCTCATACTGTATATATACATACATGCAAACATATATATATAAATATATATATATATATTTTTTTTTATGTTGCAGCATATGTCTTCTAATTATTATAAATTAACTTGAAAGGGTTTGGTTCCTTTTGTAAACGTATGGTATTTTAAAAGTAATGTACACCTTTCAAAACAAAACTTTTGTTAAATAATTTGATTTCTTCTTAAATTCATACGCTTTTAGAATTGGGCCTTAATGTGAACTTTAACAGACATAATCACAGTAAACTGTGTTGGATTGATGTTGAGTCCTTACCTTTTCCACTGACATGATCTGTTATGTATATGGCGTTATCAGTCTCATTGTAAAACTTGGCCACACAGGTGAACACATTATCTGCATTGCACCAAACCTTTTTTGACACCCTCAGTCTGCTGCTTATTCTGTATGTTTGATCCTTTGATTGGACTGCTTTATAATCAGACTTTGCATTATCAGTTGTTTTCTTCTTATTGATTTCCCATGTCAGTTCAATATGGTCAGGGTAGAAGTCAGAGGCCAGGCACACCAGAGTCACAAACTCATTAGATTTGTATGGCACTGGCTCAAGTATTTTAACATGAGGCTCAGCAATACTTCGTTCTGTGGAAGGAAAATATTATTATTATTATTATTATTATTATTATTATTGCTACTACAACTACTACTGCCACTACTACTTTGTGACACACAAAACAGACCCAGGATATATATATATAGTTTTTGAATTCTTTTTTCAATACAGACTTATTCAGGAAGTTTAGGGGAACTTTACAGAGTCTATTTTTTCTCCAGGTTAACTGTCCTAGCTATTTGCTTCAAATTCAATGTCCACTTGAATATATTTTTATTAAAGGCTCGGTTTTTAGCCCAGTGCACTATGTAATTAATGGATAAATCATTTGAAAATTAAATGCAACATAAACAGAATATTTAAGATGTTACGCATTTTATTGCTTGTCATTCAAGTAACACTGTACTAAAAACAGGCACTCACTATTTAATTTCACCAAAAGAAATATTACACTTATTCTCTTTTCCGGTACGTTTTTCATTCCCATTCGTTTGATTTTTTCTTAAGGTCTAGTACGAACGTTGATCTCTCTTTAATGATAACACCGATTATATTTTTTCAATTCACATCGTAAAATTCACAGTTCTAAACACTGCTCTGTTCTTATTTAAATGTAGGTAACTTATTTAAAGTATTATAATGTAATAGTCACAAACTCATTCTGTCTGATTGGTACAAACTGAAGTGTAAGTATATACCACAAATTCAGGATGAATCTAACTAGTTTATTCAGGTGTTTGTGTTCTCCTTTACTTAAGAAAACATTCTCAAAAATGTTTAATGTAATTGAGGATTACAGGAGGACAAAGCCTATTCATTAAAAAAAAAAACTGAAGGTCAACATTTAAGCTAATTTTTTTTTATTTATTTATTTCTTATATCCATCCACCCTATACTTCCAAAACCACTTAAGCATAGGCATATTATAAAAACAATCCTTAGGCAAGGAACCTGTTCACCTCAGGCTATTGAAAATTTATTTAGCTTATGTAATTAACTGTTATCTGCATCATGTTTAAAACAATACATATTATATATATATATATGCAATATTTTTATAGTAAACTATTTCAACCATTCTATGATCTGCTTCTCGCAGCTGAAAGACCGTGGTGGATGTTAGCCGACTTGCTGACCAACCACAAGCGTTACCTGGTAGGTAACCACCCATGCAATCAGACAGTAATTCAGACTAGGAATGCCATGAATATATATATATATATATATATATATATATATATATATATATATATATATATATGAAAAAGAAAAGCTGTGTAAGTGATCTAATAATAATTATTATTATTAATCTTATCAATTGTTTACTCCTCCACCCCACTCAGTTAGCATTATTTACAAAAAATAATATATTAATATAACACTTAATGGATATTTGCAACTATTTAGAATATTATGCTTTTTTAAAAAGACTGCTGTCATATATATATATATATATATATATATATATATATATATATATATATATATATATATATATATATATATATATAAAGTTAATTACTGGATCGTATGGTTTCATACCATGTTCCGTATTACCTATTATTTTGTTATGTATTAAGATCGGTATTATTTTATTATATTTATATTATTATTTTTTTGCCTGTAAGCACAATAACATATTTTGCTAAATTTGATAGATAGATAGATAGATAGATAGGATATTTTATTATAGAAATAAATGGGGTAATTACTTTTTTTTATAACAGCCAACATATAAAATAGTTACATATACTGAACATAGAATATACTGAAGTTTAAACTGTGAAATACGATTTTAAGTATAATTATCCATGTAAGAATTTACAGTATTTATGAGCTTCAGTATAGTTCAGTATATATGAGCTTCTCGGGTATATACCTAGAAATGTTTACTCTTAAGAAACTAACGTACACACAGAACCCCCAAAAATCCAAAACAAAACAAAGTCAATTTATAAACGAACGTTATACATTTCTTTTTTGATATCTCTCTGTGAGTACAATGGACACAATGATTTTGATCAAAATTTTTTAAAATAATTATGTCTGTCTGTAGAACATTTTTACTTTGAATTTTGGTATAATTTTACTGTCTATTTTCAGATCTCTGCCTATCAGTGACCGAAAGAGAGAAAGAATAAGAGGCTTACCAATTTGTCTCGATCTGCTCTTTCTATTTCATTTGTTAAAGATTACTTACCTAAAACTGTTAATCTTGTCCCATCACCGAAGTACGCTTCTCTGTTACTACACGCTGCATTTGCGCGGTGCAAAATTTAGTTTGTAATGCTTTCCAATGACTACTATAGTCAATAGAACTAAATGGATGATGTGATTAAAAAATAAAAGGGTCTGACAAAGAAATATAACAGTCACTTAAACCGTGTACCTTCTACAAACCAGCTTTAAACAAAGTTAATATGTAAGTAACTCAGAAGGCATACAAGAAACAATTAATTTAAAGACGTTTGAAATCGATGTCTTTTAAAGCAAGTTTACATGGGAAATTACTTTCTTACCTAAAACAGTTAGTTTCGTTCCATCTCCAAAATAAGCAGGTTGAGCATTCACGTCATTTTGCAGTTGGAGGAAAACTGAGTTTGTATTCCAGCGACAATCGGGCTTTAGAGTAGAAAATACTACAGCGATGTGATTGCAATCTATCTATCTATCTATCTATCTATCTATCTATCTATCTATCTATCTATCTATCTATCTATCTATCTATCTATCTATCTGTCATGTATGTTTATGCAAATTGACCAACTGAAGATTTCACTGAATGACTTAAAGCCGTTGGCTTAATTCTTACTCCACTGCAGTCAAATACTATACTATACTTATTAACCTTAAGAAAATAAATACATAAATAAAAAAGATATATTAAGTATATAAAGACATTAAGGTATCTATGTATGGCATACATGGTTATACTTTTATGCAGGATACACGCAAAAAAGTTTTGTCTTACCAAGAACAGTGAGTTTCGTACCAGTCCCAAAGTAAGCTGGGTTGTTGTAGTTCACACTGTTCAAGAGTAAGAGAAAAACATCCTTTCTTCTCATACGAAAAGCCTTTAATACGAGCGACAGAAATACCTAAATTAATTACTTATTTCTGCTTTTCTACACAATTTGAATATTTACATAACAGTCCAAATATCCTTCCTGAATGTAATATCTCAGGGACTTGGCAGATGAATTATTGTAGTTTTTCATGTATTCGTCTCGATACATTTCAAATAAGTAACAGACTGGCATTGCCGGATTCAAGTAGACATCAGGATATGTTAAATGTCGGAAATAATTTCAATATTACCGGCAGCATTTATACAAAATTACAAATAATCAATCGTTCAGTAAAGTAAATAAACACACAAACATACAATATATTTAAAGGGAAAAGCAGACCATACCTAAAACTGTAAGTTTTGTCCCAGTTCCAAAGACAGCAGGGTAGGTGTTCACATCAATATTTAGCAACCGCAAAAGCACTGTAGAAGTTACGCACGAAGTGCGAACTCATACACGTACTTTTATTGTGCACCTTACATTAAATATTTTTTTATTGAATTTCCAAGTTTATGGAATTACAGATTTCATTTTATATGTTAAAAATTTATATTTGGAAAAAATAGAGGCAACATGCATATCTTACCAATAACAGTCAGCCTTGTTCCTGCTCCAAAATATAATTCAGAATAACCAGAACACAACAGCAAACCACTTATATAAAACTTCAGAATACGTTAGTATTGTCACTAACAAGTAAAACGTTTTCTTTCTTTTTTTCTAATGTAAATACGTTCAGTCACCATATCACACGTAAAACATTATAGCAACAGTCTCAGTGATCTTAAGTAAGAAGGTATTACAATGCCATTTTTATGTATGTTTCATAATCTTTAAATATGAGGTACAAAAAAAAAATTTAAAATTATTTACTTAACACTACAGACTGAAATATATAGACTGATTTACCTAAAACGGTAAGTTTGGTGCCGCTTCCAAAAACAGCAGGTGTAGTTGTTCACAGAGATAAAGAGTAGTTTTAAAAGGAGGAAGGACAATTTCCATCCTTCCAAAGATTTTTTGGTAATTCTGCCCATTTTATAAAGCGAATTTATACAGTAAACCCCCGTATATTCAGTGTATTTCTAATATTGCCCATCTTTCCACCTGTTCGTCTATTTTAAAAACACGTTTTACACATTTCAGAAATCTCCGGGAAACTTAAAATTATGTATAATACAACACTTTCAATTGCACGATTTATATTGTTTGGCTTCTTTTATAAATATTTTTGTTATTAAAACGGATAGTTCAAGAAACTTAATAAAACAATTTAAATGAATGATGCAATATGAAAAGAATTTGTCTGAGACTGTCAGATATATTAATACATTTTAAAATGTAAAAATATAACTCTTTACTGCAAATTGTAATAATTTGCCTACACATGTTAAAATATCCCATTTTATCAAAGGTAAATGCATTCCCAGTACATTTTAAGTAAAACAATACAAGTGACGATGGACACTAATAATTAAGTATATTATATAAAAGGGAAAATAAGAAAAAATAAAAACTTACCAAGAACAGTTACTTTGGTGCCTGCACCAAAGTAATAGACAGCGTTTGCACAGTGCTGAGTTAATATCAAAAAATCAAATGAAAGATTTCTTTGAGATAAGAAATAAAATAATCAACTTTCTTTGTCAAAGACCACTTTCTTACCTAAAACAGTTAGCTTGGTGCCATCACCAAAGTAAGCTTCATATGCTGCACAGTAATTGCACTCAATGGCAATAAAAACATACAACAAACTTAATAATCTATGTATTGTTCATAAGTTGCAAAATACCAATAAACTAAATAAAAAATAATGAGGTGTATTTTTAAATCAAAATACAGTATATTTTAAGCAACTGCTTTATTCAAACTGAATTTTTTTATTGCATTAAATTTTTTCTGTCAATGTTTATTTGTTAAGGATGTGTGAGTTTGCCAGACACAAAGTTAAAACTGCTGATTTAAAAGCATTTTTGGTTAGTGCTTTAATTTACACTTAAATAAATAATTGCACTTACCCAGAACAGTTAATTTAGTTCCATCACCAAATGTATAATCATAACCAGCACAATGATAAATACATGATCCCTAATCAACAGACAACATTCAATGATCTGTGAGCAATGTCTTCTGTCATTATGTAAAATAGTTTAACATAATATAACATAACATTTATGATCCCTCTTAACACATAAGGGTTATCTCAGGCCGAGGACCATCATAGCAGCCCCAGGTACAAGACAAATAACCAATCTGTGATGCACTGCCAGTCAATTGAATAACTTACTCACTCGAATAAAGTCATTTCACATGCTATAACAAACTCTCACTATAAATTACAAATTTCTGCAAATTACAAAAAGATATAAATCTTTGAACTTACCTAAAACAGTAAGTTTTGTCCCATTTCCAAAGTAAGCAACACTAGCAGAATCACATTGATAAATCCACTGGCAATAAAATATTGGTGCGCATCATGCTGTAGGTTTTAATCTTACTTACAAAACCAGATTTTTTGTTTTAACCTACTCCTTAAACCATGGTTCCTACTTAGAGTAAAATTATGTTTGTTAGCATAAAAATGCTACAATTAGTGACTGATGTATTAATTAAAATATACACTGAAAAATTAATTATAATTTCCAAGAATTGTTAAAAAATAAGCTAATGTAAAAATTATACAAGGTAAATTAACAGTACATTAGAGTTAATAATTCACTTTAAAATTTCTTTGTATTTGTCAAAACATGAAACTTCCATTTCTATTCTCTAGACGTTTTTGTACAGCCTGTCAATGTAAATGTATCACTGTGGCTCCCTGTCCCCACGGCGTTAGAGTATAATACAAAAACCAGACATCTCAGAGGCGTCTTGCATCACTACACTGCACATAGAACAATCAACTCTGAAAATGTATATTTATACTGGAGGTGACATACAACAGGAAGCTCATACAATAGCACATAATCCTGGCCCACAGGAAGGAAATGTCACCTCACTTCTCTACTATTAACAGTACGCAGCTGGATTCCCTCCTGTAAAAAGTAAAGATTTGTCAGTTTTATGAGGTAGCAAGTTCATGTGAAAATAAGAGCTGCTTCAATGAGGCATCTATCTATCTATCTATCTATCTATCTATCTATCTATCTATCTATCTATCTATCTATCTATCTATCTATCTATCTATCTATCTGATATAGTAAAGTTCTGTTTTAGTTGATTGTCATTTTTCATGTATTTTTAAATAATATGAAGTATTCATCATTCAGGAAATGATTTTATAACTTCTTAGAACTGTGTTGCATTGGACTTGATAAAACTTTGTAAAGGTATATTTTATGAAACATACTATTATAAATGAGGAAAACATCTGCACAAATGTCTAGAGTCAATTGCATTTTTTTTCAGGCTCAAGTCTTTTCATTTTAGTGGAACATTTCTGCAAATATTCTATTATCTTCTATCATTCCATATGTGTGAGCAGCAGCAGCAACAGCAAAAAAAAAAATATACAAATATACAAACAGGCCAGAATTTATCTGGCTTGGTTAATAACCGGGAGTCTCTGGAGGGCAACTTTTAGAAATAAAAGTGTCAAATTGTTTCTTCAGAGCAATGTCAAGGAGGAACCATTTTTTGGATTCCAAAAGAACCAAACTCACAAAGGTTCCCAAAAGAACTTTCATTTTTTTAGATTTGTAAAAGCCTCCATAAATAACCACACATATGTGAAAACAGTTTTGTGAAATACCAAGGCGCTCATGCAAAGGAGTCTTGCTGCACAACCACACAATCTAAGTTCAGGTTTTCTTAATCTCTTAGTATCCTGCTAGGTATCCTATTATTGAGAAAAGGTTTTTGTTTTGTCCACACATTAGGAATTTTTTTAAAGCCCAGAGAACCAATTTCATATGCAAAGGTCCCATTCCAGAGTGAACTGCCTCTTTGTCAAGTAATGGAGGTATGAGGAACCACATAACCCAGTGTTTCTAAGAGTGCAGACACAGACAGAAGGATTTTGGTCAAGTTGATGGCTGTCACACCAAATGTATGACACCTTGCTAAACCTCTAGGTTAAATTATTACTGTTGTACTCAAGACTACTGGAGATTGTTCTTACCAGTTAGGACTCACAGAGAGGAGATGATCACAGATAGTAGAAGCAAAAGGTTGGAGAGCTAAGTAGAGCACTTTTCACTTGAAGAATTAGACATAGAGCCGACTCTTGGGAAACTCAAGAATATTATAGGTCGTCTTAGCATAAAAAAGCAACTGCAAGTGGCAGAAATACCCTAGAATTAATCAAGTGCTTCTAAAGTACTCTTCTCCTGCAGGAACCTTTCTATCAAGGTTTAGAAATATATGGTTGAATCACAAAGAAGCAAGAAGCATTATGCTTCACAAAAAGTGTGACAGACAGATTGCCTATTCTCACTTCTCAGTATCACTTTCTCGTCCTTTGTATGTGTTATGGGTCACATTATAAAATAGCAGAACTTGTCTATTCAGAGTCAGTTTGACTTTAGAACCAGGAGATCTTCAACTGAAAGAAAACTATAATTAATAATAATGTCCACTCTACCTTGCATTTATGGAACTCACTAAAGTATTTATCCTGGTCAGCACAGATGGCATTTTCAAGCTTCATGCAAACATAAGTTGTCTTTCAGAGCTGCATTATACCATCTTAGCCTCCATCTCGCTATCAGAGAATGGCTCAGTATGACAAAATATTCAGTTTAATCATCAATGGAAGACATCTACTTCCACACAAGGTCTGATGGATGACTGTTCAGTCATTATTTATGTAAGTACAATGTAAGATTCTATGTAAATCTAATTAAGAAGTTGCTATTTCACATTGAAGCTGAAACATTACACTACACAGCACTTCCAAATACTAATGGACTGCTTCTCTCCGACCTGAAAAGACTTTGGACTGGCTGTCTACTTGTAAAACAACAATGTGTTGAGACACGATATTAACATTCCTCTAAATATTCCCATTTATAACTACATTCTAGACATAATTTATCAATTCTACTATATTGGATCCACTATCATTGACAACCTGATATTAAACAGTATCACACACGCGCGCATGGGAGGCAGCTAAAGGGCTCGAGTGAAGGCAGTTCTGAGCCATGCCGGGATGTGGCAGAGCGCACTAACTCTCTTTCTCACTTCCCTGTAGACCTAACCCGGGAGGTTCCACCTGTCTCTCTGGACGTCACTTCTGGGACCGAGCCAATGGAGACAGACCTTGCCAGCTCCGGCCCCCCTGATGTCACATCCGGGACTAAACCAATGAACAATGAACACGTGCCCGACCCTTATGACCTCACTTCCTGTCTCCCCCTTTAAAAGCCTTCCCTTTTCCCTTCTGTGTCAGTCTTGTTTTGGACTCTGTTGTAAGCACTACAGTGCTGGTATTTGAAAAGAAAACGAAGTTGCAGCCAGGATACCAAATTACATGGGTGGCTGCCCCAAACCTTTTTCTGTCTTTGACTCGTTTTGTGACAGTGGCGTAGTCGGCAGGATGGAGAAGTCCCAGAAGAGAAGGGGACAGGACCTGCAAAACACCCAGGTGGGAGCGTACCGGGGCCGAGTATTCAGGCGGGGAGGGTGCCCCGTGGTTCGGCGAGACCCGGTGCGGGCTCCGCTCCCAGCACGCAGAACTAGGCCGCCTAGAGAGGCCAGGGAGTGTGCGGGTGGGGCTCACCGAATTGGGCTGCCCTGGAGGGGGAGACAAGAGGGACTCAGTATGCTCTCTTGGGGGAGAGTGCCTGCCCCCCAGTGAAACCACAGCCCCTTTTACCACCTTGGGGTGCCCCAGACTGGCAGGTGAGTAAAATAACAAGTGGAGGTTGGACCCTGAGAGGCCGACCAGTAAACAAGCCTGGTCCTTATGGGCAAAAGTATGGCAGTGGCTACGGCCCTTGGAAAACAAGCCCCACCAGGTCATTGAGCAGGTAGCGTGCTATCTGCTCCTGAAAGCACTTCCCCAGGGCTTCACCCAGCCGGTCTGGGGCGTGCAGTTTAAGAACATGTCTGAGCTCATAGAGCTTCTGGAAACACAGAGGGCGGCCTCACACTCTGGGAGAGCAGAACCGCCCTTCTGCCAAACTCAGCCGGGTATGTCCCAAGACCTAGCCCCTCCCTGTATAACCCGGAGCTTGCATCGGCGTCCGGCGCCGCGGGCACGCAAACCGCTTGGAGGCGAGGAGGAATGCAGGTGGAGGGGGAGGAGGGCTTGGTGTGCTCTGACAAACCCGTTGACGGTCCCGCATACAGCCGTGGTGATCGTTAACGGGTTTAAAACTTCCGCTCTGCTCGATTCCGCAGCAACATTTCCATTGTTGCCCGCCGTTTGTGCTACCGCGACAATGGCTAAAATTCAAGACCAGTATAACCTGTGTCCACGGGAAACCCGCTGGTACAGCACCGCCGCTGTGTCATTAGCTACGGAGGATCAGTCCAGAAAGTAACCGTGGCAATCCTTCCTGATCCTCCCACCCGGTGATACTAGGGCGGGACTGGTCTGACATTAAAAGCGGTGAGACACATACCACTCCCGGGTTAAGTTGGGCCTCGTTATGGACGGAGATGAACCGTCTCAAGCTGCCTCCACGCCGTGTAATCAGCCGGCAGAGAGGTGAAGCAGCCGCCCTGGCTGGCGTGGCAACTCCCGGCCGCCGCAGGCTGACACGTCATCCACCAACGGCGCGGCGGAGCGGGAGGAAACCACGCCCATTGAGGTCGCCGCTGACCCTCTCTCCGTGTTGCGATTTCAATTTAAAAGACGCCGGCTTCTTTCAAAAGGGAGCAATGGAATGACGACTCCCTGAAGTTTGTAAAAAATGCAGTGGTCCTTGTCAATGGCCAGCGCACTAGTCAGTCGATGCCACAGGGCCCCTACTTTGTGTTAGATAATGACCTCCTTTACCGTGTAGCAATGCATGACGGGCAGGAGACGAGGCTGCTGCTAGTGCCGCGTACCTTCCGGCGGCAGGTCTGCGAGCTAGCACACGCCCACCTCCTAGGTGGCCACCTGGGCACCGAAAAAACTCTGGAGCGGATCAAGCCCGGTTTTACTGGCCAGGAATTAATGAGGAGGTTCGCCGCTTTTGCGCTTCCTGCCCGGAGTGTCAACTGCGACAGATTCCTAGGAGGGACCGTGCTCCTCTTGTTCCTATTCCCTTGATTGGCGTTCCCTTCCACAGAATCGGGTCGACCTGGTGGGACCTCTAGAGCCCTCAGCCCGAGGACACAAGTACATTTTAGTCCTCGTGGATTATGCTACGATACCCGAAGCTGTTCCGTTGCGCTCAGCTACCTCTAAAGCCATCGCGACGGGAATTACTAGGGGTATTGGCGTGGGGATCCCCAAAGAAGTCTTGACAGACCAGGGGACCCCTTCACCTCGGAGACGTTCAAGGAGACTGCCAGATTACTGAAAATAAAGCATTTAAAACCTCGTGTATCATCCTCAAACCGACGGATTAGTAGAGAGGTTTAATCAAACTCTCAAGCAAATGCTACGTAAGGTGGTCAGCGAGGATGGAAGGAACTGGGATCAGCTCCTCCCCTCGTCCTTTTGCCTATCGGAAGTCCCACAAGCCTCCACGGGTTCTCCCCTTTGAACTACTGTATGGGCGACAACCTCGGGGCATATTGGATATTTTGAAAGAAGGCTGGGAAGAAGAGGCTCTTCCCACCACTAACATACTGGAGTATATCGCAGTTACGCGATAGATTTGGAAAGATTCGCCTGTCCTTAAAAGTCACATGGAGGAGGCTCAAGCAGCACAGGTTCGCTACTACAACCGCGCACGCCTCTTCGGGAGTTCCACCCGGAGATCGGGTCATGGTCCTAGTGCCTACCTCCCACTCTAAGTTGCTTGCCCACTGGCAGGGCCCCTACGAAGTTAAGGAGAGGAAGGGACTGGTCGACTATTTGGTGAGTCAACCCAATCGCCGGCCAAAGGAGCGGTATATCATGTGAACCTGCTGAAACCGTGGAAGGACAGGGACCCTGATCCCTCCTCCGCCAGCCCGCTCACTCTTCGCTCACACACACGACCTTAACTTTGGCGCAGACTTGAGACCCAGGCAGCGGCAGGAGCTGGAAACAGTTATCCGGACCGTTCGAGAGGTAGTCAGTGAACACCCGGAAGGACCTCTCTGATTGAGCACAACATTGTGACAGAGCCCGGGTTGTTGTCCGAGAACGCCTGCACCGTCTTCCCGAGGCAAAAAGGCTGAAGTGGAACTGAGATCAAGCGCATGCTGGAACTAGGTGTAATTGAGGAGAGTTATAGTCCCTGGTCCAGCCCCATTGTGCTCGTCGGTAAGCCTGACGGAGTTGGAGGTTCTGCAATGACTTCCGTCGGCTTAACCAAGTCTCCCAATTTGATGCCTATCCAATGCCACGCGTGGACGACCTCCTCGAGAGGCTTGGACAGGCTCAATACCTGACCACACTTGACATGACAAAAGGGTACTGGCAGGGTCCTTTAACGGACTCCGCGAAGGAAAAAACCGCGTTTAGTACCCCTAGCGGACACTGGCAGTATCGTGTCCTTCCATTTGGGTTACACGGGGCTCCAGCAACCTTTCAGCGTCTGGTGGACAAAGTGCTTCGGCCTCATAACTCATACAGTGATGCCTAACTAGATGGCGTGGTCATCTATTCCAGCACATGGAAGGAACACCTACAGCATGTCCAAGCGGTATTACGGACACTTGGTGAGGCCGGGCTCCGGATTAATCCCAAGAAATGTTTCTTTGGATTAAGCGAGGCCAAATATTTAGGCTACCTGGTGGGTCGGGGTACCGTAAGGCCACAGTGCTCCAAAATTGATGCCATTCTGAAATGGCCCGTCCATGAACCAAGCGGCAGGTCCAAGCCTTTCGGGTTAGCGGGTACTACCGCCGGTTTGTACCCGGTTTTGGAGAAAGCGGCGCCTTGACTGATTTAACAAAGAAGAGGGCCCGAACATTGTGGTATGGACTGCAAAAACAGACGCTGCATTTGGTGACTTGAAGAAGGCCCTTACGTCCGCACCTATTTTGATGGCACCTAACTTTTCTTTGCCTTTCATCCTCCAGGCGGACGCCGGACACAGGCCTGGGAGCCGTGCTGAGCCAAAGTGTCGATGGTGTGAACACCCGTCATGTTCCTGAGCCGGAAACTGTTGGACCGGGAGACCAGGTATGCGGCGGTGGAGAGGGAGGCTCTGGCGATTAAATGGGCGATCACTCAGCTGAGGTACTACCTGTTGGGCCGTGAGTTCACCCTTGTCACGGACCATGCACCTCTACAGTGGATGGCCCTGCACAAGGAGTCGAATCCAGCGGGGCACCCGGTGGTTTCTTGACCTGCAGCCGTACAAGTTTTCGCTCGTTCATCGTCGGGGTGCTCTCCATGCCAACGCCGATGCTCTCTCTCGGGTTTACGACCTCTCGGTTAAGGTCGCCCGACCCGACGGGTCTGGGCTGAGGGGGGGGCCTTGTCACACACGCGCATGGGAGGCAGCTAAAGGGCTCGAGTGAAGGCAGTTCTGAGCCATGCCGGGATGTGGCAGAGCGCACTAACTCTCTTTCTCACTTCCCTGTAGACCTAACCCGGGAGGTTCCACCTGTCTCTCTGGACGTCACTTCTGGGACCGAGCCAATGGAGACAGACCTTGCCAGCTCCGGCCCCCCTGATGTCACATCCGGGACTAAACCAATGAACAATGAACACGTGCCCGACCCTTATGACCTCACTTCCTGTCTCCCCCTTTAAAAGCCTTCCCTTTTCCCTTCTGTGTCAGTCTTGTTTTGGACTCTGTTGTAAGCACTTCAGTGCTGGTATTTGAAAAGAAAACGAAGTTGCAGCCAGGATACCAAATTACATGGGTGGCTGCCCCAAACCTTTTTCTGTCTTTGACTCGTTTTGTGACAACAGTCATTTTGGAAATGCAACCTGCACCTTATTTAAACACTCCATGCATTTGCTGAAAAACAGTAGGCTTATAACACAAAACATGATGGCACTCCTGCATTGCAGTAAATTATGCTCTTAATATGGCAAAAAGAAAAAGAAAAACAGCAGTTTTTCTCCTTTGCTTAATTTAACAGAATTACAAATAACAACTTTCAAGATCTTCTTACATACTGGTATCACAGGTATGGACGGCTTGAACTTTTTGGCATACAAGAAACAATCAAAACCCCAAAAGACTCTGCTTATGTAGAGCTTGTCATTGGGTACCACAAACTGCACTTTACAGATGTTTACAATGTGACCTGAATGCAACTCTCATGAATGCCACGCACTGAGTGGAAGATATTGACACCCACACCAGATGTGATCATGATCAGTGCAACATCTTCAAAAAAGGACAACAGAAACTCTGCACCTGGTAAAAGAAAAGAGAGCTCACTACAAAGCCAATAAAGAGTACAGAGTACACTAAGACTAATAACTACAGATGCTGCCATTGAAACACAGACTACCTCCCAATACTGGACTTTCCATCCAAAGCCAATGCAAGGCAAAACAATCAAGGCACTCATCAAGTTCAGTCTTATTGCAGAGTGTATGTAGCACAATGATGTTATTGTTATATATGTCTTCTGCAGATTTGTGTAATACAAGCAACAGATAATGAATACGACAAATGTTACATAACCTTCTTAAACCTCTTAATCCTGAGAGTTGAATACAACACTATATTAAATATAATCTAGAAGACTGATATAAGAAACAATTACCAAGTAACCAAGTTTGTCAATCCGAGCAACTCTTGAGTAGTTATTTAACCACAAAATAATAATTGTCTAATGGCTCGAGTACTAATGGTCATACTCTCCACGGAAGATGGAGAAAACATGTCTGTGCAGTATAGCTAACATCTTTAATAATTCTCATTCTATGTGAGCCTGTGTTGTATATTCAAACACAGTTGGGTGCTATCATCTAGTATTATTGAGCCACTTTATAGTGACCTGTGGCACAGGGCTGAGCAGGTGCACACCAGAATATTAAGATGCAAGAGACGGTGTATTCAACTGTGTACCGAGAGCAGTTAGTGATTAATGATGAGAGAAATGATAGCATTAAAAAAAAGTGCAGGAACGTTTTGAATGTCCCTTGTATATCACTGTATTTGTTCAAATGATTTCAACTGAATTAGCAGCAAAACTCTGTTTCTTTTGCAAATAAATTCCCGAAATAAATGTTGTATTGCGACCAGCATAATTTGGTCATTTGAGACAGGAATGAAAGTGTTTAGTCTCTGTCTTTAAGTATTTTCCTGCATTAGATTCATATGTGTCTACCTGTCATTTAGCACTTTAAAAATAGTTTAGTTATAAAGAAAAAAAAACCCATCAGATTTGTTTCCAGTCATGTCAATCATTTAGTAGAGGAGCAACATGTGTTATTTGTTTGCTCTGGTAATATAATGTCTGCTTTGCCAATTATGAAGACAGTCTTGATGATAGCATGACTAATTATGCATTATCAGTGACTGAAATGAGTCTGAATCTTCATTGCAACTAGAAACCATTTAAAATATGACCAGAATGAAATGAGACACTACTGCCAAAAAAAAACTAAAGAGATTACGCAGTCTAAATCTTTAAAGGTAGGACATGGCTCCTTAATTCAGTACTCTCAGGTACTTCCAGAGTACACATTAGTCTGACTGCTTTTAAAGTTTGTTGACCCATTTGAAATCTATGAACACCAATCTTCATTGAAGTATCTCCTGCTCACTCTCAGTAACATAATGTAGTGGTCTCCAGACATTTCCAAAGAAGAAAAAAAGGGAAGGGCACTGGCATGAAGTCCAAAAGTGTGCCAGCATCAACTAGAGAAACCCACAGATGGGCTATCAATTTCATGTGCTGAACACCAGTACAACCTTTATGACCTTGAAAATACAGGATTCACTTGTTCTCAAACTTTGAGTTTGCCTTGAAAGGTTTTCTCTTGAACACAGCTAGTAATAGTACTTCAATACTTTTCCTCTTTGGTTTATTTTTTTTATAACCTTGCATATCTGGTGTGTTCTGGTTTTCATTCATTTGTATATTTGTGGTAACAGAAGATAACATTTTCTTTGAAAGTGTGAAACTGTTAGAAAACCACATTTATTTAGAAGATCAACTTAAAAAAACAGTTCAGAGAAATGTGGATAGCTGGCAGCAGGAGGCACTCTTAGATCAGTTAAATTATATTGTAATACTTTGTCTAAATGAGACTTTTTGAGTTTTTTTATTACAAAGAATTTTATATTCTGTGTACTTTATTAAGCACTCATTCACAGTAACTGCCTTGTCAATGAAATAAAGGTTTCTTCATTTGACCATCATAGACGGATTAAAATATTTTATGAAAGATTATAACTTTTCCATCAGATGGTAGCATGGATTACCATGTAAGCAAATAAAAAAATAAATAAAATGGTAAGTATGAACAAAATAACAATTTGAACAAATATAGTGATATACGAGAGACATTCAAAAAGTTTCTTCACTTTTTTTTAACTGTATTTATTAAGAATTTAAAAAACAAAATACATCTCGTTCCACATAGTCAGCTTTGTTTGCGATGTAATTTTCCCAGCATTGTACCAGCTTTTTAATGCCCAATTACTACTCCTCCTGCCTTCACCATTTCCAACAGAAATATGAAAGGGAGGAAACCTTTTGAACGTCCCTTGTATATCCATCCATCCATCCATTATCCAACCCGCTATATCCCAACTACAGGGTCACGGGGGTCTGCTGGAGCCAATCCCAGCCAACACAGGACGCAAGGCAAGAAACAAACCCTGGGCACGGCGCCATCCCACCACCGGGCACACACACACCAAGCACATACTAGGGACAATTTAAAATTGCCAATGTACCTAACCTGCTTGTCTTTGAACTCTAGAGTACCCGAGGAAATCCACGCAGACACAGGGAGAACGTGCAAACTCCACGCAGGGTGGACCCAGGAAGCGAATCCAGGTCTCCTAACTGTGAGGCAGCAGCGCTACCCACTGCGCTACAGTGCTGCCCTCCCTCGTACATAGTAAAAAAAAAAAAAAAACTAGTGGAGAAGAAATGTTCAGTTAAATAAAAGTCATTAATAACTTAATGACTTTAATAAAAAGCATTAATAATGTTTACCTAATTTAATCTAATCTAATTATTATGAAAGACAATGTTGTCATTTTATTTTAGTTTGAAAACCGATTTACTTAAGATTTAACTATTGTAAGATTTATTTTAAAATGTTCTTGGTTTTAAAGATTGGTTTTATTTTATAATGGGACTTTTCCAAATGGCACATTTATAAATTCTTTTTTTAATGCTAGCACTATTTTTTAAAATGGATCTTTTCATAATTGTTTTGTCACTCAAGACAATGACCCAGAGGCTGACCATATTCCTATTGGTTAATCCTTTGGTTACAATTACTTATCTCTGATTGTAGGCTACCAAAAATCTTCAGTGTTACTTTCATTCCAACTGGCAAAGACATGAGTGCAGATAAGAGCTGGGACAGTTGGTTTGGCATATTAAATATAAATAAAACATTTAACAAATGACAATGTTTTGTGACAAATTGATGGTACAGTGGAACAACTCGGGGCAGACAAGTGATATTGAAGTTGTTTGCTGCTTCTCCTTCACACAGTTCCTTTGCGAACTATCATTACAAAACATAACATTCCTTTTCTCTCATATGCATGTGATGCATATGCCATTATTTTAGAGTAAATGATGTTCCTCTGATGGTGTCCTTAATTAATTGTATTGGTGAATTTAAAAAGTTACTGAATGAAGGCTACATGTCTCTGAATACAACAACACAGAGATGTGCCGGCACTCCTTGGGAGAAATGATGAAGACCACAAAAATAATCTGTCACTTTTTAACCAAGTTGGACTGTTAATTTTACCAAATAATCACACAACTAAGATATTATTTTTGACACCAGTATGGATTTTAAAACAAACATCACAAAACTATCTATTTTTTTCCATCTTAAAATACTAGAAAATTAAGATAATTTCTGAATTCAGAGAATACTGACAAATTATGTTATGCTTCTATTTCTAGTAGGATTGACTACAGTAATGCATTAATCACAGGTTATTCAAGTCATTCTTTGTGCAGTGTTTAGTTAATTCAAAATGTTCTTAGAAACATTACAAGAACTAAAAAGTACAACTACATAACTCCAGTTCTTAATTCATTACACTGACTTCCATTTAAGCTTGGGGCTGATTTCAAAATACTACTTATTACATATAAAGCTGTAAATGGCCCAGCTTATCTGAAGTTCTCATTATATGCAAACCAGACTGTGCATTAAAATCTCAAGATGACAAACTACTCATGATTCTGAGCATTAACAAAATAAGAGTGGGAGATTGAACTTATAGTTACGTGGCCCCAGAGCTATGGAAGGATTTTGTTGCCTATATAAGAGATGCCCCTTTAATCAAAGCTTTTAAATACAGACTGAAAACACACTAATTTAGTCTATCGGCTATAACTTCTGATTAGCTGTACACTTAACAACTAAATTTGTTAGTCATTTTTAAAAAATGCTACTAACCCACCTCTGTTCTGTTTCTCTTCTCAGCATTCTGCTGTTGCACTTGATTCCAGTTGGCTGAGATCTCTAAGACTGTGATTGTGTCTGACTTTGTTATAGCATAAGTGACCATTACTCCCCAGAGATTTGTTTTTATTTAGCTGCTAACTGGAGCTTTTGTTTTATTTTCTTCTGTTATAAACTCTCCATAGTTAATAAATTAATTAATTGGCAGATTCTACTGGATTCCATTCATGTTAATAAGTTTTGAACCATGTTGTTTTCCTGTCTGTTTAAACATATCTGTGTCTTTATTTGCATTCATTATGAATTCATTATGTATTCATTATGTAATTAATAATTTGTTAAATTTATCATATGTACCTGAACTGAAGTGAAAGGTCATCATGAAGAAATCACAAAGGTATCAATACTGAATGCCCAAGACTGGAAATTCCAGAAGACATGCTTCAAGATAACTTTCTTTGAGGCCATGGTGCTCAAATGATCTTAAACTACTGAGAATACATTTATGAGCATGAATGATTTGAAGAGCACTTATCTGCCTGAATATTCCCAATATATCATTAACTCATCTTAAAGTTGCATCATGTTGTGACCAAAGGCCACTCAGAAAGGAGGAGATAAGTGAATAAGTGACAGTGACCCTAGATGTTCAAATTGAGCTCCTGCATTGACCCCTTTGAGAGATTGTGTTTGTGTGTGTGTGTTCATATAAGTGGGTCCTTTTATGGTCTGATAACTTGCTTATGCACTGGCTACCCTAAAATAAATTAAACCTGCTATAAAGTGGAGGCATGGAGAAAGATCACATAACACCTAATGAAATAGGAACATCTCTTCAACTTGGCATCTCCAATTATACACTACTAATATGACACTATTTAGGCTACACAACAATCTTAAATAACATTGCTATCATGATATCATGCGTTACATGGTGCATGTATTAAGTGTTCAGTATCTATACTATTATATAGCATTCAGACCTACAAATTGGTGGTATCCTCACCAGCTCTTAGATAAAACAGAGGCACAAAGGACAACTAATTATTAAATGAAACTCACGATTTGACTGTTGCAAGAGTAAATTTATAAATAAATGATAAAACAAGAAAAATGAACCTGATACTAATTACCACCTCTTTGGTATTTAATACTGTTGCATATATATGTTGTATAAAAGATTAAATCATTTTTTTTCATTTATTGCAATGCTTCAAATATTATGTTTAATAACTTTTTTTCCGCATGGATGTGTATAAAGTGAGACAGTTATTTCTAAGGGTTTCCATATTTAACTTTACAACGTAATGATGGGCTAACACATTAGTGCACATAGTGATATCAATTTAGTAAATAAGAAGTAAATAACACAAAAACAATGATCAAGAGATCAGCATGATTATCAACTCAACGTAACAGTACAGAGTTGCCAATAGTGTTAAATTCTGATCACTAGAATTCTGGTTGCTAGATTATCTTTATTAGCACAGTTTATTCTGTTTCTGTGTTATAAAGAATCTGAACACCAGATAAGAACTTTTCAAGTACTTTATATTGCTGTTAAGTAAAGGAAGACTTTAGCTTTGACATGTTACTCTTTCAGGAATTTACAGAAAAAAAAAGTGTGTATGTATGGTTTGGTTTGCGGTTTAACACATACCAATAGTTGTTAAGTAATCTTGTTTTCTTTTTCTGTTTTTTTTATTTATTTTTTTTATTTAATTGTAATCATTCCATACAAATAGATACATTTTTACAAAAAAATAGGATTGATAACAAATCAACCCCTACCCCTGAGAAAGAGAGCATGGCCAATGGGGTAAAACTTAAAGCTTGTAAACATGCATAAATTGATGAGTTTAATATGCGGATAAAGATGAATGGAGAAGTAAAAGAAATGCGAAGAGAATGACTTCCTCAGTGCTTTAACAGCTTATTCTAAAATGTTATTGATTAGATCCTGCCATGTTTTGAAAAAATTCTGCACAGATCCTCTAACTGAGAATTAGATTTTTTTCCAGTTTCAAATAGTATAAAACATCAGATACCCACTGATTTAAAAGAGGAGAGTTAGGATTCTTCCAGTTTAGCAATATAGGTCTGCGTGCCAATAGTGTAGTGAAGGCAATCACAGTTTGTTTGTCCTTCTCCGCTTTAAGCCCATCTGGAATAACACCAAACACAGCTGTTAATGGGTTAGGAGGGATTGGGACACCAAGGCTGTCTGAAAGGCACTGAAAAACTTTTGTCCAGAATGATGTTAATTTGGTGCAGGCCCAAAACATGTGACCCAGAGAGGCTGATACTTGAATGCAGCATACGTAGGTTGGATCTTGCCCTGGAAACATTTAGGACAGTTTTAAGCGAGACAGATGTGCTTGATATATAATTTTGAGTTGAATAATTGTATGCTTTGTGTATATGGAGCTCGAGTGAATTCTCTGCATTGCTACCTTCCTTATTGCAGAAATGCTGTCTGAGTCCTCGAAACTGAGCAATATTGTTTCCAGCATAGATGAAGGTGCAAGATGAGGAAAATCAGGCAGGTTCTGTTTAACAAAGTTTCTGATTTGAAGATAGTGAAAGAAATGTGTAGCTGGAATGTTAAATTTGGAATGTAATTGTTCATAGGATGTTGTCTATATAAAGATATCTAAGTAATTTAATCTCAAATCTTTTCCAGATATTAAAAACTGCATATGTTTGCGAGGGCTGACAAAGGTGGTTCTCATGCAGAGGTGCAACAGATAAAAGATTCTCCATCTTAAAATCATTTCTACATTGGTTCCATATTCTGAGTGAGTGAAGCACAATTGGATCATTAGTATATTGGCGATAACTTGCATTTATTGGGGCACAAAGCAGGGAAAATAAAGAAGTACTGCAGGATTTTAATTCTCTTGCGGACCAAGCCTGTGTATGTTCATCTATATGTGTCCAGGTTTTTATAGTTTGTATGTTTGCTGCCCAGTAATAAAACTGAAAGTTAGGTAGAGCCATGCCACCTTCTGCCTTAGGTCTTTGTAGGGTCACTCTTTGGATACGTGGATGTTTTGAGTTCCAAATAAATAAGGTTATGGTTGAATCTAATTGCTTAAAAAATGATTTATTGATGTATATTTGAATGTTCTGAAATAAAAAGAGAAACTTAGGAAGGATATTCATCTTAACAACATTAATTCTTCCAGCTAGAGTGAGATGAAGGGTTGACCATCTGTGTAAGTCTTGCTTAATTTTTTCCATACAGAGGGTGAAATTTTGTTGATAAAGAGCTTTATATTTACTTGTTATATTTACCCCTAGATATTTAAACTGATCTGCAATGACAAAAGGGAAGGTGTCCAATCTGATATTGTATACTTGAGAATTCAATGGAAAGAGCACACTTTTATTAAAATTAATTTTGAGACCAGAGATCTTTTGAAATTCTGTAAGTGCTGTTAAGACTGCAGGCACAGTATTTTGTAGGTCTGATATATACAGGACCATGCCATCTGCATATAGAGAAATTTTCTGTTCCAGTCCTTCTCTAATTATCCCCTTTATCTCATAAGCATTTTGACAGTGAACTGCCAGTGGTTCAATGGCGATTGCAAATGGCAGTGGCGACAAGGGGCATCCTTTTCTGGCACCATGTTCTAGTTTAAAGTAGTCTGAACAAATGTCACTGATACAAGCTGAAGTTTCTGGATTGGTATATAGTAGTTTGATCCATGCACAAATGTTCGGGCCAAACCCAAATTTCTCTAACGTAGTGAAAAGGTAGTTCCATTCAATCATGTCAAATGCTTTTTCTGCATCCAACGATAATAATATCTCTGGGGTGTTTGACTTTGCCAGTGAATATATTACATTAAACAGGCGTCGAAGATTGGAAGCTAAGTGTCGGACTTTAATAAATCCAGTTTGATCTTGTGATATTACAGAAGGCAGCACTTTCTCCATAAACATTTATCAAAATCACTTTACAGTTAAATAAATTGCCCATGACAATCACATATCTCCCTTCAGGATCAGATACTGCATCTGATGCTACAAATGAGACTGTTCTATGTATGAGGATTCCCACATCTCTAGTTTTCTTTGTAAAGCTGGAATGGAACATTTGGCCAGTCCAGTCTTTTTGCAGCCGGAACAGATCCTTGCTTAGTAAGTGGGTCTCCTGTAAAAATACTATTTTAGCATTTATACCTGTTAGGTGAGAGAATACGTTCTTTCTCTTTAATTCATGATTCAGGCCTTTAACATTCCAGCTCACAAAGTTAACTGTCCCATCATAGAGGTATTGATTCTGAATTTTTGATGTCATTTTGTAGTCTAAACTGGACAGCTTTAACCTTAATTTCCAGTTTTCCCACAAGTTATTGCCATGCATCCTATTGTTACTTTGGAGGTTATAATTATAAGGATTAAAATTATAGATTAGATATAGCTTTCTCTCTCCCCCCTTATCCCCCCCACCCCCAGTAATATTGTTTTCTAATCATGTTCTGACAATTGTATTGAGACAGTGGAGATGTCATGTCAGGAGAGCATGCAATGATCAGAACCGAAAGGAAAGTCATAACTAGTTAACAAACATAGGGCAAATTGAAAAAGAAGTCAGAGAATTAAATAAGTGAAAACTGAAACAAAATCTATTCCTAGACCTACTTGGAGATAAACTAACTATGCTGGAAAGGTTTTATTTGAAGGAAAATGTCCATGGGAAAATATGCATCGTGAGATTGCAAGCTGCGCATTAATCTTGTATGGTGAAGTTCCACTATAAATACAGAGGCTCCACAATGTTTCAATAATGCAGCGTCCACAACAACAAGCGTCATCCTTGATTTGAAATGGCAAAGTGTTCTCAGGGTGTCCCAAGCATAGGGGTGAAGTGAAACCTACATTTTAAGTTAGCTAATGCCCTTTTCACCTCAGGAGTCCAAACAAAAAATTTAGCACCCACTATAGTGAGATTGGATAGGAGAAATTAAGTTCCTAATGAAACTTTGATAAAAAATAACAAGGCCAGCAAAACTTTGTACTTGTTTTGGCACTCTCTGGAGGCTACTGCCATTTCAAATTACACCTTGACTCCATCCAAATGCCTTCACGGCTCATAAAATAGCCCAAGAATAAAACTAACCGTTTATGAAATTCACACTTCTCAAGCTTAACAAACAAGTTGTTAGTACCGAGACGTGGTAACACTTCCCTTACATGAGTAATATGAGAATGCTCTGTAAATAGTCAAGATATCATCGATATATATGTGTGAGCAGTGAATGTCCCTGCATGTTCATGAAGATGTCATTAATAAACAATTAAAAAACAACTGGTGCGTAGGCCATCCATATGACATGACGAGGTTATGGTAATGTCTTCCACTTGTCCTTCTTAATAGGAACTAGGTTATATGCACTACAGTGCTCCAATTTAGTAAACACTGTGGATCCCGCCATCTGTTCAATAAGAGATGACATCAGAGGGAAGCAATAACTATTCTTTATGGTGATTTTATTAAGGTCACAAAAGTCAATGCAAGAACAGAGCTACCCATCCTTTCTAGAGACAAAATTAGATCCCACCCCTGAAGGACTTGAAGATGGGTGAATAAATTCATTGGCTAAGTTTTCTTTAATATATTCCTCTATAGAATGTGACTCTTCACGAGACAATGGATAAATATGCTTCTTTGACAATGGAACTTCAGGAAGGAACTGGTGTATGCTTGTTTGTCATTATGTGAATTCTGATATTAAAATACTGTATGAGAATGACAAATATCTCAGCATAAACCATGCTACATTCTAGAAAATTGTAAAGGAATCTTTTTGGTACCTGCATAACAGATAAACATAGAACATGATGTGTTCTGACATTTTTCAGGTAATGAAGACGGAGTCTAAAACTAAAGTACAATAGTTAGAAAATGTCTGTGCTTTCACTTTATTTTGGTATTCTGTGATCACTAGATGGCACCACAGTTTTTAAATGTGGAAATACTGAAGCGGAAAGTTTAACATCCCGAAACAATTTTACTTGCTTATTAATGTAAGTAAGGGTTTCCAAGTTTAGTCCTAGGGTACTGCTGTGGCTTTCATCCCATTCATTTTATTCAAATAAACGGTTCAGTCTTAAAACTGATGTCATTGTTTTGTCTTTTTCCTCTGTTATTTTGCATTCAGAAATATGTGCTAGTGTATACATGTAAACAAAAAAAAAATGCATTGTTTTCCCATCTTTAAATGTTAACGTCCTTTTACCATATTTTTAATTGGCCTTTTTCTGCTCTGCTCTAACATTTAGTGTTGTTTGCACCCGTGTCTGTACTGCTCCTCCCTAATCATTAGTATTTGGATACAATTAAGGGCGTAAACTACATGACAAGGTGAATTAAAAAGAATTTGTAAAAGAAAGTTAACGTTTAAAGACACGGTAAAAATACAAATTTCTGCATTTTGTTTATATTTAAATATGCTAACACATAATTCTGAATGCAAAATAACAGAAGAACAAGGCTAATTAAACAATTACCTAATTTATAAGTGAGACAGGACAATTTATTTGTGAAACTGGTTGGAGTTAAAACCTGCAGTCACTGTGGTACCCCAGAACTGTACGTGGGAACTCCTGCTTTAAATTAAAAAAGGAAAATAAATAAGCAGATAAATAAATGTGGATTATGTTCTTGTTGTTGTGGTCGCTACTGCTTTATTTTAAATGCTGAGTAAATGTGTATTCAGTCCATTATAATGGGCTTGTTATGTAATAGTGATTTCATTCCTGTCTCAAGTATTTTTTCTGTCTTTTCTTTACCTTTAAAATATTATGTTATTTAATTCTGTTTTTATATCTTTCCAGTTATATTGTGTTATTTGTTAGTGAATATTGTTTTGTTATTTAATTATTTCATATTATATTGATTATGTGTTTTATTATGTGTCTTGTCATTTTTAAGGTTTCCTTTTCACGAACCTGGTGGGCAGTGCCCCAACACAGTTGCTGTGGTACCATACCCATACCTTTATAAACCATCAAATCTCTCTGTCTGTGTTATTGCTGATGCATTAACATATATCCATATTTGTTCGGCTCCTTGTCTTTCAATTTTAGACTGTTGAATTTCACTTTAAAGGGACTTCTGATTACTTGGTTTAAGAACTTGGCTTGCATGACTCCTCGGGCAAAGCACATTTTTGCTACCTCCCAGCCCCCATATATATGCCTACTAGACAGAAATCAACATATTTAATCTGCATGCCATAAAGATTTCACAATAAAATGTTCCCACAGTACATCCTTAGGACAACTGACTAAATAAACAATCAAATAAATAAAATATTCATTGATTCATCTGGATTAGGCATTAAAAACAATGAATAAAAATTTTACATTTTTTTACCATTTTCTTTAATAAAAAAGAAAGCATTTAGTTTTGCGAGAGCAAAAATGAATTGAAAATTTAAGTCTGTATGTTTTTCTCATTCTGCATGCTTCACTAAATTACCTTGACAGATTTTATGGAAAATAAGAAATAATTATATTCATGTATTAACATAAATAGATATGAAAATTTATAAGCATTAACCTTAGTGCAAGTATTAGTGCAAGTCAGGCATACTAAGCAAATGGTTAAATAAAGGCACATGCCATATTTCTTTTTTAATTAAAGCTTAGCTGTAGTCACCAATGTCTTATCAGCTTGACAGACAAGGAAGGGGGAGAAGGATAGGTGGAGCAGCCCAAGAATGGAAGAGGGGGAGCACCTGCAAGCTCAAGGCCGACCTAAAAATAAGCGAAGCAAAAAAGTGAAGGTGAATAGCAAAATATGGAAGATAATGAAGGTTCCCATGAAAACGTAAGCCAGCTGCAGAAGGGACTCAGGAGATAATGATGGATCCCATGTAAACTTGGGAAGCCAGCTGCAGAAGCGAGTCAGAAGGAACAACGAATGAGCTATCTTGAGCGAGGTCAGATAAGAAATGATTATATAAACTGTGATTTTTGGTTTGTTCGGGGCTCAGCTGAGTTTGGCCTAATTGGGTTGAGTCTGTGTTATTGTTTATTGCAATTAATCTACTCTGTTTGCCTATCCTTCGACTCCTTTAGCCTTCATTTAAAGTGAGAATCTTCAGAGTGTTTTTCGCTTAAACATTTTACACAGTCTTGCAAACTAAAATATGCTTGTTCTCTTCAAGCAGTGCAAACTCAAAATATTTGACAGACATTGTACCTATGAATAACACCTTAAAGACATTTCAGAAATTAATATGCACAATATGTAAATGTAAAAATGAGGAAAATGAACACAAATTTCATGCACGAACATGTATAATTGGTTTAGAAATATCCATGCACCATTTTGATTCTCGGGTGCTCCCTGTGCAAACTGTATTAGGAGAAATTTGATAAGTTTTAAATGAAACTATATCTCACAGTTTCCTAAAAGCATTACATATGGTGCATTAGACAAATTGTGTGTAATTCTTAACAATCATACTTGACACTAATTTTTGTATTATTATTTCGCTATGTAAAAAATACACATAGTGTTTCATGAAAACGCCTCCCTCACCAAAGTGCAGTGCCTGATATGATAGCCTTCTCACTGCCTATCACACGCCGCCGATGGTACAAGGGCTGTTCATTCTATAAATACCACACGTTAAAACAAATTACTGTAATACTATTTATTTATGTATTTGTTTGTTTGATGGTTTTACCTCTATGTTTGAATTTCTCATTGCTTACCGAAATGGGTATAAACAATATTTATGAATAAATCATTTATGCGACCAGTTTAGCTATTAGTAATAATAGTAATATAATTATATATATATATATATATATATATATATATATTGTGGACTATGGCCGGCCAGTCAACTCGGTCAATACCCCTAGGCCGCTAGGGGGAGCCCTCCCTGCAGAATGGAGGTGCCCCGAATTCCAGCAGAGAATTATGGACATTGGAGTTTTCATCCAAAGTCCTGCTGGATACCACAGGGGCTCCTAGAAGGCTCTGCCGGGAGGAGCAGCGAGAGTTTGGTCTACAGCCCGGAAGTGCGTCCTAGTCACATGGAAAGAGGAAATGATGTGCTTCCGGGTTGAAGAAAAGGAATTTTGATCTGACCCAGAAGTGCTAGGAAGTCACGTGGACTGAGGGATCGGTAGCACTTCTGGGTCATGAACTATATAAAGAACTGTGGGAGATCCCAAAGTTGAGCTGAGCTGGGAGGAAGGGTGGCAACGCATCTGGGATAGTGGAGGTTTATTGATTATTGTGTATTGTGGATTTATATGAGTATTGTGGAGTGGAGGGTGCTTGTGCACTGTAGTATTGTCAGAATAAATAATAACTGGACTTTTACCTGGTGTCTGGCGTCTGATCTGAGGGTTCAAGGGAACGACAGCGCCCCCTATCTGTCACTACATATATATATATATAATGTGTATGATCAGTGCAAATACTCCCCTTATATGTTACTACCTAAGTCCTTAGCTCCCTTGGGTCCATGAAGACCGTGAGAGGTATTTCCGGTGAGCCAGCTATAACACAGCTTCCATACGTGCATGGATGGCTAAAGTTTGGATGGGGAAAGGAACTGGAATGTGTAAACACAATAATTAGAGAAGATTTTTCCTCTCTGTCTGGGGTGTGTGGTTGGCAGCCATACTCCAAGATGAGTTATGTCAGTGGCGGGCCCCCCTAGAAGGGCGCGAAGATGTGAAAAAAAGAAAACAAGAATCAAAAATATGAAAAAAACATCTGTTGAAACCAAAACAAATTAACTTAAACTACATTCTGATACTAGAATAATAAATATACAGATAGATAAATGTTGATAAAAGTTAAGTAGGTATAATAAAATATGCATCTACATTTCAAAAAAATGTTTGGAGGGGCACGATTAAAACTGTTATGAAAACTCGGGTCGCAAATACTTAAAGGTTGAGAAACGCTGAGTTATGTGGTTAGTGCAGAGTTACTGTTAAGCCATCTTTACACCTGTTGAATACATAATGTGAAGATTCAGTTTGGAAGGAAGTAATGAGACTTGAACAGATAAGGACCGGTTTCTGGAAAGCCTTTTTACACCAGTGATTGAAATGAATGGTGCATGCGGTCGTATTTTAGTAACGTCTATACACTGTAAAAATTACAGTAAAATACATTAATAAAAAGTAAAATTACAGTAAAATACATTTGCACCTAAAATCTGGAATAGCCTGCCAATAGGAATTTGCCAGGCTAATACAGTAGAGCACTTTAAAACACTGCTGAAAACATATTACTTTAATATGGCCTTTTTATAAATTCGATTTAACTTAATTTAACTTAATCCTGATACTCTGTATGTTCAATTCATCATAATAACTATTCATGGTGGCTCTAAAATCCGTACTGACCCCAATTCTCTCTTCTGTTTCTTTTTCCGGTTTCTTTGTGGTGGTGGCCTGCGCCACCTCCACCTACTCAAAGCTTCATGATGCTCCAACAATGATGGATGGATTAAAAGGCAGAAGTCTACATGACCATCATCATCAAGTCCTTCCGTGAGAATCCTAAATCCAAAGAGGACTGTTTCATTTATGTTAGGTAGAATGCCCAGAGGGGACCCAGCGGTCTCATGGTCTGGAATCCCTACAGATTTTATTTTTTCTCCAGCCGTCTGGAGTTTTTTTTTTGTTTTTTCTGTCCCCCTTGGCCATTGAACCTTACTCTTATTCGATGTTAATTAATGTTGATTTATTTTGTTTTCTTATTGTGTCTTTTATTTTTCTATTCTTTATTATGTAAAGCACTTTGAGCTACTGTTTGTATGAAAATGTGCTATATAAATAAATGTTGTTGTTGTTGTTGTTGTTAAATTACCGTATATTTTTCACAGTAATAAACTGTAGTACAATTAATGGTATAAAATGTATTTAAACAGAAAAATGTATGTATATTTACATTTAAGCAGTACTTTAGTGGCCATTGTCAATTAGTTGTTTGAATGTGTAAGAATATTTTTTAGGTAACTGTTGTATTAGTTGTAACTGTTGAATTAGCCTCTGCAATATAGCTAATTCATTTTCAAGAAGCATTTGAGGTTGTCAATCCTCTTGGCTCAGCTAAGAAAAAGTACTAAATTTTGGCAGTTTATTTGACTCTTGGAAATTTTCAACCCCATCACCGTTGTAATACTGGCAATATGCAGCTGGTGATGCTGAGTCATGAGAAAGATTTAAAACGATTTGGCCAGGAGAAGATGTTCTCAAAATTAGTAGCTGACATTAAGAACTTGGAGGAGTATGGTGTGGAAATTTCTGATTGCTTGTTAAAGGGCAGTCTGTTTTGCATTGTTGGTGATAATTTGGGATCTCACAGCATTGGAGGATTATTGAAAATTTCAGTAGCAGTGAGTATTTTTGTAGGTACTGCCTTGTAAAAAGAAATGTCTTTGTAAGAGATGATTGTGCTATGTGTCCTTTGCATTCAGTGGAGCAGCACAATGCAGCAGTTAACGTGATGAGAGCTTCTGAGGTTTCAGAAGTTGAAGGAATTAAGTTTAACTCATTGTTTAATGTGCTACATTTTTTTCATGTTTCACAACCTGGTCTACTTCCATGCTTAGGTCATGATCTATTCGAAGGTGTAGTGTCCAGTGATTTGGCTCTGTGTCTGAAGTACTTTGTACAGGTTAAAAAATGGTTTTCTGTTTCTCAGTTAAATAGACGCATTGTGCAGTTTAAGTATGCTGGGTCAGATGCCAGTTCCAAGCCTTGTGAGTTTGGAGGGAAAAATGATAAACTTGGTGGACAGGCAGTACAAAACTGGAATTTGCTGAGACTTTTACCTGTGGTAGTAGGTGACAGAATATTAAACTACAGCGAATCTGTTGAGCAGCTTGTACTGCAGCTTAGAGAAATTGTAGCCTTAGTATGTGCACCACAGATATCTACTACACAGGTTGCATACTTGGAAGTGATTATAATGGAATATCTTGAAATGAGAAAAGAGTTATTTCCTGAAAAGCCTCTGAAACCACAACACCATTACTTAAGGCATTATGCTGCTTTCATTCTGAAATTTGGTCCACTTATACACTTATGTACAATGAGATCTGAAAGTAAACATTCCTATTTTAAGAGGTGTGCCAGACATTTTCCGCCTTGCTGAACATCATCAACTGCTTCAAGCCATCTTTTTTCTGGAACTTTCTTTTCTGCTGACTTGGAAATAAGGAAAAGTATTCAATTTCGTGCCAATTTGTGCAATGAAACTATGCTTAGAGCATTGGAGGGCCCTGGTTTTGATGAAACAGATACAGTTCTGTCAGAGGAGGTGCAATTTAAAGGTACCTTATACAAAAAGTGATTTTTATTGATTCTAAATAAAGGTTCACATTTGGAATTTGGTGAAATTGAGATAATGGTAATCAAGGATAGTAAAAATTTGTATTTTCTTGTTAAATCACACAGAGGATGTACAATATATTGTTTATACTGTTTGTAAATAGACTTTTTTGACCGATTAGAAAACATACCTTTCTTTACAGTTACAAATATGGAACAGGACAGACATTGCACTCAGTTGTATACTTTCAACAAATCAGTTTTCCCAAATTTGACCAATGAAGATTTGAAAGTTATTGTAGAGAAAATTCAGGAATTGAGAGTATACCACTCAAAAGATGTCAGGTACAAAAAGGAGGAAGAACTGCTTGGTGTTCTGAAACCAGTTCAAGCACGGAAATTGATTTCTAGCAATTTAGTCACAAGTGAGTATTATTCATTGTTTGTGGTAGATTCTGTTCTTGTTCATCTTTGTTTGTGTAATTCTTCATCAATGTATTGCATTAACCTGAGCCAATATCTAATATATTTTACCAAAATTAGAAAAAAAAAGTTACTCTTTTTTAATATTTGTAAATGCCTTGTGACAGATTGGGAGCTCTTGACCCCTTGAACCCTCTGACCACTCATCAGACACCAGATAAAAATCCAAATAATTGATTCATTATAATAATAATGTGCACAAAGCACGCTCCTCTCCACAATTCTCAATAAACCAATCCAAATCACAATCCTCCACTCCCAGACGCTTAGACACCCTGCCTCCCAACTCAGCTCGTCTGTCTGGGATTTCCCAGAGTCCTTTATTAGTCCTTGACCCAGAAGTGTTTGTCCCATGGTCCATGTGACTTTCTTTCACTTCCGGGTCAGGTAAAAACTCCTTTTCTTTATCCCGGAAGCACGTCATTTCTTCTGTCCATGTGACTGGGACGTACTTCCGGGGTGTAGGGAAAATAGTCCCTGGGCCTCCCTACAGCGACTCCTGGTGGCCCCCCATGGTATCCAGCAGGGCTGTGCATTAAAAGTCCACTGTCCATAATTCCCTGCTGGCATTCGGGGCATCTCCATGCTGCAAGGAGGGCTCCATCTGGCGGCCTGGGGGTATTGGCCGGAATGAACAGCTGGCCATGTACCACAGCCTTTAATGGCCAAGCCAGTTAACTTTTTTCTTTCATTTTGTTTAAGGTGAATATTTTAATCCCAATTCCTGTGGTTATTCAACCCCTGTCACTGAAATGTCTCTGTCTAGTTCGTGTTGTTCAAACATTAGTGGAGGTGGAGTAGACTCTGGTACCACTAGTGACAGCTAGATAGATGACTTTTGCATACCGTATACAAAACTACCATCTGATTTAATGGGCTATTTAGAAAGAGGAGAGAGACTGCCCCCAAAAAGGCGAAGAGAACTGATTAGAATTGTGATAAGTGAAGTAATGTCAGTGTGCAAGGTGCTGTTGAAAAAACACCTATTACACATAGCAGCAAAGATTGTTAATAAATACACTAGGTCATTAAAGGATGTGATTGAAGGAGAAATTATTGATAGTGGATACGACTCCTTACTAAAATCAGCTTCATGCAAGAGCAGAAAATGTTAAACGGGATGACCACACAAAAAGTAAAAGGAAGAAAGCAAGTGGAAGTGATACCGATGAAGTTTCACCACATCAGCGTGCCTGCATACAAGACACATATGGTTGTGTGAATTGGTGTCCTGATCAGATGCCACTGGGAGAAACAGTAGAAACCCAAAATTGTCATGAGAAAGAATTGAAGAAAATGTGTGTTGAGGGAATTCAAGATTCATCAATCATATTCCAGAAAATGGTGGTAAACTATTATTCGCAGAGAAAGGATATAATTAACAATGTGGCAGTGGAAACGCTTAAAACAGAATGACCTTTCATTTTTGAGAAAATTGGCAATATAGTTCACTTTAAGCAATTAACTTGAATTTATTTAGAAGAAACAATCCTTTTCAACTAAAGGAAAGAGAGTACTGGCTTACATGAGAAGCATTGGAAGTGATAGACACAGAAAAGTTGTTGAAGTAAATGCCTTGTTGAAGACTGCTTAAAAAACGACATGCAGCAATCTACATGAGGTTCTGGGCACAGTCTTGCTCCTTTTTGCATATTTCAATTAAAATGAAAATCAGAGGTTCTATCAAGTCAGTGACACATGCTTAGCAAATGAGGTATCTGTGTCTGGTCTTCCAGCATCACCGTATATCGTTTTTTTGTGGTGAGTATATAAGGTGTTGAACTTCTCTTTTATACATATTTTCCAACACAAAATGTTAAATATTAAATTATTTTGTTCAATGTTCATATTTTTCAGGAGACTCTCTGCTGACTGCAAGTTGCTTCATGTTAAGTGTTGATAAAAATGTCAAAGAGAATATTCCAGTATTTTTAGAGGCCTTCAAGATAGATGATGTTTGCTGCTTACTACATTTTCAATATTCAGTATCCATCTGATGTAGGATCAACATTAGAATTCATATAAAGGCAAGTTTTAGTAAAACTCTCTAGGTAGCTTATGCATTTCAGTTGTTTAATGGCATTATTGATTACATATATGTGTTTGTATGTATGTTTGTAGGTTTGTAAAAGGTGGTATGATATAATTGATATTACTCTATGTGGATGGTCAGTTTTCAGACATTGGCTGTACTGGAAAGTTACAAGTGCACCTTGTGGTGTGACCTATTCAGCAGCAATGTCCAAGAATTAACAACTGTGCTGGTATCATGCGTCTTATTATATTTTCACTTTGACTGTATCTGCCATTACTTCTAGATTACAAATTTTTATGTTTACTTAAACTATAACTTTATTTATTTACCTCAGGTGTTTTGCCAACATCAACCCAGAAAGAGGCACAAAAGTTCAGCGGAGCAAGTCAAAGAAACAGTATGCTGTAAACCCAAGAGTGCTAACCTTAATTTCTGCAATTGCACATTCTGAATGGAGGCAATTAAAACAAAAGTATTAACTGAAAAAGGCAAGTTTTCACAATATTTTAAATGATCAGAGTATTATGATTAAAACAGATATTTTGAGAAGATATCTGTGGCTTTATGCACTATTTACATGTTGCTATATTGATCTAATCGGGCTGCAAATTCTATGTTTATGAAATCCATACTTTCCCTACAAAGAATTATTTATTTTTTTAAGTCCTTGAAATGATTTTGTTATAGCACTGATTTGTGCTTAAAATAGACCTTTTCGGCCGATGTAATGAAGAGCTTCCTGTTTAAACGGGGCTGCGAGACGTGAACTCAGCTCTTTGGCGCACCTCATTTGATTTTTTCCGGCACACAAATTATCAAAACAAACCGTATTTTATGACTCTAATCAGAGTCGGAAGTAACAATTGTGTTGCCGTGGTTATTTTAGATCTGAGATTTGCTAAAATTTAAACAATGACCGTTGTTAATACCCAGCCGTCATTACTTGGTTTGCCAATAGATGCCAGAAGGACGGATACCAAAACCAAACCGCCCAAAGATAGATTTCAACGTACCAAGCAAATGGCGATATGTTCTAAATTACTTACGGTTCCGGAGCTGTCGAAGGGTTTAAGTCAGTCGACGATGTTAGTCCTGGAAAGTACGCCCCACCAAACCAACCTTCCAAAAACCAACCGAACTTACTGTTATCTGCTCGAACCAGCACCGACTTACTATACTTGGCTGTCCAGCGGCGTCACTGAAGCATTCAAACATTCTTAGCCAATCATGCAATACTGCGTCTGCGTTTGCCATGTTATGTTCTAACTACAGAGGCACAGTCCCATTGCATGGTTCTAACTTGTATTGAGTCGAGGTATTGACGCGAACACCATACATACGAATAGTATCAAATTATATATAAGGATAAACTTTTACAAAGAGAGTTAACCATTAAGGTACTGTATATGCAGGTATTGGTGACTTCAGCCTTGAAATTACACTATTTGAATGGTTGAAGTCAAGCCTGAGAGAGTTTACTACAGGTTCAAGGTTTTTGACTTTTAAAGAGACAGTAAGGGCAAATTATGTGCCTTTTTGAGTATTAACAGTCCAACATCATGCCTTCTGTATCTGTACATACATCATCAAGGTATTCAAAGTTAAAAATTTGTTGTGTCACAGTTAACATGGTGGTTAGTGAAAACAGGGCATACTTGGTCTATTGCTTAATCTGGTCTGCACCTAACTGTCAACACTGATTTTTTTCATTAGGCTGACTTTGCAACATCTGAAAGTCTGCCAACCAATGAGGTCAAATATTTTATGGATACTTGGTGTCCAGTTTTGAGTTGGAACATATTAACATCTGTGTTTTTTTTAAGCCAGCCAATGATCAAAGACTGGGCCAGAGACAGGAACTTAGGGGCAGACAAGACTAAGCTCTATACTAAGTATGGTCTATTTTCACTAACCACCATGTTACATGTGACACAATCAAACTTTCAAATATGAAAATCTCACAAATGTTTGTAGGGATACAAAAACCACTCTGAAACAAACTGTAAGTAATGGGTATTAAGGGTCAGCATGAAGTATCACATTCAAATTTGCAAAAGTGAAACATAATTGTGATTTTTGTGACAAAAGGAGTCACTGTACAAGTAAAGTGAAGTATTTTATGAAGTTTTTGCCTTTCTGTGTGTATATATATATATATATATATATATATATATATATATATATATATATATATATGTGTGTGTGTGTGTATGTATGTATGTATGTATGTATGTACACTTATACTACAAGTGTAATTATAAGTGTGGTTAAATTATAACCATTAAAATCCTCTGACAAAAATCAATGTATGCATCATTTGAAGCATTCTGTTTTTTCAGATCTGTGGTACTATCGTGATTATCACCAGTGTTAACTGCCCAGGGAAAAACAAGACAATGAAAAACTACCCAAATGACTTAGTAATGTGTGTATGAGAGAGAGAAATAGAGATCAAAAAAGTTTTAAAATATTCATGGTGTGTTTTGGAAAGGTGTTGGGTTTTTTTCAGATACTGTAAGTTAAACTGTAAAAATGTAATAGTGGGAGATTGAGAATAGGAGGTATTCAGCAAATTACATTCACAGTGAATTGTAACCCAAAAAAAGTTCAGTTTTGTATTCATTTTATAATATTTTACAATACTTTGACACAGTTATATTGTTTTTTAAAATTATATATTTCATACTTCCATAAATGTAATGGGAAGACAATGTTTGTTTTATTAAAACAAAACTTATAATCAATCTAATACAAAATGTGAAGAAATTGCATATTTTTGTTAGAAAATGTTTCAATTTCAAAATAAAATTAAAATTGTTCAGCTTTCATTGTGTACTTTATTACTACAGCTGGGGTTGAAACTAATTTTCTCTCTCTTTTTTAGTACAAGTTTTGTTAATTTTCTTACCATGATTGACATACTGATGAATTTGATTGAGTCATGCAATTTAAAATGTATTAGAGTTTAACGATAAACACCTAAAATCAATTTCTAATACTACAAATTTAAGATTTTTTTATGGTGATGTTCAATGTAGCTTAACTGTTAACACTTCGAAAAATGTTTAAAAACTAAAAAAAAAAAAAAATACACGGGCAGTTATTTTAAAGTTTCATATTCAAAAGCAATGGTTAAAATACATTTAATGTATGATACTGTTCAATGTAACGTAAATCATGATAAAATTTAAATTTTGGACTACATTAATTTTACGGAAACAAACAGTAAAGTGGTCTATATTTGTGACCGTTTTTTGACGGTTAAATAACAGCTCAGCTGCCTGTCATTTAACCATAAAATTATTGTGATTTTTTTTACAGTGTGCACCTCATGAGGAGCTGAATATTATTCAAAAATGGTTAACAACATATATATAAATAATATATTAAAAAAAAATGTCTGCGTGTTGTTATGCCCCTTTTCACCTCAAAGCCACATCATACTTTTTACATCCCAGATTACTACAGTACGTTGTTTGATGATGCCATTTATTGGATCGATCAGCCGCCCCGATTATTGTCGTATTAAGTATTAAAATAAAAATAAATATAAAAGAGGCGCAGAAGGCAATGACCCATCAGCTCGAGTGATGCAAGTAAATCGTAGCGTAGAGTTACATGGAAATTAGCCCAATTATTGCGGTTACCTACTACATGTTAAAAAGGTGCATTTTTGGGACATACGAGGGTCGTTCAAAAAGTTTCGGCACTTTATATTTTCGTTGGAAAAGGTGAAGGCGGTAGGAGTAGTAATTTGGCATAACAAAGTTGGTACCTTGGGAAAAATGCATCGCAAGCGAAGGTGACTAAAAGTGATGTAATATGTTTTTGAAATTCTTATTAAACAGAGCACATCTTCTTATTATTATTATTCTTATTATTCATTCTTAGTAAACAGAGCACGGTGGCGCAGTGGTAGCGCTGCTGTTTCGCCGTTAGGAGACCCGGGTTCGCTTCCCAGGTCCACCTTGCGTGGAGTTTGCATGTTCTCCCCGTGTCTGCATTGGTTTTTTCCGGTTTCCTCCCACAGTCCAAAAGATATGCAAAAGGATTGGCGATTCTAAATTGGCCCGTTTGTGTGTGTCCTGCGGTGGGTTGGTACCCTGCCCGGGATTGGTTCCTGCCCTGTGTTGGCTGGGATTGGCTCCAGCAGACTCCTGTGTTCGGATTCAGCGGGTTGGAAAATGGATGGATATTAAACAGAGTTTTAAAAAGTGCGGAAACCTTTTTAACGCCCCTCATAATTGCCCTGGTGCCCGTTTACAGAAAAATGATAGCAGTTGCATCGTCACGAATTGCTAAATTACTGAAGTTAAAGGACAAAAAGGCATTACAAAAAATTATGATTGCACATATGAATGTGTTGCCTTCATTGAGTACTGCACATAGATACCCAAATTACAGTTTAACTTGAAAGTTATATCCTTCATTTAATATTCTATATTAAATAGGTTTTTGTTTAACAGAGGGAGAGATTTCAACAAGTGTGTTTCCTTGCGGCGCAAAGATACATTCCACTGTCTTCTGATTTTGCCTCGGAAATGTGTATAGTGAGTTGACTCGTTCCCTTTCCCGTTAAATTGAAGCGTTTCTTAAATCTGTCTTCAGGTTGCACGTCGTCATAATAAACATACCCAATTAGGTTTAATGATATGTCTCTCTTAGTCTGTTGGTACCAGTAAATTTGATCGTAGCTACTGTCGTCGTGGCTGCAGTGAAGTTTGGTTGGCTGTCCGCTGAACACGAAGACTAAAGGATCCTGATGGATTTTGATACAGTTCATCTGATCTGTTGGAGAAAAAAGTAAATATTTAACACTCTTAACATTTGTTAACACGAACAGGTTTTTAAAAAATAGAGCGAGAAAATCTTTAAAAAGCTCTTATTAATTGCCACATCAGCGACATTATCCTAAAACCGATACTAATAATGTATCAGTAACAGAACACACTGTATTATGTTAATAGCATTATTATCTTTTGACTTTTTTGTAGCACTATCTGCATTTAGTTCTTACTTAATTGCATATAAAGTACAGCGCTTATTACAAGATAAAGTCCTGCCATTTTCCATAGTTAACTGAAAGCATGCAGTTCTAGGCAGGCATATAAGAAAACCAATGTAGGAAATGACGTCGAAGAAACAGACAGCAAGCACACTGTGTGAGATAATAAGCATGCATGCACGTAAAGGTATACTTCCATCCGCGGCTTATCAGAGCAGTGCTACGGGGCAGCGGGAACCAGGAATCGGGTGCAAAGCAGAAACAGAAGCTATAGTGTCCCAATCCATCGCAGGGTGAAAACACAAACGTACACACACACGCGCGCGCATGTCCAATTCACCTCTGCGTTGCACGAACAGAACAAGCATTTATTGTTCTTCCATAAAACGCACGTGTGCTCACTTTTAAACAACTGTCCTACTTTATACAAAATGTACTTTCATTCTTTGTTTTTAATGGAAAGTGTTGATGAAGTGACTGAACCTGCAACTGATTATTAAGAATTATTTTCACTCTACACTCGTGACTTAAATGTATTATTGCTTTGTTGAATTAGACGGTTGTCTCTTATGCTCATATATTAAAATGCACCGTATTTATCAAGGTGTAATAAAATATATTACACGTACCTCAAAGAGATAAAACTAAATAACTACCTCGGCCCCCACCAAATTCTTTTTAACGAAGTCAAAACAAATAGTTTACTATCACGTGTCAACATACAGATGTTAAAGTGAAATTGTAAAGGAAAACAAACCTGTCAAATGATTACGTGTTCATAAAACCACAAACAGCATCACCCTTTGTAGGTGTGGTCACCAACACCTTTCTATACCGAGTATCTGTTAAAATGAAAGCTTAATAATTTAGTATAACAATATAATTGAATATTGGGAAAGGTGTTAAATTTACTCTTAACAGAAAGACCAAAGGAGGGTCCATAACATTTGAAAGACTTAATAGTCTGTCCTTAGATAATGAGCAAAAAAGAGACTCAGAACTGCAAAACCCGACACTAATAGCTACCACTTCAGTATCAATTCTTGTTTTATTTTTTTCATCCCGTTCTGCAACCCTATGATTTTTGTTAGCCACACGCGTCTCGTGGGAAACAGTACTTTATTATGCAGATATTTAAACTGCTGAACCATAGCCTGATAAAATGTTTGCCCAACGTTTTGTTCAGTTATAATGGGGAATAAAGGCTGTCATGTCATGCCACACTCATTCAGGAAGTGGTCCCCTGTGGCGCCAGCCGTGAGTCGAGGTAATTCTTGGTAGAGAGAACCAATCGGATCGCTCTCCGCTACCAAGATTGCGTTGCTTTTTGAACTGTCTAAAAATGTTACTCACTGGTGTCGGTTTGTGCAGATATATTTACGTTCACCTACACATGTAGGTGAATGATTTTTATTTTTTTAAACATTCTTGGTTAAGTTTATTACATTTACTAAATATTTGTGCAACACGTGTAAAGACAGATATAATAATGTATAAATACAGTATAATAAACATTGAATTGTATAATCATAGTTTAATTTTACAGAGTGAGCTTTAAAAATAATAATATGAAGTGCTCATTAATTATAAAAATACAAATCATAGAGAAAATCAACTATGTGTACATATTTCCTACAAAAGACCCTTGGGAAGTCTTTCTGGTATATAAAGACCAATAATTGTTCATGAATTACTGCAGTAAATATTATATATACCTGTAAAAACAATAGACTGGTATGCTTTTTTTTTTAATACTTAACAATAAATTATTCTTATAAAGCACACCTACACCTTTAATACTCTGATGATTCTACTCATGCTGTAGAATTGCATATATATTATAGATATACATGCTGTAAAATAGCATACATATTATAGATATATAGTTATATATATATATATATATATATATATATATATATATATATATATATATATATATATATATATATATATATATATATACTCAGCAAAAAAAGAAACGTCCCTTTTTCAGGACTGTGTATTTCAACAATAATGTTTTAAAAATCCAAATAACTTCACAGATCTTCATTGTAAAGGGTTTAAACAATGTTTTCCATGCATGTTCAATTAACCATAATCAATTAATTAACATGCACCTGTGGAATGGTCGTTAAGACCTTAACAGCTTACAGAAAGTAGGCATTTAAGGTCACAGTTCTTAAAACGCAGGACACTAAAGAGACTTGTCTACCGACTGTGAAAAACACCCAAAGAAAGATGCCCAGGGTCCCTGCTCATCTGCGTGATCGTGCATTAGGCATGCTGCAGGGAGGCATGAGGACTGCTGATGTGGCTAGGGCGATAAATTGCCATGTCCACACTGTGAGATGCCTAAGACAGCGCTACAGGGAGACAGGAAGGACAGCTGATAATCCTCGCAGTGGAAGAGCCCGGATCTCAATCCCATTGAGCACGTCTGCGACCTGTTGGATCGCAGGGTGAGGGCTAGGGCCATTCCCCCCAGAAATGTCCAGGAACTTGCAGGTGCCTTGGTGGCAACATCTGGGGTAACATCTCACAGCAAGAACTGACAAATCTGGTCCAGTCCATGAGGAGGAGATGCACTGCAGTACTTCAAGCAGCTGGTGGCCACACCAAATACTGACTGGTACTTTTGATTTTGAGCCTCCCTTCATTCAGGGACACATTGTGAAACATTTTTAGTTTGTCTTATGGTGTTGACTCTTCTAGTGTTCATACAAATATTTACACATTAAGTTTACTGAAAGTAAAAACAGTTGAAAGTCAGAGGACATTTCTTTTTTTGCTGAGTATATATATATATATATATATATATATATATATATATATATATATATATATATTGTCAGGGATGCCAGGGGCCATGACCCGGCGGACGCCAGGAGGGACGGAAGAGGGTCAGAGCCCTGCCTGGACCACGTGGGGTTCGCCTTCGGGTTGCTTTGGGAGCCACGGGTCAAGGGCTTGGAAGCTCTTCCCTGTAGGGGCCCGTGGCCACCGCCAGGAGGCGCCCCAATGCCTTGGGGACTTGTTTCCCCAGCACTCCTGCCACACCAGGAAGTGCTGGGGGGAAGACTTAGGACGGCGCCCGGAGAGCAGCCGGGAGGACAGCCGGCATTTCCGCCACGCTTGGGCGTGGCCAGAAGATTGCCGGGAACACCTGGGGCTCATCCGGGTCCTCCATAAAAGGGGCCGTCTCCCGTCATTCAGAGCTGGAGTCGGGTGGAAGGAGGACGAAGCAGTGGAGAGTGGAGGCGGCCCGAAGAAAGGCATTGTGGCCAGGACATTGAGTATTTGGGGTTTTGTGCACGTGACTAGGTCTTTGTGACCAGTGAACTGGGGTCTTTGTGACCAATGGACTGGGGTCTTGGTGACCATAATAATTGTAAATATTTTGTAAATAAACGTGTGGTGGTGTGATAACAACATGTCCGCCTGTCTGTGCCCGTGCCGTTCACATCTGGCGTAGTCGGCAGGATGCTCCGCCTGTTTCAAGGCGGAGACCTGTTATTAAACAATTTGTTGTGGACGACCCGGTGCAGCAGGGGACCCCACCCACGCACGCTGGTGCTGCGTGCACACAGTCCCGCTGGGTAAGGAACCCCACGGACCGCCAGGGGTCCGCAGGAGGGCCGTTATTCCCTGAAGCGGGCGGGCGGCGTGCATTGGAGGAGTGCAGCGGGCTCCCACGATCGCGCCGTTGCTGGAGGCGCCCGGGACGGCATGGCGTCCAGAGAGGCCACGCCGAGGACGTTTCCTCGGTTTGACGGGACCTGGGAGGTGAGTTCCTGCCTATCGGCAGCGGCCCTTGGGGCCGGGCGTGTGTTTTGTTTTCCAGGCAGGGACCTCCCGGATCCGCGTCAGTGGCGGGCGCATGCTGGTCTGCGGGGCTCCGGCAGCGTGGCGGCAGCCGCGAGGGCTGCGGAGGAAGAGACGCTGCAGCTCGAAAGGTGCTGGCAACAGCAAGGCTGCCGGCAAGCGTCGCCGCCGCAGAAGGAGAGCCAAGATGGCCGCGGACCAGAAGTCCCTCCCCCTGACAGGCACGCGATTGGACGGTGTGTCTTGTGTGCCCGCCGATGACTGCAGAGAGGCGGGACCAAGGAATGTCCATCACGGGCAGGGGAGACCCGATTGGGCGGAGGAGAAGGCCCACAGGAAGTGGCGGCGTCGGAGGCCGACAGTCAGGTAGGCTCCGCGTCGGTTAACTTCCTGTCTTTGCCGGCTGCTTTGGCGGAGCTGGAGGCGTCCCTTCAGCCCGCCGGGCAGCGTGTGTTGCAGGTGCTATGTGCCCTCCGGGCTGAGGTGCTGGTACTGGAGAGGAGGCGCCGCGGCGCTGAGAACGTTTCAATCGACAACGGGACGGCGCGACGCTGGAATCTCCAGCCGGAGAGGTACGGCGGAGACGGTGAGTACAGCCGACTCCGTAAAGCATATGGGAGGGGCTGCTGAAAAAGGCTGTGATGACAATGATCAGTTCCGAGTAAGCAGCCCTCCGACAGGAGGTGCGGCGCCGCGGACTGTATGCGCGGCGAGGGGGGAGTCCGAGAGGACGCGGAATGGACACGGGCTGCTAAGTGCCCCGGGTCCTAGCGCCCTCCGCCCCGAGTCGGCTGCGGTCTTGCGCCGCACTATAGGGACGCAGACGGGACAGAGGCGCCTTTTATTCCATAAGGAGTCTCAAACCGTCATGGCGTCCCAGAGTGAAGGGAGGAATAAGAGGCTGGGTGCGAATCCTCCGATATGTTACGGACGCAGACGGAAAGGGGCTCGTGTTGATTAATACGGAGCCGCATATCGTCAAGGCGTCCGAAAGTAAAGGGAGGATTAAGAGGCTGGGTGCCGATTCCTCCAATAAGGTGAGACGCGTTGCTGGGTGCACGCGTGCGGCTGGCTGCCCTCTGGGAGAGCAGAGGGAATCCCTGAGGCCGGCGGAGAGAGAGCGGGCGGTGCCGACGATTCCATCATCGAGAGGGACACGGAAGCCGCGGAGAGGGTGCCGATCAGGCAAGTGCCGGGGTGCCGGTTGGGGGAACGCTGCCCGTGCGTGGCACGAGCTGGGTGCTTTGGCAGCGGTTCTGCCCCTGTGTTCTCTTTTGTAGGGACGGACCCCGGGCGAGTTGAAGGAACCCCTTCGTGGCGGAACAGCCCTCTGATGTCGGGCCGTCTGCAGAATGATCTCTCTGTCGGTGCGCAGGTGCGCTCACAGCTGGAGGAGCCAACGGGGGAACGAGTGGCTCAGAACAAAGGGGCGTGGAGGTCCCGGAGGGGGTGCCTACCGAGGAGGCCCCGGGGTGCCGGTAAAAGGGGGGAGCACAACCTGTGCGAGGCGCAGGGATGCACAATGGGTTGGTGCTTGGATTGTGTCTCCGCCCCTGTCCCTGCTAGGAGTGCGGGGCCGGACCCCGGCTATCCTCGAGTGGGGCCCGTTTCGGGGCTCTGCTGCCCTCGCGGGACGGGTCGCTCTTGCCCACGAGTGGTCTTCGCTGGCTGTGGGGCACTGTCAGGGATGCCAGGGGCCATGACCCGGCCGGGACGCCAGGAGGGACCGGAAGAGGGTCAGAGCCCTGCCTGGACCACGTGGGGTTCGCCTTCCGGGTTGCTTTGGGAGCCACGGGTCAAGGGCTTGGAAGCTCTTCCCTGTAGGGGCCCGTGGCCACCGCCAGGAGGCGCCCCAATGCCTTGGGGACTTGTTTCCCCAGCACTCCTGCCACACCAGGAAGTGCTGGGGAAGACTAGGACGGCGCCGGAGAGCAGCCGGGAGGACAGCCGGCATTTCCGCCACGCTTGGGCGTGGCCAGAAGATTGCCGGGAACACCTGGGGCTCATCCGGGTCCTCCATAAAAGGGGCCGTCTCCCGTCATTCAGAGCTGGAGTCGGGTGGAAGGAGGACGAAGCAGTGGAGAGTGGAGGCGGCCCGAAGAAAGGCATTGTGGCCAGGACATTGAGTATTTGGGGTTTTGTGCACGTGACTAGGTCTTTGTGACCAGTGAACTGGGGTCTTTGTGACCAATGGACTGGGGTCTTGGTGACCATAATAATTGTAAATATTTTGTAAATAAACGTGTGGTGGTGTGATAACAACATGTCCGCCTGTCTGTGCCGGGTGCCGTTCACAATATATATATAGATAGATAGATAGATAGATAGATATATATATATATATATATATATATATATATATATATATAGTTAATTATGCTTGTTTACTAGAACACATATAGCTATTTTGCACTAAGTATATAAACATTTCCCTTTGCAATATTGCAATATTTCCAAATATTCATTTTTACCTACTTCAAGAATGTCAGTTTGTGCAGATATAATTACATTTACCTGCACATTTTTTCAATGATTTTTAAACATTCTTGGTTAAGTTTATTACATTTATTAAATATTTATGCAACAAGTGTAAAGACAGGTACAATAATCTATAAATATAATAAACATTGAATTATATAATCAGTTCAATTTTACATAGTGAGCTTTAAAAATAATATGAAGTGCTCTATAATTATAAAAATACAAATCATAGAAAGTGCAAAGTTTTTTTTCTTGACTTTATTTTTGCCAATTTAAAAACTTTAAACTGAATTGTTTGGGCGAGTTCATTTTTATCTGAAAATGATAAATCAACTATGTGTACATATTTCCTACAAAAGACTCTTGGAAAGTCTTTCTGGTGTATAAAGACCAATGAATTACTGCAGTAAAAATGATATATATACTGTACTGTGTATATATGTACCTGTAAAAACAAGAGACCAGTATGCTTTTTTTTAATACTTAACACTAATTTCACAAATCGTTCATATCAAGGCCAATATAGAATAATAATAATACTCTATATTAACATTGATGTTATAAATTATGCTTATAAAGTAGACCTACACCTTTAATACTCAGACAATGCTATATATATAAGTGGTGTGTATGCTGTTTACTAGAACACATAGTTATTTTGCACTAAGTATATAAACATTTCCCTTTGCAATATTTCCAAATATTTAATTTTACCTACTTCAAATTCATTGTCAGCATCAACTAGAATATATTACTTCCCAAATGTTATAAATATATACAAACACAAAGCTGTGCACTATTATTTATTAAATCTTATTGTGCTTTCATTTTTATTTTATCCTTCTTGATTATCTGTGCAGCCGTCTCAGACCATAGTAAAGGCACTTTATAAGGAAGTGAAATGCATTATTATTTGTTATAATTATGATTCAATAGAATGGGCAGGCAGTTTAAGTGTGATTTTTAACTTTGCTTGTTGTCTGTGTGTTCCTTGACAAATCATACAATAAACAGTTTTCGTTTAATCAAAAAAGAAAAATAAACAAACTACAACGTAGGATTCAAAGCACCGTTCGTTTAAGAGAAAGTTTTTTTTTTCCATTCGGCAATGTGCCTTGAGCGGGATTCGAACTCGCGTCCCTGCAGTAATTTGTGGTAGGTCGTCTCTCAAGAATTGCAGCCGTACCTCGACTAATGCGCGATATCCTTGAGGCAGAGCAGGCTCTGAGAGACTGCTTTGGAACTACAGACTGGAATATACTGCAGGGGTCACATAGTGAGAACATTGAAGAGGCTGTTGACTGTACAACTGATTACTGATTACATCAACTTCTGTATGGACATTGTAGTTCCAGTAAGAACAGTACGTTGCTCTGCTAACAACAAGCCATGGATTAAAAGTGAAATCAAGGGCCTTTTGAACCAGAAGAAAAGGTCTTTTAAAGGCGGTGATCAGGATGAGCTCAAGCGCGTGCAGAAGGAACTCTGAGTCCAGCTCAGGGCGGCAAAAGAGCAGTACAGGAGAAAGCTGGAGCAGAAGTTGCAGAACAACAGCATGAAGGAAGTGTGGGATGGGATGAAGATCATCACTGTCTGTTTTTACATGCATTTTTATTACACTTTATTTATTTATTTATTTATTTTTGTATCAGTATACTGCTGCTGGATTATGTGAATTTCCCCTTGGGATTAATAAAGTATCTATCTATCTATCTATCTATCTATCTATCTATCTATCTATCTATCTATCTATCTATCTATCTATCTATGGCAGAGTCAGGTGCAAGGAATGGAGAGACTCCTTGTTGAATGCCAGAAGAAAGCCAGGTAAGTCATTGAGCATATCCATAAGAAGCCTGAAATTACACATTAAATAGTTTCTTAATGTGTTATGCATTATGTTTTAGAAACTTTTCAACACAATTTCCCTAACAATATTTTTTTGTATTTGAACAAGAAAGCTATTTAATGATTTTATTTATTTGTTTGCTTGTTTGTTATGTATGTATGAGTTTATTTGCAGCTATGGCTGGAGAAAGAAAATTGAGAGAGGGCACAGTTTTTAGGGGGACAAACTGAACCAGCATTTATCATTTATATAGTGCTTTTCACATCTGTCTATCTGATCATTCCACATGCTCTCATGGTCCTCATAATAACATCAATGCACATCTTGGCCTGTCCAGAACTAGACCCATAGGATAAATCCAAGCTAAAATGTATTATACTCTTTACACCATGCTGCCCAAATCTGATGCCAGCTTTCCCACTTCTGCTGTGCTCCACAATTTGATTCGGTGATGTCTGCAGTCCCCTTTTTCTTCCCATAATTTGCCCTATAGATGTGGAAAGAACAGGTGCACCTGCCACCCAAATTTTATACTACACCTGATTGTAAATTGCCCAGTCCTCTGGCAACTTGCAAAGTTCCCCATTCTGCCAAAACTCACATCGAAATGTCTGTACCCCCACCTCTGTAATCTTCCAATAACATACATGTCCTATAACACATTCATTGCATAAGTGTAATCCAAATCATATTCTGCTTTTGCTAAGAGTGCCCAGTTCTTGGCCAAATCCACATCATACAATCACTAGTCTTCTGATTTTTCTGAAATTTTGCTTCCTAGTTTATCATTTACCACACCCACCCACAGAGTCATTCCCATCCTAATTTTATTCTACACCTCCTGCCAGTCTTCCCAGTACTGTGCAAATTTGACAGGCTTACCATCTGAGCATGCACAAATTCATATGGTATGGACCACAGACCTCCACATCTTAGAACATAACTACCCCCCACCCCAACCTGTCTTATATTACACCCACAGGACAAGTCCAACCTAAATCTCTTTCTTCCTTTACAATCAGGATACCTATATTTCCTTGAACATAATTTTTGCCCTCCTTTCCTTCAGGCCTCAAAATTTCATAGTTACTTTCTGATTAAATTGAGTCATGCCACTAAGCCTACCAAAAAATGTAACCTCGTGTTATTTTCTAGATCACTGTTTCCAAACCTTTTTTCTTTGGTACCACTCTTTTTTTAACCAAAATCATCCCAAAGCTATCTTACATCCCACCACTATGCATCTGATCTCTACAGTAATTTCCTCTACCTTTTCTATTCATTATTCTGTAAACACTCTTTCTAGCAATTTAAACTTTCAAACTCTGGCAGTTTTCCCGATTTACACTTTTTTTTTTTTCCTAGGGACAATAAATGATTGCTGAGAATGGAAGTTGTTTGTAACCACACAGGATATAAACTGGTCTTGGATATGATCTCAGCTAATTTAAAGCCACCCTTACCCAATCACATATACCCACTAATACCAGGTCAATTTTGAAACAAAACAAAAAAAAAAAACAATCTATTACACTTATTGCTTCAGGTGTAAAAGGAAAGAAAGTATCCAGAGAAAATGAGAAAACCTGAAAATTCAAAATAGAGTATCTTGGCCAAGAAATGATGCCAAGCTGTTTGACCTTTGATGTAGGAGTGTTTTTAGATAAACATATATTTAAAATCATTCTTTGTTGCTAAAACACAGAATTCAGTGGAAGACATCTTAATTCTAATAAATCTAAATATTAAAAAATAAATAAACCAACAAATAAATAAATCAAAGAAAGTGACCATGTATCAGAATATGTTACCTCAACACCAAAAGACAGTTTTGAACATAAAAGAAAAAATCGGTTTGAATATCATTCGTTATTGGTGGTTAAGTTCACACATTACTTGACAGTATTCTGATTTTACATTCCAGTATCACTAAAGACTAGTGATGAGCGAGCACCAAAGTGTTCGGGTGTTCGGTCCGAACACATCGCGATATTCATGTGCTCTACCGAGCACCCGAATATAAAGTAAGTCAATGGGAGACAACCAGGCACCCCCTGCTCTGAAGAGGGGAGGGTGCCTGGTCCATTGGAAAAGGTCAGAAAGTGACAGAAAAACTGCCCAAATGGACCGGGAACAGCATGGGGATGATGTCTGGATGCATCTTGGACTCCCAAGTCGCTGCTGGGAACCAGTTTGTCCGAGTTGTACGCCACTTTTACAGACTGACAAAAACACACCCAAAACCCCCCCAAAAAATAAATTTTACAGGAAAAATGACATGATATGGGAGTGCCTTCAGGTGAGCTGACGCTCTAAAACATTATATGCGAGTGCATGCTGTTAAGCACCCGATGATGTGTTCCGGCCAGCCAATCACTGTAATGCCAGCACCTGACATGGCTACTGGCATTACAGTGAGGGCAGTATTTACCTGCCCCTTGTTTGGCTGTCTCCAACCCACGAAACGTGCGGGGCGGAGACTCGAGCATGGCGCACGAGCACATGTGGTGCTTGTTCGAGTAGCGCCATGCTCCAAGTATAGCGATGCTCGAATCGAACATGTTCGGCCGAGCATGCTCGCTCATCACTACTAAAGACATGTTGCTTAACTTACTGGAAACTACAAATTGGCCCAATGTGAGTGTGGGTATGTAAGTGCCCAACAATAAACTGGTAAGGGGCTTTATTAAAGGATGTTGTCTGCTTTTTGCCCATTCCTGCTATGATATACTCAAAAATGGAAGTTGGTTTGAAACGGCTATATTATTTTTATTCTTATTGTTGTTGTTTACAATGTGTTCTGGTTTGTTTTATAATGAGAACCCACTATGTTCCTTAGGTTTTATTGTCCAATTGTCAGGACTTTACAAAGGACTGCATGTGTGCAGACCCAAGGAACTTGATTTTTGTACCTTTGTGGCACTCTTATTGAGGAGTTAATTGGTGAATTTTTAGAAATTTATCTGAGCAGTTCCAAGTGCTCTGTTTATGATCAGAATCACACACATTTTTAATATTTTTTTTTCTCAGATATTTAAGAGCAACCATACAAAAGTTCGCTAACGACACTGCTATCATGGGCTACATCAGGAGTGGGCAGGAGGAGGAGTATAGGAAGCTAATCAAGGACTTTGTTAAATGGTTCGACTCCAACCACTTACACCTGCACACCAGCAAAACCAAGGAACTGGTGGTGGATTGTAGGAGGCCCAGGCCCCTCATGGACCCTGTGATCATCAGAGGAGACTGTGTGCAAAGGGTGCAGACCTATAAATACCTGGGAGTGCAGCTGGATGATAAATTGGACTGGACTGCCAATACTGATGCTCTGTGTAAGAAAGGAACAGAGCCGACTATACTTCCTTAGAAGGATGGCGTCCTTCAACATCTGCAATAAGATGCTGCAGATGTTCTACCAGACGGTTGTGATGAGCGCCCTCTTCTACGCGGTGGTGTGCTGGGGAGGTAGCATAAAGATGAAGACGCCTCACGCCTGGACAAACTTGTTAAGAAGGCAGGCTCTATTGTAGGAATGAAGCTGGAAAGTTTGACCTCCGTGGCAGAGTGACAGGCGCTGAGTAGGCTCCTGTCAATCATGGAGAATCCACTGCATCCACTGAACAGGATCATCTCCAAACAGAGGAGCAGCTTCAGCATCAGACTTCTGTCACCGTCCTGCTCCACTGACAGACTGAGGAGATCATTCCTCCCCCACACTTTGCGACTCTAATTCCACCCGGGGGAGTAAACGTTAACATTATACAAAGTTATTGTCTGTTATACCTGCATTTTTATTACTCTTTAATTTAATATTGTTTTTGTATCAGTATGCTGCGGCTGGATTATGTGAATTTCCCCTTGGGATTAATAAAGTATCTATCTATCTATCTATCTATCTATCTATCTATCTATCTATCTATCTATCTATCTATCTATCTATCTATCTATCTATCTTGCTCTAGTCAGTGTGCAACTGTTGTGCATGAAGCATCTGTAGTAAACACTGCATGAATTGTATTTAAAGTACAAAATGACTTGCACTTTTCTGCTGTATTGAAGGGATTTCAGACAAATTAACACACCAAGAAGACTTATATGTTCATCACATTTCATAGTGCTTACTGTTTAGGTCTAAGTACTCAAGACTATCTGCATTTTGACTTGATACAAAAATGTTGGCTGCCGCATTAAGAAAATACACTAGCAGCTCTTTTGGAAGAGTTGCCATCAGTCCACAACTGAAACACTCCCTCACCCATATTCCATGAAATATAGTTATTACTATGTATTAAAACTGTAGTATGCATTGACTTAGCTCAGGATCAGTTAGTCTGGGTGAGTCTGTTAAAACGTTTTTTGGAAGACAGTCAGATGATACTGTTTCACTGTGTAAACTTGCTGCACAGAAGTAGATTCCACTGTCGCTGGTATCCAAATTCTTGAATTCAAGTGTGCTCTTTTTGGTCTCTTTTCTCAGAAAAAGCTTGTCTTTGAAATCTTTTTCATACTTAGCTTCAGCATAGTGATAAACCATCAGCTCCAATTCATTTTCTTGTCTTTGTCTGTACCAGTACCAGTAGTCGTAATCTGTTTCATTTTGATAACAGCCAAATTCCTGTGTTGCTCCAGGTTTAACAAGTACATGTTTAGGCCACTGAGTAATTAGAACAGCAGCACAATAATCTGGAAAAACAAACAAATAAAAAATAAATAAAGGAACAGTGTAAACGAATGTATGAAAAAACAGGAAATTATGTATTGTCTGTATTAAAATAATTGCTTACAAAAACAAATAACTAAAGTAAGCCAGCATATGGCAATCATCTCTTCATGTGGAAATCTGAGTATTCATAACTGAAGTGCATGGTGGTAGTCTTTTAAAAGATCGGACCGGAAATTTTTTGTTTCCTTAACCACATTTACACTTTGATATAACTGAGACAACAGTTGGTTCTCAGAATTTTGTTCTCTAGCAGCGTACAGAAATTATTTAAAAAATTAGCTTATAAGTCAACAGTTTTGTTATATACTTCCTGTATTTGGTTTAAGCTTGGTTTAAGATCATTTCAGGAGGTGCATCTATAAACTAAATAACTTACTTATTGTGATAAAGTTAAAATAGAATTTCAACTCTTCAGTTTTAATACAGTTATTTAATATTATTACTTAATGTGTAATAGTAAAATTTCATTGTGGAAAAATGTAACATTTTAAGAAGTTATATTTGCACTATTCTGATAAACTGTCACATAAAAACCTGTGTTTGACTGTAATATCAAAGTTTTAAATGTATTTAATTATTCTACTGAGTCATTTATGTGGTTTTATTTACTTGTGTGTATATGTTTATTTGTTTCTTTATTTTGTCCAAATGGATGTTGTTAAAGCATAAAAAAATGCATAGCACAGGGGTTAGCATTGCTGCTGAATGGATCTTGGGTTCAAATTCTCTCTGTGTGTGAGTGGATTTTTTCTAGGTGCTCTAGATTTCCTAAAACATCCCACAACACATGTATTTAAAGTAAATCAGAAATTCTTGATTGGCCCAATGGGAATGTGGGGATGTGTGTGGATATATAATGAAAATCTGTCCAGTGCAGAGCTGTCTCCTTCCTGATGCTCAGTGCTGGCAGATGACTCTAAACTGTACCCTGTAGGTATGAGAATGTCATTTCATGTACTGTATGCTATGGAAGGTACAACGTTTACCAGATGTCTGCCCTCATATCAAGGTTTATTTTTTTTGATGATTTTTACATAGGAAAACATTAAATTTGTCTTTTCAGTCAAATAAACAAGAAATAAAACATAAACACAATGACAGCTATCTAAAATAGTTACATATGGTAGGATGGCACGGCAGTGAGGGCTTTGGACCTCAAACAATTACCAACTAACTGAAGAAAGCAGCTCAAGACTTGGACAATCTTGGGTAATCTTGGGAATTGGGCAAACACCTAGAAAATGCAAATTGACATGGCAATTGCAAAGTACTACATTTGGGCATTAGGAATATCATTTACAAACACAAAATGGGAGGCACAGTCCTATAGTAACCTTTGGAAAGGATTTAGGGTTTACACTAACACAACATTGTCATCTTCTATGCAATGTGCAAAATCAGTTAAAAAGGCAAATAAAACATTAGGTCATACACTAAAAACTTAAAATAAATTGAGGGACATTATGCTCAGGCTATATAATGTACTAGTGAGACAAGATCTGGGGTATTTTCTGCCGTTCTGATCACAACACAACAAGAAAGACAGAGCAGCACTTGAAGCCATGCAAAGGAATGCAACCAAATGCTTTCCAGTAATTAAGGATATGTCATGCTCTGATAGTGTCTGACAAATAAATCTACTATATGTAGTCTCTAACAGTGGAGGCTGCGCATGGTGACCTAATCTAGGTATTTTAAATTCTCAAAGGCAGTTAACAAATTTATTATATCAAATACTCCCATGACAACCAGGTAGAAAATATGCTGAGCTTTGTGTAAATAACACATACCAATATCTACGGAGAAAAATGTAAAAAATTGTCTTTCATCACAAGACCATATTCTTTCAATCTTTCTTTTGTCCTGTCCAGCATATTTTTCTTTTGCAGTCTTAAAAAGCAACAAAACGCAAAATCCAATGTACCTGTCATATTTGTTTTCTCTTGTTTGAACATCTAAAGAAGCAAACTAGAACAACAAACAATGTCCGAGTACTGAACTTGAGTCCGGAGCTGTCAGGGGCGTTTGTAGGATTTTCAGGGATCAGGATCTTAGCACCATCTGCGAGTGTCGCACGTTGTTACACATAGATAAAGATCTGAAGAGTGCGCGGTTTCTTTCGAATCGGAGGGCCGGTTTAGGAGTACTGGATATTGTAATAGCCAGAATTTGCACTCAAGAGATGAGAGAGAGGTTGTGGAAAGGTGATTGACAGTAGGCTATTCACAGGTGTTATGAGCTCTGCCTTCACTAGATCTTTCTCGTTATACCTTTCAAGACCGAGAACCCTCGAGAAGATAGGTGGACACTTCCATGGCATTGTAAATACAGCCTAGCAGAAGATAACGTGAGAAACTGGGGAAAGAGACAAGACACGAGACGCTGGACAATGATTTGGAACACTGCGAGAGTGGAACTGCCTGCCAAATGAAGTGACTGGTATTTTTACAAGGTGTTTGCGAGTTTGAGTCCGCTGGAAGACTGCCTTAAATTATTAAATTATTTACTTTGGGAAAAACGTGTCCTTTATTGGGCTTAACTTCCATCCGGTGTGTCTGTCTGCCTTTCCATTTCGGTGCTCGTTATAATATGAAATCAAAGAACAAGGGGTTTGGGGTCTGGCGAGCTCCTTGGGGTATCGCACGAGTTGTACTTTATGATGAAATCGATGAGCGATTTGATGCCCCTTGAGGTCTTGCCCGATTCTTATTGTAGAGCCTGGGGGGACATGTGGTCCAACTTGGAGTTTCGTGCGAGTCGTAAGTATTTGTTAAATAAACCGTTTACCACTGTACACGGCGATACTGTGTATCATGCGCAACAAGATTTGCGGTTTGCAACTATTGATAGTATATTTCTGGGACAGGAAAATCAGGGGTTGGGCAGAGATCAAGGGCTTAATCTCTTGAAACCAACGCCAACAATCTCTAACCAGCTGAGAGTTTGTATTTGAAAGGCAATTTAAGAAAATGATGAATAAATGAATAGATCAGGAAAGACAAAATTGCTGCATTCAATGAAAAGGTACATGTTACGTAGAGTATATTGTAAAGAGAAGTGGCAGGCTTTCCGGTGTTCAATGTATTGCAGCTAAATTAGATTTATTTATTTATTTATTTATTGTACAAGGCGTGACTGCAGTTGTTTTGCTGTGTTTACTGGCTGCGCAGAAGAATGTGCCACTGTCGGTGCTGATGACATTGTTGATCGTTAAATAGCTCGTCTCTGTTGCGCTGCCATTTAAAGTAAATCGTTTCTTATTTTCTCTGTCGTCGCTTGGCTCTCTGTACTGTAAGTGACCAATATAGTTTAAATCCTTCTGTTCTTTTGGTTGGTGATACCAGTTAATCACGTAGTAGGAGCTGTCACTATTGTGGCATTCCAGCGTGTATGAGTTTCCAGCTCTTACCAGTAAAGACGGAGGTGTTTGTTTAATGTCGACACAGAAAGAAGAATCTGCATGCAGAAAATTAAAATATTATATGAATATACAAACTAATCAGTAAGACTGAGGTAGTTTAAATATTGACGGTGGAAATTCTTACTTATTAGCCAGTGAATTGACAAAAGAAGTACAAAAACTCGTGCAGACATCATTGCAGGTTGTTATTGAAATGATTGCCTTTTTGAACAGCTTTTGAGAATCTTTGAAGCAGAGCTCAAGGAAATTACGTCAATATTTTTTTTTCTTTGTCGTCTTTACAGTGTTTGTTGTTTGACAAAATGTGCATTCTAATTCTCCTATTCTACCCACACCTACTGTGTATGATTTTTACTTTTTACCAAATGATCTCTCTCTCTATCTCGTATGCAATTGTATGTAATTAACCGCGTTTAATCCCATCTAACATTAACATTAGTAATGATAAAATAAAAAAAATTGAAGTAAATACACAATAAATCACAAACATAATGCAGATTCAACACAAAGGAATATCAAAATAAATAAATAATAGCATAGCTTAAACTTAAACAATGGCCTTAAACCCGAATTTTTAACAAAATACTTCTTAAGCAAGTACAATGAATTTGGATGCCTTCCTAAAAGGTAAGTTGAAAAGAAGACAATAGGAAACTTATGACAATGTACTATAAACACCTATACAAAAATAAATCTGCTAATTCTGAAAAAGTGTCAAAGTAAAACTAAATAATCAAGACGATTGCAGATTTTGAATGCACTGCAGACCGACTTAATTGAAAGTAAATACATCTCCAAAATGGACATACATTAAAATTGTGTTAAATCTCCGTAAATACTGTCCTCAATTGGTCAACATCATCATCGACTTGATAATTATACATTACATAGGTGTTTTTCATCTGGTGCACTGTGGAAATAATACTGTTGTGTAGTGCCCCTGGGTCCTGACCTTAGAGAAACACACTCCTCAGGTGGTCGACACCTGTCTGAGAAGGACGGGACTACCTGGATAAGCCGACATAAAAGTATTTCTGCGATCTCCGTTTTTCAGAAACAGCAGTAAGTGTGCACTGAGCAGCAGGAGGCCTGTTGGAGGGACCATGTGCCTGGCGGGTCTTCACCATCGAGTCTCGCAGAGCCGAGGGACAGTGGGCATATGATTGCAGTGCTTTTTTTGCAAGCACCAATCTCTAAACTGATGTTTCTGACAGCGTCACTGGTATAGTCAATACCCTTCGGACAGTTCAGCACATATATAACATTTATTGGTTTTGTAGTTGGTTGAATCGTGGTGTGCCTTGGGATTTTTTGGGTTACAAAAAGTGTGCAGGCAAATGCCTGGAAAACACTGCTCTACCCTCCGCTGCTCCTGGCACACTAACAAAGATCTCTGTAGCTGCTATCTCGTTTAAAGACTGACTTCGATGGATGTGTTGCATTCTTTAAATAAATCAGCGAATATACTGCAAACTGGAATAAAGGGGCTAATCATTACACTTTTATTTTGTAGAAGTTTATCATTATATTAGGGCAGTCAGCACTGTAAGCTACCGGACCGACTGGCGAGTTAAATACAGAGGTATTTTGGTTTTACTGCCATGCAAAGAGAACTAATTTAGCACTTATGTGATATGACATTGATTCCATCTTCTTACAGAAACATGAAATTAAAAAAAGAGAGCTCAATGTTTATTTTTGCAACTTTTCTCTAACATTGCACCAGGACTGCCATGATCCAACAACCCCTACCCCTTCACACACACACACACTCTCCCTAAGTCAGTATGTATAAGTAAAGAAAATGAACATAAATATGAGGCGATTGTCTTGTTGCCAGCAATATTTTTTAATGTAATAAACTAGCCACATTTTATCTCTATATATAATCTTCATTTGGGTTTTGATCTTTGTTTGTCCACGACTGAATTAGAAGAAGCACTAGATGGCAGTAGAGAGACAGGTAAAACATAGGCATTGCATTAAGAATCTCCTCCAGGCTTAAACTACTGAAGACTGTAGTACTCCAGTCACACCTCAAAACACAGACATTCAAACTAAACAAATTATTGTGCTTTAAATTAACTAAATAGATCTTCATTTAGATCTTGATCTTTGTTTGCCCGCGAATTCCACGCATGCGTAGACCAACTTCCAGTTTAGTACATTGTTATTACTCACAGATGTCAACAATGTGCCGCAATAACAAAAGGGGTGGTGGACAGTGTTACGCCGATTAGCTCCTGAGGCCTGGTTAAAGAATGAGATTGCCAAAGATAAAAGGTACGTGTCTACGTAACATATGAATGAAAGAAAGACAGTGGGTAAAATGAATGACAACGTAACAGCACGTTCCAGAAATTATTGTTACGTTGTAGCCAGCGAGTGCTGCGTGTCTCACAGTTGTACCGTGGCTTGCTCACATGTCAGTGAAGTGATCTCTATTTATGCTTTGAAGAGCCTGGATACCTATGTGTCCCCCTTTTATAACCATTGCTCCGTGTATATTGCCTTACTCTTTGGATTGCCACAAAGCAACCTGCGAGATTGGAGAAAGGATGAGAAGACATCGTGAGAGGAAATGACAGCGTCCTGAAAACTAAACGGACTGTGAACGGACAGAAACAGAAATGCTCCTACACCACCACATAATTACGATTCGGACAGTGATTCCGAGTGGGCCGTTCCTATCGAATCAATATCCAAGGGTTTTCTTTTTAATTTTGTTTCCCTTATAAAAAATCATAATGCTGTGCGATGAAGGGCCCAGTTCACGACTTGCAGCCGCGTTTAAACAGGTAGCCTTTCACAGACAACTTTAACACGCACAACGTAGTTGGGCGCACATGGCTAGTAATGTATATAAACGTCTACAGGTGGAAGTGTGTCTGTCTGTCTCTCCGGCCCAGAAGTGACAGGTGGAGTCGGGGTAAGAGCTTCACCTCCGAGAAAACAGAAAGTCGTTTAGCCACTAATTACACAAGCGAGGCCAGCACCAAGGTAAAACAGTATCCCTTTTACTTTTCCTCCCGCCGCTAATACACAGGTAAGGCAAGCACGTCGGCAAAACGAATCCTCTAAGGTGAGAGATGCCCAGAGTTGTTCCTTTCAACTACCTGATATCTATACATTTCATATTTTTTTCTGACGATTGCAATAGTTTTTTGGACCTCAGCCTTTTACAGCATGGTCTTACACAGCTATATATATATAAACAGAGAGAGAGAGAGTATTTTTCAAGTGTGTTTTTTTTTTTACATTTGTGAAGTATCACTGAGGAAAGGAAACAAGTCATGCGCTGAGCTTCTTACAAGAAACTAATTTGTGTTGACATACTGCCCTCTTTTGGATGCATTCCTTAGAAGGGTATTCATTCCTCTTTTTATCTAAAGTTTAAAATAAGGATTTCCATATAATATTATTACACTTAATAAAAGCAATAATAATACATTTCATTCATATAGAATCTTCCCAATGTTGATACCACTTTATGCAATCGGATCAGTCATATGGAAAAATAAAAAATCATTATTTGGTTGATGCCTTTCTTTAAGGCAACTTACAGCATTTGAAATACAATTGATTACATTTATTTTGGTTGTTGCAATTGGACCACAGGCAGGGGAAGTGACTTACTCATGGTAATACAGTGAGTAACATTTGTACCCACGGCCTCAGATTTTGAAGTCCAAAGTTTAAAGCTTTTCAATAACATACAAAAGTCAAACTGAAAGGTTTTCACAATTTATGCAATCTCACCTGTCTTCCCAATTCTGCATTCTTTTTCAGTGGTCATAGTGAGAGTCAAAGGCAGGCAACGGCACTTGACAGTACCTCAGAACACCTCAGAGTACTTTAGGACACACTTACACTTAGAAGAGTTCCTATAAAACAATGTATTATAACATGTGGTCCAAAAAGGATAGAAGGTGTGAAGTTTCCATTGGGAGTCACTGTAGAAGTTGAGTTCATATTCCTTACTCTATGAGTCATGCTCTAAAAGTGTATTCTGAAATTATACCCTCTTGGGTGATAGTAATAACTGACTTCAAACTAGAAATTCTTATCAGTAGTAGGGTAACTCATTGTTGTCTGTGTCCAAGTGATGTATTTAATAAATTTGATCAAATAATTCAAATTTAACATGTTATGCATTGGGTTGAAATTTTGTAAAGTACAACAAGATACTCTCACTGTAAAATAAGGAAGATTTGTTGTTTAACTACATGAGTATATTAGAGGAACATTACATTGAGTATAGTGTTCTTTATTGACAAGAATGTGCGGAGTCTTCTTGTTTGCTAGTGGCTCAAAGGGGAAGAACGGGCAGTTTATGGCACAAGATTTTTTCTAGATCCCTGCAGCACAATATAAAATGACTTTATATGTAAGATCTCTCAGTAAGACAAACAATCAAAAATAATACCATTTTTCTTCCTAGGTATAGTCAGGAAAATCTTCTTTCGGATCCCATATTTGATAGATCATTATGACTTCATCCTTGCTTATAGTATTCTATCTCTATGAACAGAAGGGAGCCGTTCTTGTCCACAGATATTGTACATGAGTTTATTCATCCATTATCCAACCCACTATATCCTTACTACAGGGTCACGGGGGTCTGCTGGAGCCAATCCCAGCCAACACAGGGTGCAAGACAGGAAACAAACCCCAGGCAGGGTGTCAGCCCACCGCAGGGCACACACACACACACACACACACATATCCACACACCAAGCACACACTAGGGACAATTTAGAATCACCAATGCCCCTAACCTGCATGTCTTTGAACCGTGGAAGGAAACTGGAGCACCCGGAGGAAACCCATGCAGACACTGGGAGAACATGCAAACTCCACGCAAAGAGGACCCAAGAAGCGAATCTGGGTGACCTAATTACGAGGCAGCAGTCCTACCCTCTACCAACCCTACATGTCACCCGTACATGAGTTTAATTTTTACTAATTTCTATTTATATTAACTAATTAGTCTATTTTTCTTACTGTACTAATTGTAATATTCCCACCTTTATACTTTTGTAGAATTTTCTCAGCTTTATTCATTAACAAAATGTATTGCATTATTTATTTATTTATTAATTTATTTATTTATTGTGTTATTGGAATTGTCCTGTTTCTACTGCCTATATAGGCTAAGGCATAAGACAGTTTTATGCGGTCTGTGTGTTTTAGAGGATGGTGTTTGTGTTACGAATTTTCTCACTACAATACGTAACTTGTATTTAAAATAGTTGTTTTCTGTAGTTTTATGTATGTGTATTGGCTTTTACATAATGTTTGTATGCTTTTGTGTAGTGTATGTGGAGACAACAAAGGGTACAATTATCACCGTTTCATTGTAAATTTTCCACAAGTGGCATATTTCTTTAATCAGTTACATCTACATTTTGTGTGTGCGTTTGTGTCCTGTGTGTATTTAGTACAGCAATGTCAGTAATACAATAATAAGTAGTTTAAAATGGTAAAGGTTCCATATAATTCTTTTAATTTACCAAAATTAAATTCTGTAAATTAAGCTTACCATTTTATTAATTTGCTAGCGACTGGGAGCTCGATCGAATCAGGCTACAAATTCTACGTTTGTGAAATCCATACTTTCTCTGCAAAGAAATATTTGTTTTTTTAAGTCCTTGAAATGCTTTTGTTACCATGGCACTGATTTGTACTTAAAACAGACTTTTTCGGCCGATGTAATGAAGTGTTTCCTGTTTAAACGGGGCTGCGAGACGTGAACTCAGCTCCTTGGCGCACCTCATTTGATTTTGTCAGGCAAACAAATTTTCAAAACAAATCGTATTTTACGACTCTAATCAGAGTCGGAGTAATAATTATGTTGGGGTGGTCATTTTAAATCTGAGATTGGCTAAAATTTAAACAATGACCGTTGTTAATACCTAGCCGTCATTACGTGGTTTGCCAATAGATATCAGAAGGACGGATGCCAAAACCGAACTCCTCAAAGATAGCTTTCGACGTACCAAGAAAATGGCAATACGCTCTAAATTACTTACGTTTCCGGGGCTGTTGAAGGGTTTAAGTCAGTCGACGATGTTAGTCCTGGAAAGTACGCCCCACCAAACCAATGTTCCAAAAACCAACCGAACTTACTGTTATCTGCTCGAACCAACACCGACTTACTATACTCGGCCGTCCAGCGGCGTCACTGAAGCATTCGAACATTCTTAGCCAATCATGCAATACTGCGTCTGAGTTTGCCACGTTATGTTCTAACTACAGAGGCAGAGTCCCATTGCATGGTTCTAACTTGTATTGAGTCGCGGTATTGACGCAGACAACATACATACGGGGTAGTGACGTGAACACCATACATACAAATAGTATCAAATTATATATAAGGATTGTGGTTCTTGTTCAAGCTTTTCCCATCAGGACTATACAGTGTACACCAACGATGAGTTACTAAACGTGCAGTATCAGCTGCCCCCTTAAAAGCGGACACAGTAATTTGTAAAAAAAAAAATTATTACATTAATCAGTATCTTGATCTCCAACCACCACTAGGGACAACTGGGTCATAGCACTAAACTTTAAAAAGCCATTGAAAAGGCTAATGTGTGATCCTTCCACTTTGTGAAAAAGATGCCAGAAAGTATGATGCATTTGTTTCAAACAGCCACAGAGTCCTATGGTCTCATTGTTAACTCTTGGCATGGATTTAATAGTAAAAATATGTATATAGCAAAAAACAGGAAAATCCATACTCAAAAAAAAAAAAAACAGATTTATAAAACCTTACATTTCTATGCAATTTATCTTAGAGGCCCGATGCTCATTCTTTTCGTATATGGCCATTGGCATAGTTGTTAAGCAGTGACAAACAAGCCATATTGTGTGAAACCATCTGGCTATAAATAGGCACTAGGCCATGAGATTTAGAGCTTTTTTTATGCAGAGAGTGAATCATGCTCTGTTTTAAGTGCATTATGATTTCTAATCCTTACAAGTAACAATGGGCTGCCTACACTAACAAAGAATGTGATTTTTATATATATATATATATATATATATATATATATATATATATATATATATATATATATATATATATATATATGATTTGGCAGGTACTGTATCACATATCTATAATCTGCTTCTCATACCTCGGAGGACTTGGCAGATGTTTGCCAACTGGCTGAGCAATTACAAGCGTTAACTGGTAGATAAATATCCAAATAATGCAATTGTGATTCAGACCTATGAATGTAATACTTTGATTTTCACCCTGTCAAGAAAATGAACCGTGGTGAAATGTCAGAAGCTTTGCCTCAGGCGCTGATGTCTGAGGTTCGATCCCCGATAGGGGAAGCAAAGGGGCATACACCAGATGACCCCCAATTAAAGTGAAACATGTGTTGTGCACACAGTCTATACATCATGTTAGTCAGATTTAATATGTTTATCACATCAATGCATATTATATAATCACTCAGTGAATTATTATAGGCGCAAGTTGTCACTTAGCTGGTTTGGCCATTTCCCATTTTCTCTAAAATATATGTTGCATATGGATGAGTCAGAGCTGCCCTAAATACACACAAGTTCTCACATCAAAGTTTTCCTTTATAAATCCCAGCTTTTGCATTGAAAATTGCATACACACATTTCAAGCCTCGTTTTGTGCAAAGGCAAGTTATATAAATTTTACCCCTGGTGTATAAAGAACAAATTTATAGAAAACAATTTTTTTAGCTGGTTGTTTAGTTGGAAAATCCTTGGGTACTGTTGGTTTGACTTTCTGTTGAATGAGAGGTTGCTCATGGAGTCCTGAATGAGGCACATTACCTGCATTGTGAGGGAGCGTCAATTACGGCACTATGGTCATGTGTTTCCCCGAGGGTGATCCAGCTCGTAAGATCCTCATTGTTGGGGACCAGAGTGGCTGGACCAGGCCAATGGGTCACCCACGTAACACCTGGCTGCGGCAGATAGAGGGTCATTTCTGGAGGGTGGGACTGGACCGCGTGCCTGCCTGGGGGGTTGCAAACTTCGATCCCGAGTTGTTTTGTCATGTAATGGGTGCGGCAATGCACTGTACCAATGCATGCTCCCCAACTTGACTTGACTTGACTTTTTGCACTCTCCATTAAACACCTCACTGCACAGTGGTTAACAGTGCTACCAGACAGCCTCAGTGTCTTGTACATAAGTTGCAAAAGTGTGTGTAGTATCTGCATTCTTTTCTTGTTTTTATGGCTTGTCCTTTATCATCTCAAAGTCATTTGATTCTATGCTTACACTTTCAATTTAGGCTGTTCATAACCAATATATTTTCCTGGACAGTCAGTGGTTGCAATTCTCTCAGTTGTCTTAATAGTTAAATCTATGTTGTATTGTTTTCTCAGATAATGATGATGCCAGAAGGTATCACAACGATTTGATGCCAATTAGGAATTACCAAGCACCAGCATCCTATTATATGATACACTAGGGGGCTTCACCCCCTGCTTGCTTCACTCACAAGGTGCGCCCCTATGAGGTGATTTTTTTATATAATAGAGAGATTTTTTGAAACACAAATAGTGAGTCTCTACAGTCATGAAAAATGAGAGACAGATATGATTAATTAGGTAACATGATATCAACATTCAAACATGTTCACAAAATAAAGAAAGATTCTGGTATGGCCTCACCAAGTTCTCCATGCCAAAAACACCACTGGGGTCACATTAAAAACAAATTTGGAGTATACATTTGTTGAAGTAAAAATATCACACAGAACAAAATTTCATTATGGATTTTTTAACAAATTGGTCAAGGGTCTAAATACTTTTCAGCAAAGTCAGATGGGTGATCATTTTGGTATTTTAACAGGGATTAAAATAATGGGGAATAAGAAGAGGATCTGGCTCATACCAGGAATGTTAATATGTTTGTTTTTTCCACAGTCACTAGATTGCTGACTGACGAAAAGAATTTTGACCAGGACTTGACTTCATCCATCACTGTGCCTTAAAACTAACTGCTGGAACTCATTTTGCATTGCCTTTTGACAAAATGTCAGTTTGAACTGTTTCACTCATCTCATACTTCTGTGCAATATTCACAACATACTGTAGTTTCAAACATTTTCTCTTTGTCATCTCAGCAATACATTGGGATTATCCATCCTGGGACCACAACATGCTATCAGTTTTCTGCTTATCTGAGAAATAATATAATTAGTTATGCCCTGATAATCATGAGAACTATGTCACTAGGCCAATTAAATTATGTTAAAGAAACCTTCACAATGTTAAGTTCTTGGCCAGTAGTGACACCTGCTCATCAGAAAGAATGCCAACATGTTAGATTGGGGAGAGACCGACAGGCTGAAATAGTTGTAGCTTAGAAACTCCACATCTTAATATAAACCATATAGGACAGTGGTCAATGCTGCTGACTAGCAGTCCTAGGGAATATGGGTTGATTCACTGGCATCTAACTGTCTGTGGGGAATTTAAATGTTTTATCAGGGTCCGCATATGAATATTTCCCAAGACTGTGAAGGATAGGTTAATGAAAGACTCTAAATACGTCACGTATGAGTAAATGAATATGAGTGTACATGAGAATGCTTACTTAATACACTGCTGTTTGTTTCAAAGTTCCATCTTACCTTGAATCTGATGCTGCTAAGAATGTCTTAGACCTTCCATGATGATAAAATAAGATGGCTGGAAAAATGAATGAATTTATATTTATGTCAGGGCCCACTAAGAAGTGGTAGGGTCCATTTCTGGTTCTGGGATCTCCAGTATCTCTAGCACAAAAGAGTAGGTGACCTGGTAAGAAGAGATGAGATTCCTCTAATACACTAATGGATGGTGCACATTTGAAAGATAATGGTCAGAGAGGCTATAAGACAAACTTCTATAAGATGTGACATTAAATGGTGAGATTTTCAGTATATTCTGCTTTTAAATGAACTTTGTTTTGTATTTAAGACACTCATAAGAAGTACAACATCCTTTAAGAAGCAGAATCATCTTTATTTGTATTTTCACCTCCTCTTTTTAAAAATACTTATTGTTTCTAATTTTTAATTAAGCATTTTAAAAGTCCACAAGGATTAACAGGTTTTTGATTAAATTTAGTGAAATGCTTTTTATATTGTCAAAAAGTATTTAAGACTTCAATAATGCAGAAAGGCAAAGGTAACTTTTAAACACTGATAGCATAGGATACAGGCAAATGTTACGCAGATTAAATATAAAGTAGACTCTCCAACAACTACCCCTGCTCTCCCAACCTCAGCTAAACCATTTTGCATGAAATTAAATGACAAAAACTGAGAAATGACTGGTCCAAGGAGAGAAATGTATTATTTGTGGAAGACACTGAAAAGTTACAGGGAAGGTTAATGATGATTATCTCATGATCAATTAATCAAATTCAAGAAGAAAATGATCAAAAAAAGAAATTTTCCAAATAAAGGAAATAAAAGATAATCAGTAGATAAGTAGAGCAAGGGGTAGGGCCTCTAATCACAGTAATTGTGACCTATCAACACAGCCTTTTCTGTATTAAATAAGAAAAAATAGAAGAAAGGTCCAGCAGAAGGAAGATTTTTGAGATTTGGTTGCAATAAGTTCCACGCAGCTGCCTATATACATGAATTTTGCTGCCAAGAAAAGTGAAAGTTGTGGTTCAATGTTACAGATTTCAGTCCAGAACAAGAACAAAGCACACAGGCAAACATGGTGGTTATACAGTGGAAAAATGGGAAATGATGTCATCAGACAGGAACCGGACCTGGAAGTTACCTCCTCGGGGCCAAAATCAGAAGTGACATCTTGGGGCCAGAACTGGAAGTGACTGACCCAAGCGGAATTTCCCCTAATCGATCTATCAATGGAATAGAACAAAGATTAGTGCACTCTGTCATCTCCTGGCTTGTAGAGGAATTACCATCTTTTACCATCATATTAAATATTATTTTTTATTTTTTCTCCAGCCGTCTGGAGTTTTTTTGTTTTTTCTGTCCCCCCTGGCCATTGAACCTTACTCCTATTCGATGTTAATTAATGTTGATTTATTTTGTCTTATAATTGTGTCTTTCATTTTTCTATTCTTTAATATGTAAAGCACTTTGAGCTACTGTTTGTATGAAAATGTGCTATATAAATAAATGTTGTTGTTGTTGTTGTTGTTTTGAGCCTTTAACATGCCTCCCATGTACACATGTGTGACAATGAGTAGCAGTAAAATAACACACAGAAAGTTTTAAACACAGAGAACTCCAGTTTCTGTGTTACATCTTGCCTGAAGAAGGGGCCTGAGTTGCCTCGATAGCTTGCATATTCTAATCTTTTAGTTAGCCAATAAAAGGTGTAATTTTGCTTGGCTTTTCTCTACACAGAAAGTTAAAAATAGATGACCAAAAATCAAAAACTGGAGTGACAATCACAAAATAAATGTTAAAAAATTCTGTGGCATAAATTGCAATAAAGATCTGAGGTCAGATTGTAAGGTAAGAAATAAAGCTGTTGAACCACTTAAACTGGAAATTTTCCATGTTATGGTTCAGAGATTTTCTTTAAAATAAAATTCCTGGGAAAGGAAGCATGAAATAAAAAAAAGTCTTTTTAAACGGAAACATTAAATTTAGAAACAGATTTCAATATGATTTGATGTAATATATCCAAAGGTTTCTAAATTTTTATGAGAAAAAAGTTTAAAATTTATATTTTTATGAGAAAACAAACAACAATAGATAAACGTAGAACACTTCCTATGAATTTTTCCAAACTAGAATAATACTAAGGATTCATTTATGTAAGCCAAATACAAATAGGAGGAATGAAAAAAAGAAAAAGTCAAAGCACCAAAGTAAGCAAACAGAAAACAACCCTACAGCCCCAAGAAAGCTAGTTACACCTGTGTCTTCCAAACTGAGTAGCATCCTTACTTTCTTTTCGTCAAAGCCAAACAAGAAGGATTCCTTCACACCTTCTTTTAACTAGCACATCTCTGACATATTTATTTCTCTATCAATACACATTTGTCCAAATAACCTACAAAGTTAAAAAAAAAACCTATTGCACAAAACAAACTTTAAATTCCACCTAGAGGCCAAAAGCAATTTAAAGCACAGTGGCAGTAAATCACCTCTATAGACCAATAAGACCATTTTTTAGCAGTTCCCATTACTTCTGTATGTCTGATCTGAGATCTGCATTGAAAAAGGCCTGTCATTCCAAATGTTTCTATGATTCTTGCTCCTGTTAACTTGTATGTCTTCCCCGATTACATTTCTATGTTAAGTGTCAGATACCTTTTAATTGGAATATATGTTCTACTTAACATACTTCTCTTCGCTTGCTAGGCACACCACACATTGTCTTGCTGCGCTGCCTTTGAAGGATTTAGATGCACAAAACACATTATGACAAGGTCACTCACACTCTATCAGTATCTATATGGTGCAAGCCATATACATAATAACAGGTCAGGTCAGGCTGGGGAGCATGCACTGGTACAGCCTGTTGCTGCACCCACCACATGATGAAACAGCTCGGGATCCTGGTTTGGCAGCCACCCCAAGACAGACACACAGTCCAGTCCCACTCTCCAGAAATGCCCCTCTATCTGTTGCAGCCGAGTGTTACATGGGTGTCCCTGTGGCCTGGCCCAGCCACTCGGGTCCCCAAAAATGAGGATCCTGCGAGTAGTCTGGTTTTACTCCTAAGACCACACCATCGATGGCATCTTGGCACTAAGGGTTCTCTTGGAGAGCAAACATGAATATTGGCAGAGTTTCTTTGAAGGCTTTGTTGATTTTCATAAACCGCTCGACTTAAATAAACAAGCTGCCCTGTGGGACATACTGAAACTTTGCAGGATACCCTCAAGGTAGCTGTATATAATGGCCGGCCTGTATACTGGTACTGTGAGTGTTGTGCAGAGTGGAGGCACATCTGTGTTTTTTCCAAGTTGATTCAATGGTTCGTCAGGAGTCTGTTTTTGCTCCTGCTCTGCTTAATGCTTGCATGGACTGGGTGTTGGTCAGGGTCGTGGGGTCCAGTGGCTGTGAGGCTTCTGTTGGTGACAAAAGATTCATTGATCTTGACTTTGCTGACGATGCTGTGATCTTCATTGAGTCAATGGAGGTTCTGATCGAGGCTCTGAAGTGTCTGGGCTTGCGAGTGTCCTAATTAAAAACAAGATCCAGGCCTTTAATGACCTCTTGGGCTGAGCAGAGATAGTGTTGACCTTGTTGAAAGGTTTACTTACCTTGGTAGTGACATTCATGTCTCTGGTGACTTTCCTATGAAGTCATTAGATGGATTGGGAAAGTTATGTGGTCGCTTTAAAGAGGTGTGTGGTGCTCCTGATATTTATTGAAAAGTATGAAGGTCCAAATCTTTAGAGTCCTGGTGCTTTCTTGCTGTATGGTTGTGAGACATGGACGCTATCCAGTGACCTGAGACGAAGACTAGTCTCCTCTGGTATTTAGTCATCAGAGAATGATAGCAACAGTGTGTTTTTGTAAGTCATAATGATTCCAAGTTGCACATACTACGGAAACATAATGAATTTATTCATAAATTAATTTAAAATTACGGAATGAGAAAATATCAAAGACAAAGAATCAAGTTAAAGGAATCCCTGCTGCTCTTTGGTCCTGCCTACATTGAATCAAACATTTTCCTTTTAAGAATAACACCCTCACAGAAAAAGTTTATATTTGGGTCATCTCTATCCATTAATGCATTTTTAGAGGTTATGTTAACACAATAAATGGTAATTAAATACTGGGAATTTTACTGTTCAAGTACTCCCTTTACCACCTCCTGCCATTCTCTTTCTACTTGTTCTTTCTTTTTATTTCTGATCCTGACCTCTCTTCAGATCACCAGCTGAATATTAACCACCAGCTCATTTGAAAACTGACTTTGGCCATGAATTGGCATTAAACACCTTTCAAGATTTACTTATGGGCACACTCTTAAATTTATTCCAAGTTCGATTTCCTATTAGAACTGCAACTAACATGGTGCCCCTATATACAGTATGTAATATATATCATGCATTATATTTTAGTAGCACTTTTGCAAGGTAACAGCCCAAGTCAAAGAGACAGCATCATGCCTTATGTTGCATCCAGAGCTGTGTACCCTACAGATATTTTGCCACTTTCACTGATTCTCTTTCTTTATGTCTTTATCGGGATGTGATATCAGGTGCCCCAGGCATATGCTAGATCATCTCTCTTCTAATGTCACCATTCCCTTTTTGGGGGTTGTCTTGCTGTTTCCCCTCCAACAACAACATTTATTTATATAGCACATTTTCATACAAAAAAGTAGCTCAAAGTGCTTTACATAATGAAGAAAAATGAAAGACAAAATAAGAAATTAAAATAAGACAACATTAGTTAACATAGAAAAAGAGTAAGGTCTAATGGCCAGGGAGGACAAAAAAAAAAAAAAAAAAAATCTGCAGGGGTTTCAGGCCATGAGACCACCCAGTCCCCTCTGTGCATTCTACCTAATATAAATGAAAATGAAATTGTCCTCTTTGTGTTTAGGGTTCTCACGGACGCACTTGATGATGATGGTCATGCAGACTTCTGGCTTTTAATCCACCACTGTTGGAACATCACGGTGCTTTAAAAAGACACCGGAAAAAGAAACAGAAGAGAGAGTAGGGGTTAGTACAGATTTTAGAGCCACCATGAATAGTTATTACAGTATAATGATTGGATATACAGAGTATCAGGATTAAATCACAGTGAGGTTATGAGAAGGCCATGTTAAAATAATGTTTTTCAGCAGTTTTTTGAATGTTTTAGATGAACATTGAACATTTCTACTCAAATGTCTTACACTTTTTAGACACTCAGCCCATTGCTTACTTTTCTAGGTTCTTTTAAGTCTTGGTGACAACTTAGCCAGTTATGTGACACCTTTCACTTCTAGATTCATCAGGCTATTTATAAAAACACAGAGCAAATTCTTATACAAAATCTAAAACTCATTTAATTTAATTCAGTGCCAAGAGGGGGGCATAAAACCTACCCTGGGAGAACTAGGTCCGAGGCAGAAAACAAAGCTTGACCAACCACCAGTCCATCACAGTGTCCATTATTGCACAAAATTGCACTTTGCCATTTCATGTTAGTATGCACTGATTTAAGGATGTGAAAGGAGAAGAGTGGAAATAAATCACACACGGGAAGAACAAAAAAAACTTCATGCTGCCTTTGACACGGCACAAGGTCAGATTACAAGAAGGTGTATCTACTGTACGGGGAAGCAATGCAATCTAGTATGTCACTATGCCTTCCAAATATACAGAAAACATACAACCAAGAAAACTTCACAGAAATCTGATAGAAGCACCTCATTTTAATGATCTAGCATCAGAATCAGCTGATATTGAAGTGATGTCAAATTACCTTTTACAATGATGTGGACTGAGTACAGACACAACACCATTTAAAAACTTATAAATATACCAATATATTTTTTATTATAAATTATTTTTATTACAAAAAATACATTTATTTTCTACGGCCACAAGATCTTCTTAATGATGAAAAAAGCCTGATATTAAATGTCTTCATTTTATTTTCTGAACATAAACAGAATTTAATTTTTAATATGAGTGTGAGGATTTTATGCAGAATTTATTTAAATAGATATAATTGGAAATGTATATAGGTTTATGCATACTAGCTCATCAAATTTAACTATTGTAGAAATAAACCAGCGAGATATTTGTTGGATTATGGTGCCCCCTTTTGACTTCTGAAGATATGTATCCTTTAAGCAGATATTGTTTAAGATTGCAAGCTTTTTGGCTGACAGCAAAGTTTAATTGTGTCATTGTGTTTACTTGCTGCGCAAAAATACATTGCACTGTCTGATGCTTCCAGGCTCTTGATTGTCAGAGTTCCATTAGTTGCTACATTATGAATGATTTCATATTTCTCCTTGCTGAATCCAGGTTCATGCTGTGGTTCGCTGCCCTGAGCTGAGTACACGATTAACCGGATTCCTTCATCTGGGAGCTGTCGGTAGAAGTACATTTGATAGTATGCTGCATCATCGTGCACACATTTTATCACTTCAGAGTTCCCTATTCTGCTGAAGGTACGTTGTGGGGTCTGTTTCACTGTAATTCCATCTCCCCCAGCTGCAAAAAAAAAAAAGATTGTCATTTTGATATTCATTTTACACTTGAATTTTGCCCAAAATCATTCAGACTTTGCAGAACCAACCAGGGAAATATCTACTATGTTCACATTTATTTAAATAAAACAACTTACTGATTAAAAACAAACAGAAGAAGAGTAAAGTTAACATCTCTCCTGCAAAATCATCTGGCTGACAGTGACTGCTTTATGAAATGTTTAATGCTGTGTCAATGTGATCACTCTGGTGCACACGCTCAGGAAACAGCTCCTCATGATGTCACACAGCCAAAAATTATGAAATGAATAATGAAAAAACACAACAACTAAGCAATAGGAAATATTCATGCAATTTATCATTTAAGAAAATGTCTGTGTTTCTCAAACATACTGAAACATGGTGAGCTACACAGTACATTTGATGGAGGTTTAAAATAGGAAATAAATTTCATGAGTTCAACCAAAAGGTAATACTGTAATTTTATTTTGAAAATACTTAATGTAATAAATCTAAAATGTAAAAACTACCCTCACTTGATACTTCCTCTCCCTCTCTTCATGGATCTATTAATTTACTGAACCTCTTTGCAGGGCGTTTACATATGATTCTTTCTACTATCTCTTTATTTTTGGAGTGTCATTTTGGAATTGTGTAACATAAGGGGTGAACTACTGTATCTTTTAAAAGTAGTTAATAAAAATTAGAAGAACAAACAATCAAACAAATAAATACATGTTACCAGTAAACAAGGGAGACCTTTGGGAACTAGAAAAAAAAGAATACACAAAGATAAAATATGGACATTGTGTGAGACGTTGTGCCTGGAAGGAAGAAGGAAAAGAAATCATAGCTGTTTTTGAAGACCTCTTACAGTTTCAGAGTTTTGTTAGCAGCACTGTATAGCTCACTCAAATACACAGATGCAAACTAGCACTGTGGATGCTATAGTGGGCAACACTTCTGTCTCTCTTCCCCATGAATGATTTCTGTGCAAATTATGTGCCAAGTTGTTGCCTGTGGGGTATTTATGTACTTTTAAGTCAAGTCAAGTTGGGAAGCATGCACTGGTACAGTGCGTTGCCGCACCCACCAATCGACGAAACAGCTTGGGATCCCGGTTGGCAACCCCCCAGGCAGACACGCGATCCAGTCCCATCCTCCGGAAATGACCCTCTATCTGCCGCAGCCGGGTGTTATATTGGCGACCCCTTGGCCTGGTCCAGCCACTCGGGTCATCAACAATGAGGATCCTATGAGCTGTATCATCCTCGGGGAAACGTGCTACACGGCCATAGTGCCGTAATTGATGTTCCCTCACAATGCAGGTAATGTGCCTCATTCAGGACTCCATGAGCATCCTCTCATTTGACACAACATCAAACCAGCGGTACCCAAGGATTTTCCGGAGAGACACAGTACCAAAGAGTCCAGTCTTCTTCTCAGGTCACTGGATAGCGTCCATGTCTCACAACCATCTAGCAGGGCAGGAAGCGCCAGGACTCTAAAGACTTGGACCTTCGTCCTTTAACATAGATATCGGAAGCACCATACACCCCTTTCCAGCGACCTCATGTACTTTCTGTATGTATCAAATGGTTCCCCTATAAGGTATTCTGATTTTTTTCTGGTATACCCAGAAACATCCTGGCTTTAATTGGTAATTTTATTCAGGTCTCATTTGAGGTGGGGCGTGTACATGGGTTAGCCCTGAGTGTTATGACACCCTCTCTGGGGCTATTTCTCACCTTGCGTCCTTTGCTAACTGGAAAGATTCTGACTTTCACTGATCCTGAATTTACCCTTTTCTTTCTTTGAGTGAGACGTAAAAATGAAACGAAAACAGGGAAATTGTTCACATTTTAGCAGCGGGTTCAATTCATGTTCAGTTCCCATCTTTGGCCAATGTAATGCTGAGAATGTAATTTTACCTGTATGTGCTTAAACTGCAAATGTATACTATATCTATTATAAATATATGACCTTGTGTTGATGTTCTTATAATAATAACAATGTTGTATGTTAAAGTGCCATAGCAGTTCTTTAGAGTGATGCCACAGGTTAACCAGTTTTGGATCCCCAAAAGACCCAACCGCATGAAGATTCCACAAAGAACATTTATTATTTAGGTCTGTAACAGGCTCTATGCAATAAATACAAATAAATAAATGGTAGTAGATTTGTGAAATACCAATGGTGCCTGATTTTAAAATGACTCTTACTGCCGACAATAACACAGGTTAAGTTCAAGCTTTCTAGCTAGTCTACCATGCATTAAATGTTTCATTTCTTTTTTCTACATATTAGGAATTTCTTCAAAGCACAATGAACCAACTGTCCCAGATTAAATCTGCTTCATCAAGCAATGGAACTATGGAGAACCACACAACATTATAAAGAAACATTAAAAATAAATAAATATAAATAGTGCCATTAAAGAACCATCACTTTTAAGAGTGACTTATTTTATTTGTCATTATTAAGATACAATTAAGAAAAAAGAAAATGTTAACCAATAGGAAAATGACTAAAAGTCTAAGTGCTATATGGCCTGATGTTTGCTATGCATATAAATCTTACAACTTTTCAAAATGCATAATAAATTAAATAAAAGACAAGCTAATTAAACAGCTAGCAGTTATTTGACTCAGTGATTATGAAACTAGTGCTAACAAAAACCCAGCAGGTACAAAGGTCACTCTAGTTTGACCTATTTTATTAAATTTCAATTATCTGGTTTCTAAATTATAAAGTTTAAAGTAACTTTTAGGTGGTTAATTAATAAAAAGTTCCCCTTGAATTGGGTAATGCTGACTGTGATTTTTATGTGTGCTGATTTACTGTATTCCACTATTCCTTTTACTACTTTCAATTACTGTAAATGCAGAAATAAGTTTGGACATGGTAGTTTGTAATTGGTGTTATAATGAGTGCCAGTGAAACCTTTTATATAGAGGAATGTACCTTTTGTAATAAACAGCTCTATATATATATATATTGTAAAAGACCGAGGAGAAGACAACAAAAAGGTTTGGGATTTTCTGGCCCCGTATATTGTCTACAATCCACAATATATATTCAAAAGAAAGGTCAAAACATAAACAAACTGTTCATATGCGCGACGCCGTATCATGGCGTCGGCCATTTTATTAGGGAGGAGCCGGAAGTGGAGGGATGCTGGGAAGGACCATGAGGGAGGATGGGATTGATGACGTCAGGACAAGATGGCGGAGGAAGGGCGGAAGTACTGTACTGCGGTCAAAACCCGGCTTATGGTGGCGGAGGGTCCTTTTTCCTATGAGGAAGCAGAGGGAGAAAGTTAGTACCCCGTCATTCCCTGCCGGCAAATGTGTTCCCAGGTGCGTTCAAATCCATCCGCGGTCTTCTACTCGAGCGTGCATGACAATATATATATATATATATATATATATATATATATATATATATATATATATATATATATATATATATATATTGTGAGATGTGGCCGGCTTGTCATCCCGCTAGATGGAGCCCTCCCTGCAGTATGGAGGTGCCCCGAAGACCAGCAGGGAGTCATGGGACATGTAGTTTTTATACAAGACCCTGCTGGAAAACAAAGGCGCCACAAGAGGGAGTTGAGAGGTAGAATCGAAGACTTCTTTGTGCCCTATAACCCGGAAGTGAGTCAGAGGAAGAGTGACTTGCTTCTGGGGAGAAAAGAAAAGACTTGTACCTGACCCGGAAGTGATTGAGAGTCACATGGACTGGGGATTGGAACACTTCCGGGTCAGGGTATTTAAAATAACTGTGGGAGCTCCCAGACGGGGAGCTGAGCTGGGTGGAAGGGTGGCAATGCATCTGGGAGCTGGAGGATTGTATTTGTGATTGATTATTGTTGTTTTATGAGTATAGTGGAGTAGAGGGTGCTTTGTGCACTGTGGCATTATAATAAAGTCAAATCTTGGACTTTTACCTGGTGTTTGGAGTCGTGGACAAGGGTTCAAGGGAGCAATAGTGCCCCCTGTCTGTCACTATATATATATATATATATATATATATATATATATATATATATATATATATATACAGTATATATATATATAATACATATACAGTGTATCCAGAAAGTATTCACAGCGCATCACTTTTTCCACATTTTATGTTACAGCATTATTCCAAAATGGATTAAATTCATTTTTTCCTCAGAATTCTACACACAACGCCCCATAATGACAACATGAAAAAAGTTTACTTGAGGTTTTTGCAAATTTATTAAAAATAAAAAAACTGAGAAATCACATGTACATAAGTATTCACAGCCTTTGCTCAATACTTTGTCGATGCACCTTTGGCAGCAATTACAGCCTTAAGTCTTTTTGAATATGATGCCACAAGCTTGGCACACCTCCTTGGCCAGTTTCACCCATTCCTCTTTACAGCACCTCTCAAGCTCCATCAGGTTGGATGGGAAGCGTCAGTGTACAGCCATTTTAAGATCTCTCCAGAGATGTTCAATCAGATTCAAGTCTGGGCTCTGGCTGGGCCACTCAAAGACATTCACAGAGTTGTCCTGAAGCCACTCCTTTGATATTGTGACGTCCCGTCGAATAAACACACTCAGGAGCCGCTTGTCCGGGGAAGTCTTCCAAATGCCGACTGGCTTTTTATTCAATATGCCGATATAAACGGTGCCCTACAACCGCCCGTTGTCTGGGTCACGGGGACACCTCCAAAATAACAAAGACTAATCACCTTTGTCCTTAAAAACAGTTACTTCCCTTCTTTACACCTTATGCTGTTCTCCTCACTTTCTCCAGTCTCTGCAACTCCCCCTTCCGGCCACACCACCCCTTTTTATCACGCCCCATTAATTGACCCGGATCCTGTCACTCATCTCTCTCTAGGGAGGTGCCCCAAGCCCTTACAAACAGGGTTCCCCCAAGACTCCACCCCAACACTGCTTCCCTTCCCTTCCCTATAGCCCATGCAATGGCAAGACACGTCACACTGCCCCCTCCTCAGCTCCTCGTCCCCGAGGAAGCACATAATCATGCAGATGTCTTGGCAGCTGTCTTCGCCGGCGTGGGCGTCTGTTAGTGGAGTCAGGCCGGGCAAGTGGTGTAACATCCGAGCCAGGATTTGTAGAAGGTGTTGTGGCAGTCATGGGTGCAGGTTGTGAAGGAGCACAACCTCTGTAACTGGCCAGACGGTCCTGATGCAAAACACTCTCCTGCCCGGAGGTGGTAACTGGACCCAGTAAACAACCTCCCCCACCCGTTCCAATACTTGACAGGGTCCCACCCAAGGACTATCCAGCTTTGGAGAGCGTCCCTTCTGTCTTTTTGGGCCATACACCCAAACTTGATCACCTGCTTGAAAAGGCTGCCCCCGAACCCGAATGTCATAGTGGCGCTTCTGTTTTTCTGCTGCTACTCTTATCCGGCACCTTGCAAAGTTATGTGCCACCTCCAATCGATCCTGCAACCTGCGAGCATAGTCAGGGCCTGGAGGTTCAGCTGGGGTGTCAGGGGGAACACCATATACAAGTGCAGACGGTGTTCGCAGCTCTCGTCCTAGCATTAATAAAGCAGGGGTGCATCCAGAGGATTCCTGCACAGCAGATCGGCAGGCCATCAGAACCAGAGCCAGCTGTTGGTCCCAGTCCTTTTGATCTTTAGAGGTGGTAAGAGCCAGCTGTGTGGTCAGAGTCTGGATAAACCGCTCGGCTAGCCCATCACTCTGGGGGTGTAGGGGGGTGGTTCGGGTTTTCTGGATGCCAAGTCTCTCACATACTTTTTGAAAGACCTGGCTTTCAAAGTTTCTCCCTTGGTCTGAATGCAGTTCGACAGGCATCCCAAACCGACTAAAGAATCCTGTAATGAGAGCTTCAGCAACAGTCTCAGCTTCTTGATTAGGTAGTGCATAGGCCTCGGGCCACTTGGTAAAATAGTCCACTGCGACTAAAACAAACCGATTCCCCATAGCTGAGCAGGGAAATGGCCCAAGAATGTCAATTGCCACCCGTTCCATTGGAGCCCCTACCTGATACTGTTGTAGTGGGGCAGTAGACCTTCCTTGGGGTCCTTTCCTGGCTGTGCATAAATCACACTTGCGGCAGTAGTCCTCTACATCGCGCCTGCACTGTCCCCAATAAACGCCTGCCTCACCCGCCTTAAGGTCTTGGTGACTCCAAAATGACCAACTCCAAGCGTTCCATGCATGTTCTTCAGGATCTCTTCACGCAGCTGTTGTGGTACAACGATCTGCCACCTCCCTTCTCCAGTTGCAGGGTCCTTCCATTGTCGCTTCAATACCCCCTCGTCCACAACCAAGCTGTCCCACTGGGACCAAAGACCCTTAACTGCAGGTGATTCCAGTGCCACTTCCTCCCAGCAGGGACGATGCTGTTCCTCTTTCCAGTGGAGAACCTTCTTGACCTCAGGGTCACATTCCTGACTAACTCGCCATTCTTGGGTACAACCTGGCACTGAAAGAGCTTGGCACTGAACCTTATCAGGATCCTCACAGCTTTGATCTTGACGCTCCCTTTTCTCACAATAGGCACATCCCTGATCTGCGCAGGGTCGTCGAGACAGAGCATCTGCATTTTTGTGTTTCTCACCAGGTCGATGCTCTACTTGAAAGTGGTAAGTCTGAAGCTCCTCCAACCAACGAGCAATCTGACCCTCAGGTTCTCGAAAAGACAGTAACCACTGGAGAGCAGCATGATCAGTGCGGACCACAAAAGAGAGACCACACAGGTAGTGCTTGAAGTGACGAACAGATTCTACCAGGGCGAGGAGCTCCCTCCGAGTTACACAATAATTCCTCTCAGCTTTTCTGAGAGCACGGCTATAGTAAGCCACCACACTCGCTCCCTCTGGGTGCCGCTGTGACAGCACAGCCCCTAAGCCCACATCACTGGCATCGGTGTCAAGGAGAAATGGCAGGTCAATATTGGGTGGAGCCAAGATCGGTGCACCGCAAAGGGCTTCTTTCAATTTACAAAAGGCGGCTTGTTGGTCCTCCCCACTGGAATGCTTCATCTGGGCTCAATAAACGATGCAAGGGTGCAGCAATAGTGGCAAATTCAGGTACAAATCGCCTATAGTAAGAGGCCAGTCCAAGAAATTCACGAATCTGCCTTCGATCCTGTGGCTCTGGCCACTCTTGCACAACAGACACCTTATCTTTCTCTGTGGTGACACCTCTTTGACTCACACGGTGACCCAGAAATGACACTTCTCTCCGGAGAAGGTGGCACTTATCAGGATGAAGTTTAAGGTTGGCCACACGAAGCTTCTGCAGAACCTCCCTCAAGGACTCCAGAGCCTCCTGGAATGTCTTGCCATGAACCAGTAAATCATCCAAGTAGACAAGGCATTGAGTACCAGACATACCTGCCAATACTTTATCCATTAACCGTTCAAAGGTAGCTGGAGCATTGCAAAGACCAAAAGGCATAACTCGGAACTGCCAGAGTCCCTTTCCTGTAGAGAATGCAGTCTTAGGTCGAGCTTCAGGTGTTAGCGGCACCTGCCAGTAGCCACTGCGCAGGTCTAGTGATGAAAACCAGGCTGATCCTGCCACCAAATCCAGGGACTCATCAATGCGAGGCAACGGATAGGAGTCCTTGATGGTTACAGCATTTACCCGCCGATAATCAACACAAAATCGCCACTTGCCATCCTTCTTGGGAACAAGGACCACAGGAGAGACCCAGGGAGACTCAGAGGGTTCGATAATCCCGGCCTGTCTCATTTCCTGCAGAATGTTCTCAGCTGCTGTCTGTTTAGCTAGTGGCATACGGCGGGCGCTGTTTGATAGGAAAGCACTCCCAGTATTGATGTCATGCTGCACAAGAGAAGTCTGGCCAACATCATCTGCAGAGGTAGCAAAACGGTCCCTAAAGTCATGTAATAACTGCCAGAGCTGGCGCTGTTGCTTGTGTGTTAACCCTTTCCTGTTGGCATTCCAAACAGTGCTGACAACCTTCATTACTGGTACGGGTTGAGTGATGTTAGTAAAAATAGGCACATGTTCTTCTTGGGAGCCACCACTGGTGGTTCCCTTCTGCCTTGCTGGTGCCCTAACAAGGGGAGTGTCCCAATGCCTTGAAGATACAGAGTCCCCATCTGAAGATCTATTCGCTCCAACTGCTTGTAAGAAATCAAGTCCCAAGATACAGGAGTTGTTGATATTAGCCACCCAGACATCCTGCACCCACTGCTTCTCAGCAATACAAATGTCTACTTGTGCTCTGCCTAACATGGGGGTCATCTCACCTGTAGCTGTCATCAACTTAGTAGAATTGGCTGCACATAGGACCGCCACATCCAACATGTCAGGATGGATAATAGATGCAGTTGACCCTGTATCCACCAGTGCCTTGCATACATGGCCAATCAAAACTGAAAGGTGACAGTAATCTCCCTCACCCAGCTGACCAACAGGGACTGTTCTTGGGGCCAGCGTTGTCCCTCCTACACTGGTCCCATTTCGTTTCCCGGTACAATGCTTACTTGGGAGTCCTCTTGTTTAGCCCTACTGGGGCAGTCACGTTGCAAGTGTCCATGTTGTCCACAGTACCAGCAGCGGGTGGGCGATTAGGCGTGAAGGATTCCTGAACTTCTGCACGGTAGTCACTGGAGCCACTGCCTCATACTTTGTTCTACATCTATGGCCTTAGTTTGGTGGATAGCTTCTGGTCTCCTCACCTTGGTCGACTCTGCTGATGGAAGAGGTACTTGGCTGTAACCCTCTTTAAGTATTTGTTCTGCCTCCTGGGCTGCGGACAAAGCTTGTTCCAAGGTCTCAGGCTTAGCAAAACGGACCTGCTGTCGGAGATATGGTGGGCTCCAAACCCGCAGAAATGCCTCCTTAGCCAACTCTGCCTGCACGGATCTGTCAAAATGGGGATAACCCGCCGCACCAGAGACTGTACATCTGCTGCAAATGCCCCCAGGGCCTCAGTTGTCCTGCGAACCCTCTGCTCCAGCTGTTGTCTTATTGTAGTCACAGCTTCTATATGGCCAAACCGTCGCTCCAATGCAATTTCCAAAGCATGGGCATTTAACAGCTCATCTTCTGGCACATCCGTCAGAACCACCAATGCATCACCATCCAATGCTGCAGCCAGCTGCACAGCTTGGTCCTCCAAACTCCAGCCATTTGCCCTGGCAATCATGCGAAAACGGGTGTTGTATGCTTCCCAAGACCCAGTTCCATCAAATCTGCCAATCTTTAATACAGTCCCACCCATCCGTTGTGTCTTTATTTCATCACTCACATGCACCGCCTCCCTAGCCGCCCTCAGCCACGTGTTGTCCATGCAGCGTAACAGTTCTGTGTAGCCACGGCGCCCTTCGCGCAATCCTTCAGCCAACACGTTTATTGCCTCTCCATCTACGTGTGCCAATAACTGCCCTGCTCCATAATCCTCCGTCCATCCGTACGTATTTGCTAAATAAAGGAAGCGCTGTTTGAATTCGGTCCACGCCAACACACTCGGGAAGCGCTGCAATTCTTTCGTTTCTATCGCTCCGTCCGGCCTCGCATTAAATTGAGCGTCTTCCATAAAATGGGGTCGCTCTGCAGGCTCAACAGCATTCAGCCTCATAAATGCAAACTGTTCCGAAGGAGGCTCTAAGTCGCCCTCTTGCTTCATGCGGGCTGAAAACCTGCCCTCCTCCATGAGTGCTAACTGCCTAGGCGAACTTATATGCGGCGTGAACGCTTCTTTAAATACACTCTCACCCGGACTTTGACTGCTGCTTCGTTTCATTTCCACACTGTCGCGACTCCGTTTGTCTAATAACCAAATCCCACTTCTGATCACCAATGTGACGTCCCGTCGAATAAACACACTCAGGAGCCGCTTGTCCGGGGAAGTCTTCCAAATGCCGACTGGCTTTTTATTCAATATGCGCGATATAAACGGTGCCCTACAACCGCCGTTGTCTGGGTCACGGGGACACCTCCAAAATAACAAAGACTAATCACCTTTGTCCTTAAAAACAGTTACTTCCCTTCTTTACACCTTATGCTGTTCTCCTCACTTTCTCCAGTCTCTGCAACTCCCCCTTCCGGCCACACCACCCCTTTTTATCACGCCCCATTAATTAACCCGGATCCCTGTCACTCATCTCTCTCTAGGGAGGTGCCCCAAGCCCTTACAAACAGGGTTCCCCCAAGACTCCACCCCAACACTGCTTCCCTTCCCTTCCCTATAGCCCATGCAATGGCAAGACACGTCACAATATCTTGGCTGTGTGCTTAGGGTCATTGTCCTGATGAAATGTGAACCGTCGCCCCAGTCTGCGGTCATGAGTGCTTTGGAGCAGGTTTTCATCCAGGATGTCTCTGTACATTGCTGCAGTCATCTTTCCTTTTATCCTGAAAAACATCCCCACAGCATGATGCTGCCACCACCATGCTTCACTGTAGGGATGGTATTGGCCTGGTGATGAGCAGTGCCTGGTTTCCTCCAAACGTGACACCTGGCGTTCACACCAAAGAGTTCAATCTTTGTCTCATCAGACCAGAGAATTTTGTTTCTCATGGTCTGAGAGTCCTTCAGGTGCCTTTTGGCAAACTCCAGGCGGCTGCCATGTGCCTTTTACTAAGGAGTGGCTTCCGTCTGGCCACTCTACCATACAGGCCTGATTGGTGGATTGCTGCAGAGATGGTTGTCCTTCTGGAAAGTTCTCCTCTCTCCACAGAGGACCTCTGGAGCTCTGACAGAGTGACCTTCGGGTTCTTGCTTATCTCTCTGACTAAGGCCCTTCTCCCCCGATCGCTCAGTTTAGATGGCTGGCCAGCTGTAGGAAGAGTCCTGGTGGTTTCGAACTTCTTCCATTTACGGATGATGGAGGCCACTGTACTCATTGGGTCCTTCAAAGCAGCAGAAATTTTTCTGTAACCTTTCCCAGATTTGTGCCTCGAGACAATCCTTTCTCGGAGGTCTACAGACAATTCCTTTGACTTCATGCTTGGTTTGTGCTCTGACATGAACTGTCAACTGTGGGACCTTCTATAGACAGGTGTGTGCCTTTCCAAATCATGTCCAATCAACTGAATTTACCACAGGTGGACTGCAATGAAGCTGCAGAAACATCTCAAGGATGATCAGGGGAAACAGGATGCACCTGAGCTCAATTTTGAGCTTCATGGCAGAGACTGTGAATACTTACATGTGCTTTCTCAATTTTTTTATTTTTAACAAATTTGCAAAAATCTCAAGTAAACTTTTTTCATGTTGTCATTATGGGGTGTTGTGTGTAGAATTCTGAGTAAAAAAATTAATTTAATCCATTTTGGAATAAGGCAGAGCAGACCAAAAAATTGAATACACAATTTAACAGTTGTTATCTCTAGGCTTTTCTGAAGTTGAATTGAATTAAGGGAATAATGTTTATTGAGATGTTATCTCAGACGATGTCATTACTTGCATGAATGAAACCAGCTACACTGGCTGCAGTTCTTGAAGAAATCAAAATGGCATGCATATCAGTTTCACTGGACACGTCGGCCAGCATTGTTCAAATAGTTGTTTGCCATAATCAGAAGTGTCTGGACACTCATGGCAACCATTTTAAGCACCTGCTGTAAATGTAGAAGTCAAAAGTGACATAAATTCATCCCTTGATATTTGTATAAATTTAATATCATGACTTTAATACAGGTTTGTCTTTTTTTTGAAGTGTGTATACATTTGCCCTCCTCTGTGTATATATCTTAAAAGCATTATAGGCATCTGGGCAAAGCAGTGCACTGGGGCTACCACCTACACAACTACTCACAGGAATTAAAGTGTAAATGGTCAATCAAATTAAGCATATATTTATTGTATTGGTACTTCCAACAAAATCAGTGTTTAAACTTTTAAAAAATCCTGCTGTACAGCAAAGATTAATCAACACAAATATTTGAACAATATAACATGAGCCTTGAAAAACCCCAAAATTTCAACATCTAAATGATACTCAATTGGTAAACCATACAGCATGGGGCCTGAGCAACTGCCCAGTGTGTCCATGCATTAAGACAGCCTTGATGCCCAGCTGTATACATGGGACAAACATCAAAAACTCTCACCACACATATATCAGGAACATTGCAATGCAGTTAGAGGAAAGAACTCACTTTCTCTGATTTACACATATACAGTACAAGTTTGACAGGACACATTTTTAAATGGGACTAAAATTCAATGCTAATACTAAACGCCATTAACAGAAATTTGGACAACCTCCAAACCACACCTTGTTAATCTGTGAAAGAAAAATTAAATGTTTGCAAGCTACTAAGGGTTAATAGCTGACAAAGCCGTTTTGCTATAACGGCAGTTTATTCACACAGGCGTCTGTCATAAGACAGGGTGCAGTAAGCTGACCAAAGACAATTTCCAATTTCTTAGGAACGCATCTATTAGACACAGGAATAATAACGACCTTTCCTTCTTTAGCGTCTACCTGCTCAGTGAAAAAATAAGAACAGATGTCCCATTAGCGTACTAAAACAAAATGCTTAAGTAAACGATATTTTGTTTATTTTTAAGAAATAAGGAGAAGGGGGAAGCAGAAGAAATTATAAAAAGCCAATAGACCAAAATGTAACTGCTCTTCTGCCTTGCAACGTAGAATCCACGTACTCATCTGTAACTGAATAAAAATCTAATTGATTGAACTTGTCCTGTCTTCCTCGGGGGAGTTGTTTTACTTCCACAAATCTCAACCCCATCCATTACCATTGGCATACCCTTCCTTTCTTAGTTGCTATATTTTGCCTTGGATTTCTGTAAGTCTAATCATTTTCCTTTGATGATGATTCCTAGTAAGTGTCGAAAGCTTAGGAATAAAAACTATTTTAAGGTACGTGATTCGTGTTCTCCATGTGGATTTCCAGCTACAAATATGCAATCCGTATCACAGACCTTCGCTTCCATGATACAATATCTGCCAAATACAAAAGGAATCTGATTACCAGGTAACACCTGTGGTTGGTCGGCCAGTCGACAAACATAGGTTATAGATGTGTGATACAGTAACTGACAAATTATACAAAGAGTACTGTACATATTTTGTATACTGTATAGAGTGAGATTCATTCGTCTGCCTTTATTTGAAACATTTTCTTAAACTTGAAGAATGTAAACAGCAAAGGTATTAAATGTTAATATGAATTACTGCAACTGTGCCGTTTAATTCTGGCCCCGCGATCACCACTGTTGCAGCCATTGTTTAAAACCAGCTCCTTCCTTTAACGCCTTCTCTCCTTAATCTCTGCCTACCAGTGCCAGTAATACAACAGACACAACCAGTGTAAACTGGCACTCCCCTCCCACTTAAATCATGTGTGCTGGGTGTTTTTTGTCTGAGGCGTGGTCTGATTGTGTCACTGTGTTCGCTAGCTGCACAAAAGTACATTGCGCTGTCTGATGGTTCCAGGCTGTTAATCTTCAGAGTTCCATTAGTTGCTACTTGCCGTATGACTTCATATTTCTCTTTGCTAAATCCATCTTCATATTCTGGTTCTTTACTCTGAAAAGAGTATACGATTAATCGGATTCCTTCATTTGGGAGTTGTCGGTAGAAGTACATGTGTAAGTAGGTATTATCATTGTGTTCACATCTTATCACTGCAGTGCCTCCCATTTTAGCAAAGATTAATGGTGGTGTCTGTAAAACTGTAATGCCGTCTCCTGGAACTGAAAAAGTGAGCGTTTTCAGTCAAAGTGTATCTCAGCATTTATCTTTCTACCTACTATAAATATAAAATTAGCAATAAGCATTAGAAGAATTAAAACTTATACTATTTGAATTTTGGATTTCTTTTTATTTAAATATGATACTTACTGAGTAAGAATGAAAAGAAGAGTAAAATCAAAGAAATAATCATTTTTTCCCATATAGACACAAAACAATCAGTGAAAGTAACATCAATTAAATTTTGAATTATGTCCTGTATTCTATCCAGATAAGATATCAAGCACGTATTGCATTTTAAACTTTGAAGATGTTTGCTGACACCTCCAACCCCTATCCCCTATGCTCCACCTCCACTTTTTTTTTTTTTCAACAGATATTCCGATTTTAAAAAGACATCAAACACTCACACAAACATACATCAACAATATATTTTCGACTTGTCAGTATTAAAAGGTAAATCAATAAGGCTAAATATTAATCTTGGTTTGTAAGTCCCGTTCCCATGCTACGTTGCCGCACTACAGAAAATGTCCAAGTAAATCTATAATCTTTTTTTTTATTTGTGTATTTATACTTTTGCTGTATATAGATAAGAATACGAAGCAGTTCCGCTTGATCAGAAAGGCTTCAGAGTCTGTATATACGTGTATTTTAGAACAAAATACAGATGTCTTCGTTATATTTGAATGTCTTTGTGGTCTTGTCCCTTTTTAATCTAAATCATAGTTTATGATATATATGCTTCCATATATATATATATATATATATATATATATATATATATATATATATATATATATATATATATATATAATATATATATATATATATATATATATATATATATATATTGTATTCCAAGCAGATGACACTTTGGTCATTCAATTCTAATTTATTCGTTAACTCTTTTCTTATTTGTATTATGAATTTTCTTTCTTTCTTTCTTTCTTTCTTTCTTTCTTTCTTTCTGTCTTTCTTTGGAGTATTTAAAGTTTTATTCTGTTGCCAATAAAGCCATTCATTAACATGCCATTCATCTTTATTATTTCTGATTTCTTTGTCATTTTCAACACTACATCTTAAAAATCCATGCAGTATGGTGTTCTTTCTTACTCAGGTGACCATAATGTAACACAATTCTCAGTATTTTGTAAGAGTACAGATGCAAAGACTAAAATTATTAAGTTGAACTTTGCTAGGGCAAATTTTGAGCAGATGCGACAAAGTCTAAGTAGGATAGACTGGGATAAGCTTTTAAATGTGGAGACAGTCAAGGAGCATGGAACAGGTTTAAAAATGTTTTACATGTAATGCAGGACAGATACATACCTAAATTTGGAACTAATAGAAAGTTTTAAGCAATTCCACAGTGAATTAATAAAGATTTAAAAAAGAAGCTGCAAAGGAAAAAAACAGCTTATAAAGGCATACATGTAAGACTAATGACTGCAAAGTGGATCGTAGAGCATATGAGAACATAAGAGCAACCATTAAGGAGGATATCGGGGAGACTGAAAGACAGCTGGCGAAGAATATAGTAGGTAAGGCTAAAGAAGACCCTCAGAGATTCTTTCAATATTTTAGTAATAAAAGAACAGTGAAAGTGAGGATGAAGTGCATCAGAAATAGTAAAGGGGAATTAAAAGATATAGTGAAATAGCGGATGCCCTAAACTTGCATTTTTCTGATGTCTTCACAAGTGAGGAAGTGGATTACCTCCCAGAGGTAAATGAGTTTACTAGGGAGATACTGAGGGATTTGGAAATTGTAGAGGGAGAAGTGCTGCTCAGATTAAATAAGATGATATCAAATAAATCACCAGGACTAGATAATATTTAGCCTCAAGTTCTTAAGGAGGCTAGTGAGTAAACCCTTGACACATATTTTTAGAAAGTCACTGTGCATTGGAGAGATTTTGAAAAACTGGAAAATGGCAAATATCATCTCATTTTATAAAAAGGGTGACTGAGCAGATCCAAGCAACTATAGGCCATTAAGCTTAATATGCATTACAGGAAAATTAATAGAAGGAATTATTAAGGATAAGATTGAGCAATATCTGGCAAGAACAGGAATTATTAGGAACAGTCAGCATGGGTTCAGAAGAGGGAGGTTGTGTGTTACTAACAGGCTGGAATTCTATAAGGAGGCAACAAATGGATATTATCAAAGTGGATCATATGATGTTATTTATCTGGACTTTCAGAAAGCATTTCATAAGGTACCACATGAGAGGCTGGGCATCAAACTAAAAGAAGTGGGAGTTCAGGGTGATGTTTTTAGATGGGTGCAGAATTGGCTCAGACACAGGAAGTAGAGGGTGATGGTGCGAGGAACCTCATCAGAACTGGCCGATGTTAAGAGTGGTGTTCCACAGGAGTCAGTGCTAGGGCCGTTGCTATTTTCAATATATATAAATGATTTAGATAGGAATATAAGTAACAAGCTGGTTAAGTTTGCTGATGATACCAATATAGGTGGATTAGGAGATAATTTGAAATCTATTATATCATTACAGAAGGAGTTAGATAGCATACATACTTGGGCAGATTTGTGGCAGATGAAATTTAATGTCAGTAAATGTAAAGTATTACACATAGGAAGAAAACATTTTAGGTCTCAATACACAATGGGCGGTCTGAAAATCGAGAGTACACCTTAAGAAGGATTTAGGAGTTGTAGTGGACTCTAAGTTATTGACTTCCTGACAGTGTTCAGAAGCCATTAAGAAGGCAAACAGAATGCTAGGTTATAGCAAGTTGTGTGGAGTACAAGTCACAGGAGGTCAAGCTTTACAAAACATTGGTGAGGCCTCTTCTGGAGTACTGGGTGCAGTTTTGGTCCCTAGGCAACAAAAGGACATAGCAGCGCTAGAAAAGGTCCACAGAAGAGCAACTAGGCTGATTCCAGGGCTCCAGGGGATGAATTATGAGGATATGTTTAAAAAACTTAGCCTCTTCAGTTTAAGCAAAAGAAGATTAAGAGGTGACTGAAGTTTTAAAAATTAAGAAGGGAATTAGTACTGTGGATCGATACCATATATTGGAATGTTTCAATGACTTGTAATCGCGATTAGCATTATAAATAAAAACATAAAAATAAATACATAAATACCAGCTTCTCTTATTATACTGTATTACTGGCAAAACAACTGCCTTTGTTTATTTGCAGTAGCATGCACTATTTCCCTTCACCTCACGTTTCACACAAACACAATAAATCATAGGTTTATATTTTAGCAAACAATTACGTTTCTGAATTGTCTGATGACTGACAAATTTCGCTTTAGTATGGAAACTTGTTACAGTTATTACCTCCCGCTCTTTGTCCGGTGTGAAATCTTAAGAAATTCGAATTTTTATAATGCACTTATATAATTAAAGCTACTATCGCTGATATACGTTAATAGTTTTGAAGCCGACATTTCCACTGTTTGTTTTCGTCTGCATGAAGGTTTTTTACAGACGACAAGCACTTTTCGCCGCAGTGTGGTATCTAACTGCACAGTAATAAGTTGCGCTGTCTGAAGCTGCCATGCTTGCAATCGCGAGGTGTCCCTCCTTCGTTCCGTCTCCAGTTAAGTTAAATTTATCTTTTGGGACTTCTTCATAGTCAGGATTAGCGTAGCTGAGATATGCGATTAGTTTTAAACCTGGCACTCCAACTTGTTGTTGATACCAAAACATATAAGGATAGCTAGCGCCACCATCGTGTGCACAGGAAAGTGAAACTGTATCCCCAGTTGTCGTAATTAAATGTAGTGGGTTTTGCTTAACTTCGATACATTCTGCAGGATCTATAATAAATAAATAAGTAAATAAATAAATAAATAAATAAATATTGAACATTGCAAGTGAAATAAATATCGCAAATATAATTAACAGCAGTAATAATAATAATCCTCACAACACATATTCCACAAGGGCACAAGGAGGAGAATAAGTAAACGCATTTCAGGTCACTCTGAACTTCAAGCACACAGAAGCTGGTGCTCAATATTGTCCTTTTTATTGTTTCTGTTTCAGTGTATATGAGGACAAAAAACGTAGACACATCGCACTTCCTCTCACGTGCACGTCACCGAAACTGTGTGAAAAAAAGCTCGGATTGTTGTTACATGTTAACTTAATATGAAGATGAAATCGGCGCTTGTGGTGATGATTAGTGTGGGTGAATTGAATCAGCTCCCTGAGTAAATTGTGCCTCACTAAAACTAGGTTGCTGCGTTTTTTTCCTTCAGTTGCTTTTGCTTATTGGGATTCAGAGGAAAAGATACATGGATTGACGGGTGGATGAACTGAAGGAAAAGCTTTCGTAAACTATTTAATTAATTTCTATTCAAATGCTATGCTTTGAAACAAGTTCTTTGGAGCTGACAGGCAATAATACATCATAATACCTGACAAATTGTCTTATAATTAGAGTTTCCATTCCACGAGAATAAAGTACAGTATAACAAAATATCACATATTTAGGTGGTCACTTCAGTAAACGCTCATGACAGTTATGCTGTCCAGTGGGTTTTATCCATTCAGTTGAGTGTGAATGTGACTAAATGCCACATTTAAATCAAACTAAATAATTCCTTTTTATCTGAATGTGTTTATTTATTTTTCTATATGCTGTGGCTATTGTCGGAAGAATAAATTGGTGTCTCGTACCTGTGTACCACACCTTCAAAAAGAAAACACCGTGGACCAAACGCAGGGATTTAGGAAATGAAACCTAACGGCCAATAAAAAAAAGTGAGGGAGAGGGATACAGAAATACAATTAGCAAAAAAATGAAAGTGGCTTGCTTATAGTCACACAGCATCAGTAGAGAGATCTGATCTCCAAGGTTTGAAGTTTAAAACGATGTGTATTAAGACCCTAACATTATTTAGAAATAACTTTATATTTTTAGACCACAACTTTTCATATTCATACTTTGATTTTACACCCTTGGGGTTTGGAGTCCAAACCTTAACGTCTCCACTACACTACCTGCCTGCAATGAATGACCCTTTTACGCCGATCACTATTTATACCATAACTGCATAGTTCATTCATTTTTTGCTACTTGTATTTCTGTATCCTTCTCCTTCATTTTTTTACTGACTTTTGGTGTATAGGCACACTATGGAAGTCAAAGTCCACCCCTCTGTGATCCTCAGCCACACAGAGGCAGCCCTCTCATTCTCTGGTATAATCACTAGCATTACATTAACCAGGCAGGTACTCCTCACTCTATCCTACCCAACGCCTTTCCCCCAGGCAACTCCAGAGTAAAAAGATAGTCAAGCCATCTTCAAATGGGAAGGTTCCAGAACAAAGTGAGTGGGTGCACATGAGCCTATCTATATCTATGGGGTATTTCTCCACCTCACCCACCAACTCAGGCTCCTTCCTCAAAGAGATGTGACCCAAGAGAGTTCTAGTCTGCCAAGGCTTTTGCCTTTGACCTCTGCTAAGATCACATTGCACTTTGCCCCTATTCCTTCTGCAAGTGGTGGGTCCACAGGAGAGCAGTTCCATGGTACATTTTTGGGCTGCACCCTACTGGGCCCCCTGGTATAACTGGCAAAGGTATTAAATGTTAATATGAATTACTGCAACTGTGGCGTTTAATTCTGGCCCTGCGATCACCATTGTTGCAGCCATTGTTTAAAACCAGCTCCTTCCTTTAACGCCTTCTCTCCTTAATCTCTGCCTACCAGTGCCAGTAATACAACAGACACAACCAGTGTAAACTGGCACTCCCCTCCCACTTAAATCATGTGTGCTGGGTGTTTTTTGTCTGAGGCGTGGTCTGATTGTGTCACTGTGTTCGCTAGCTGCACAAAAGTACATTGCGCTGTCTGATGGTTCCAGGCTGTTAATCTTCAGAGTTCCGTTAGTTGCTACTTGCCGTATGACTTCATATTTCTCTTTGCTAAATCCATCTTCATATTCTGGTTCTTTACTCTGAAAAGAGTATACGATTAATCGGATTCCTTCATTTGGGAGTTGTCGGTAGAAGTACATGTGTAAGTAGGTATTATCATTGTGTTCACATCTTATCACTGCAGTGCCTCCCATTTTAGCAAAGATTAATGGTGGTGTCTGTAAAACTGTAATGCCGTCTCCTGGAACTGAAAAAGTGAGCGTTTTCAGTCAAAGTGTATCTCAGCATTTATCTTTCTACCTACTATAAATATAAAATTAGCAATAAGCATTAGAAGAATTAAAACTTATACTATTTGAATTTTGGATTTCTTTTTATTTAAATATGACACTTACTGAGTAAGAATGAAAAGAAGAGTAAAATCAAAGAAATAATCATTTTTTCCCATGAAGACACAAAACAATCAGTGAAAGTAACATCAATTAATGTTTGAATTATGTCCTGTATTCTATCCAGATAAGATATCAAGCACGTATTGCATTTTAAACTTTGAAGATGTTTGCTGACACCTCCTACCCCTACCCCCTATGCTCCACCTCCACTTTTTTTTTTCAACAGACATTACGATTTTAAAGAGACAACAAACACTCACACAAACATACATTAACAATATATTTTCGACTTGTCAGTATTAAAAGGTAAATCAATAAGGCTAAATATTAATCTTGGTTTGTAAGTCCCGTTCCCATGCTACATTGCCGCACTACAGAAAATGTCCAAGTAAATCTATAATCTTTTTTTTATTTGTGTATTTATACTTTTGCTGTATATAGATAAGAATACGATGCAGTTCCGCTTGATCAGAAAGGCTTCAGAGTCTGTATATACGTGTATTTTAGAACAAAATACAGATGTCTTCGTTATATTTGAATGTCTTTGTGGTCTTGTCCCTTTTTAATCTAAATTATAATTTATGATATATATGGTTCCATATATATATATATATATATATATATATATATATATAGAGAGAGAGAGAGAGAGAGAGAGAGAGAGAGAGTATTCCAAGCAGATGACACCTTGGTTATCCAATTCTAATTTATTCGTTAACTCTTTTCTTATTTGTATTATGAATTTTCTTTCTTTCTTTCTTTCTTTCTTTCTTTCTTTCTTTCTTTCTTTCTTTCTTTCTTTCTTTCTTTCTTTCTTTCTTTGGTGTATTTAAAGTTTTATTCTGTTGCCAATAAAGCCATTCATTAACATGCCATTCATCTTTATTATTTCTGATTTCTTTGTCATTTTCAACACTACATCTTAAAAATCCATGCAGTATGGTGTTCTTTCTTACTCAAGTGACCATAATGTAACACATTTCTCATATTTTGTAAGAGTACAGATGCAAAGACTAAAATTATTAAGTTGAACTTTGCTAGGGCAAATTTTGAGCAGATGCGACAAAGTCTAAGTAGGATAGACTGGGAAAAGCTTTTAAATGTGGAGACAGTCAAGGAGCATGGAACAGGTTTAAAAATGTTTTACATGTAATGCAGGACAGATACATACCTAAATTTGGAACTAATAGAAAGTTTTAAGCAATTCCACAGTGAATTAATAAAGATTTTAAAAAGAAGCTGCAAAGGAAAAAAACAGCTTTTAAAGGCATACATGTAAGACTAATGACTGCAAAGTAAGCAGGATATCGGGGAGACTGAAAGACAGCTGGCGAAGAATATAGTAGGTAAGGCTAAAGAAGACCCTCAGAGATTCTTTCAATATTTTAGTAATAAAAGAACAGTGAAAGTGAGGATGAAGTGCATCAGAAATAGTAAAGGGGAATTAAAAGATATAGTGAAATAGCGGATGCCCTAAACTTGCATTTTTCTGATGTCTTCACAAGTGAGGAAGTGGATTACCTCCCAGAGGTAAATGAGTTTACTAGGGAGATACTGAGGGATTTGGAAATTGTAGAGGGAGAAGTGCTGCTCAGATTAAATAAGATGATATCAAATAAATCACCAGGACTAGATAATATTTAGCCTCAAGTTCTTAAGGAGGCTAGTGAGTAAACCCTTGACACATATTTTTAGAAAGTCACTGTGCATTGGAGAGATTTTGAAAAACTGGAAAATGGCAAATATCATCTCATTTTATAAAAAGGGTGACTGAGCAGATCCAAGCAACTATAGGCCATTAAGCTTAATATGCATTACAGGAAAATTAATAGAAGGAATTATTAAGGATAAGATTGAGCAATATCTGGCAAGAACAGGAATTATTAGGAACAGTCAGCATTGGTTCAGAAGAGGGAGGTTGTGTGTTACTAACAGGCTGGAATTCTATAAGGAGGCAACAAATGGATATTATCAAAGTGGATCATATGATATTATTTATCTGGACTTTCAGAAAGCATTTCATAAGGTACCACATGAGAGGCTGGGCATCAAACTAAAAGAAGTGGGAGTTCAGGGTGATGTTTTTAGATGGGTGCAGAATTGGCTCAGACACAGGAAGCAGAGGGTGATGGTGTGAGGAACCTCATCAGAACTGGCCGATGTTAAGAGTGGTGTTCCACAGGAGTCAGTGCTAGGGCCGTTGCTATTTTCAATATATATAAATGATTTAGATAGGAATATAAGTAACAAGCTGGTTAAGTTTGCTGATGATACCAATATAGGTGGATTAGGAGATAATTTGAAATCTATTATATCATTACAGAAGGATAGCATACATACTTGGGCAGATTTGTGGCAGATGAAATTTAATGTCAGTAAATGTAAAGTATTACACATAGGAAGAAAACATTTTAGGTCTCAATACATAATGGGCGGTCTGAAAATCGAGAGTACACCTTAAGAAGGATTTAGGAGTTGTAGTGGACTCTAAGTTATTGACTTCCTGACAGTGTTCAGAAGCCATTAAGAAGGCAAACAGAATGTTAGGTTATAGCAAGTTGTGTGGAGTACAAGTCACAGGAGGTCAAGCTTTACAAAACATTGGTGAGGCCTCTTCTGGAGTACTAGGTGAAGTTTTGGTCCCTAGGCAACAAAAGGACATAGCAGCGCTAGAAAAGGTCCACAGAAGAGCAACTAGGCTGATTCCAGGGCTCCAGGGGATGAATTATGAGGATAGATTTAAAGAACTTAGCCTCTTCAGTTTAAGCAAAAGAAGATTAAGAGGTGACTGAAGTTTTAAAAATTAAGAAGGGAATTAGTACAGTGGATCGATACCATATATTGGAATGTTTCAATGACTTGTAATCGCGATTAGCATTATAAATAAAAACATAAATAAATACATAAATACCAGCTTCTCTTATTATACTGTATTACTGGCAAACAACTGCCTTTGTTTATTTGCAGTAGCATGCACTATTTCCCTTCATGGCCTCACGTTTCACACAAACACAATAAATTATAGGTTTATATTTTAGCAAACAATTACGTTTCTGAATTGTCTGATGACTGACAAATTTCGCTTTAGTATGGAAACTTGTTACAGTTATTACCTCCCGCTCTTTGTCCGGTGTGAAATCTTAAGAAATTCGAATTTTTATAATGCACTTATATAATTAAAGCTACCATCGCTGATATACGTTAATAGTTTTGAAGACGCATTTCCACTGTTTGTTTTCGTCTGCATGAAGGTTTTTTACAGACGACAAGCACTTTTCGCCGCAGTGTGGTATCTAACTGCACAGTAATAAGTTGCGCTGTCTGAAGCTGCCATGCTTGCAATCGCGAGGTGTCCCTCCTTCGTTCCGTCTCCAGTTAAGTTAAATTTATCTTTTGGGACTTCTTCATAGTAAGGATTAGCGTAGCTGAGATATGCGATTAGTTTTAAACCTGGCACTCCAACTTGTTGTTGATACCAAAACATATAAGGATAGCTAGCGCCACCATCGTGTGCACAGGAAAGTGAAACTGTATCCCCAGTTGTCGTAATTAAATGTAGTGGGTTTTGCTTAACTTCGATACATTCTGCAGGATCTATAATAAATAAATAAGTAAATAAATAAATATTGAACATTGCAAGTGAAATAAATATCGCAAATATAATTAACAGCAGTAATAATAATAATAATAATCCTCACAACACATATTCCACAAGGACACAAGGAGGAGAATAAGTAAACGCATTTCAGGTCACTCTGAACTTCAAGCACACAGAAGCTGGTGCTCAATATTGTCCTTTTTATTGTTTCTGTTTCAGTGTATATGAGGACAAAAAACGTAGACACATCGCACTTCCTCTCACGTGCACGTCACCGAAACTGTGTGAAAAAAAGCTCGGATTGTTGTTACATGTTAACTTAATATGAAGATGAAATCGGCGCTTGTGGTGATGATTAGTGTGGGTGAATTGAATCAGCTCCCTGAGTAAATTGTGCCTCACTAAAACTAGGTTGCTGCGTTTTTTTCCTTCAGTTGCTTTTGCTAATTGGGATTCAGAGGAAAAGATACATGGATTGACGGGTGGATGAACTGAAGGAAAAGCTTTCGTAAACTATTTAATTAATTTCTATTCAAAAGCTATGCTTTGAAACAAATTCTTTGGAGCTGACAGGCAATAATACATCATAATACCTGACAAATTGTCTTATAATTAGAGTTTCCATTCCACGAGAATAAAGTACAGTATAACAAAATATCACATATTTAGGTGGTCACTTCAGTAAACGCTCATGACAGTTATGCTGTCCAGTGGGTTTCATCCATTCAGTTGAGTGTGAATGTGACTAAATGCCACATTTAAATCAAACTAAATAATTCCTTTTTATCTGAATTTATTTATTTATTTTTCTATATGCTGTGGCTATTGTCGGAAGAATAAATTGGTGTCTCGTACCTGTGTACCACAACCTCAAAAAGAAAACACCGTGGACCAAACGCAGGGATTTAGTAAATGAAACCTAACGGCCAGTAAAAAAAAGTGAGGGAGAGGGATAGAGAAATACAATTAGCAAAAAAATGAAAGTGGCTTGCTTATAGTCACACAGCATCAGTAGAGAGATCTGATCTCCAAGATTTGAAGTTTTAAGCGATGTGTATTAAGACCCTAACATTATTTAGAAATAACTTTATATTTTTATACTTCAACTTTTCATATTCATACTTTGATTTTACACCCTTGGGGTTTGGAGTCCAAACCTTAACGTCTCCACTACACTACCTGCCTGCAATGAATGACCTTTTTACGCCGATCACTATTTATACCATAACTGCATAGTTCATTCATTTTTTGCTAATTGTATTTTTTGTATCCCTCTCCTTCATTTTTTTACTGACTTTTGGTGTATAGGCACACTATGGAAGTCAAAGTCCACCCCTCCGTGACCCTCAGCCACACAGAGGCAGCCCTCTCATTCTCTGGTATAATCACCAGCACTACATTAACTAGGCAGGTACTCCTCACTCACTCCTGCCCAACGCCTTTCCCCCAGGCAACTCCAGAGTAAAAAGAGAGTCAAGCCATCTTCAGATGGGAAGGTTCCAGAACAAAGTGAGTGGGTGGACATGAGCCTATCTATATCTATGTGGTATTTCTCCACCTCACCCACCAACTCAGGCTCCTTCCTCAAAGAGATGTGACCCAAGAGAGTTCTAGTCTGCCAAGGCTTTTGCCTTTGACCCATGCTAAGATCACATTGCACTTTGCCCCAATTCCTTCTGCAAGTGGTGGGTCCACAGGAGAGCAGTTCCATGGTACATTTTTGGGCTGCACCCTACTGAGCCCCATGATACGCTTGGTCACCTTGCGCTTGCCTGCAGGCATGTCTCCCAGGTCTGGCTTCAGAAGGAGGTCCTGGTAACCCCATACTAGGCATGGTACTCTTTTTAAATGTATGAGTTTGCATTATTAGGAGCTTTGAATCATTCACACGCCTCACTTTGGACCAATTTACCTTGGAAGACCCTACCAGAAGCTTCTGAAACATAGCTTCAAGTGGTCACAGGGGCACTCACACCTCTTCAAAACAATAAAATGGTGATTTACAGAGGAAGAATAATAATAATAATAATAATAATAATAATAATAATAATAATAACCAGGTCTCAAAAGAGAAACTAATTGCTATGAATTGCTATCAATTGAAAAGGAATAAAATATACTGTATATTATATATAAACTGCTCAAAAAAATTAAAGGAACAGTTTGAAAACACATCAGATCTCAATGGGAAAAAAACCATGCTGGAATCTATACTGATGTGGACTGGATAAGGTATTAGAAATGTAAGGATGCCACATTGTTTGATGGATATGAAAATTATCAACCTGTAGAGGGCTGAATTCAAAGACACCCTGAAAATCAAAGTGAAAAAATGATGTGGCTGGCAGGCTCATCCATTTTACCGAAGTTTCATTGCAGCAACTCAAAATCGTACACAATAGTTTGCATGTTGGGCATGCTCCTAATGAGATGACAGATGGTGTCCTGGGGGATCTCCTTCCAGATCTGGACCAGTCCAGCTCCTGGACAGTCTTAGGTACAACCTGGTGGCATCAGATGGTCTAAAACATAATGTCCCAGAGGTGTTCTATTGGATTTAGGTCAGGCAAGTATGAGGGCCAGTCAATGGTATCAATTCCTTCATCCTCCAGGAACTGCTTACATACCTTTGCCACATGAGGCTGGGCATTATCGTACACCAGGAGGAACCCAGGACCCACTGCATCAGCATTGGGTCTGACAATGGGTCCAAGGATTTCATCCTGATACCTAATGGCAGTAAAGGTGCCGTTGTCTAGCTTATAGAAGTCTGTGCATCCCTCCATTGATATGCCTCCCCAGTCCATCACTGAACCACCACCAAACCAGTTATGCTGAGCAATGTTAAAGGCAGCATAATGTTCTCCATGGCTTCTCCAGACCCTTTCACGTCTGTCACATGTGCTCATGGTGAACCTACTCTCATCTGTGAAAAGCACAGGGTGCCAGTGGTGGACCTGATAATTCTGGAATTCTATGGCAATTGCCGATCGAGCTCCACAGTGCTGGGCAGTGAGCACAAGGTCCACTAGAGGACATCTGGCCCTCATGCCACCCTCATGAAGTCTGTTTCTGATTGTTTGTTCAGAGACATTCACACCAGTGGCCTGCTGAAGGTCATTTTGTAGGGCTCTGGCAGTGCTCATCCTATTTCTACTTGCCCAAAGGAGCATATACCACTCCTGCTGATGGGTTAAGGAAATTCTACGGCCCTGTCTAGCTCTCCTAGAGTAGCTGCCTATCTCTTGGAATCTCCTCCATGCCCTCGAGACTGCCAGGAGACACAGCAAACCTTCTGGCAATGGCATATATTGATGTGCCATCCTGGAGAAGTTGGACTACCTGTGCAACCTCTGTAGGGTCCAGGTATCGCCTCATGCTACCAGTAGTGACACTGACCGTAGCCAAATGCAAAACGAGTGAAATAAACATTCAGAGAAGTTGAAGAAGTGTGGCACAGTGGGTAGCGCTGCTGCCTTGCTGTTCGGAGACCCGGGTTCGCTTCCCAGATCCTCCCTGCGTGGAGTTTGCATGTTCTCCCCGTGTCTGCATGGGTTTCCTCTTGGTACTCCGGTTTCCTCATACAGTCCAAAGACATGCAGGTTAGGTGCATTAGCGATTCTAAATTGTCCTTAGTGTGTGCTTGGTGTGTGGGTGTGTGTGTGCCCTGAGGTGGGCTAGCGCCCTGCTCGGGTTTGTTTCCTGCCTTGCGTCCTGTGTTGACTCGGATTGACTCCAGCAGACCCCCGTGACCCAGTAGTTAGGTTATAGCGGGTTGAACAATTAATGGATCGAAAAGATGAATAAGGAAAAATATCAGTGGCCTCCACCTTTTTAACCTTTCCTGTTTTGGGGGTCATCTCATTGTTGCCCCTCTAGTGTACCTGTTGTTAATTTCATTAACACCAAAGCACCTGAAACTGATTAACAACCCCCTCTGCTACTTTACTGACCAGATCAATAGCCCAGACGTTTCATTGACTTGATGCTAATCTCTGATTAAAAAGTGTTCCTTTATTTTTTTTTAACATTTCAGTCTTGTGCTAAAATCATTTACATTATTATTCCCTCTCATCAATCAGTACTCAGTACTCATGAATGACAAGGTGAAAACAGGATTTTAGAAACTTTTGCACATTTATTAAAAGCCAAGTAAAATTACACCACTTATTGGCTATCTGAACAGATTGCAATATGCAAGATTTCGGGGCAACTCAGGCTTCTAGTAGTTAGTAATCTGCAAAGCTTGCAAATTGTAATCTGTTCAGTTTGCCAATGAAAGGTGTCATCTTACTTGTCTTCTCATTGCATCCATAATGCCTAACACATGCAGTAGAACACCCTACTACTGCAAATTATTTAAAAATGAACTGAATTATCAAGTTGACAAAAGCATTCAGATTCTTTACAAAGTAGTTGGAACCTCTTTGACAGAGAATATAGCCAAGAGTCTTCTTGGGTTTAACTTGACAAGCTTCACACATTTGGAAATTTTCTGTCATTCTTCTCTGCAGACTCTCTCAAGCTCTGTCAGATTAGATGGAGACTTTTGGTAGACAACTGTCGGTAGTTTTCTCCAGAGATGTTAGATTGAGTTCAAGTCCAGCCTCAGGCTGAGCCACTCATGGATGTTCACACAGCTGTCTCTAAACCACTCCTGTGTTTGTTCTTAGGGTCATTAATCTGTTGGAAAGCGAACCTTAAGTCCTGTCTGAGGTCCAGAGTGCTCTAGAGCAGGTTTTCAATATGGATATTTCTGTATTTTGCTCTCATCAGTTTCCCGTCAACCCTATAGTCTTCCAGTCCACAGCATCCATTGAAATGGCATTGGACAGGTGATGAACAGTGCCTTCCTGTTTTCCTGCAGACATGAAGCCTCGTACTGAAGCCAAACAGTTCAATAATGGTTTCATCAGAAAAGATAACTCTTTTCTTGTCACCTTCAATTGCCTTTTTGCAAACTCCAAGTGTGATTTAATTAAGGTATTGTATATTCTGCGGAGACTTCTGTCTGTCCAATGTGCTATAAAGTCCAGATCGGTGGAATGTTATGGTGATGGTTATCCTTCTAGATTTTTCTTCCATCTTCAGGTTCTCTGGAGCTCAACAGAGTGACTACCATATTCTTGATAACCTCCCTTTCCTTATTCCATGATTGCTCAGTTTTGCCAGATGGCCAACTCTGTGAACAGATATGGTTGTATGAAACTTCTTCCATTTTAGAATTATGGTGTTCACCGTGCACTTGGGATCCTCCAGTGCAGAAAAAATTATTTCAGATTCTTGCCTCAACAAAACCCTGAACTCATAGCTTGGTTTTTGCTCTGATATACATTTTCACCTGTGGAACCTATAATATAGACAGGTGTGTCTTTTCTCATCATGTCTAATAATTGGAATTTACTACAGGTAGACTCCAGAGAAGGAGCAGAAGCATCAAAATGATAATCAATAGCATGGGATGTACATAAGCCACAATTCAAGAATCATAGCCAAGGATTCTGAATACTTGTGTCAATATGGTATTCCTGTTTTATTAATAAATTTGCAATTTTTTCGAATATCCTGTTTTCATTGTGTCATTATGTGATATTGACTGTTGTTTCCTGAGAGAAAAACTTAATTTAAACTATGTCAGCATAAGGCTGCAACATAATAGTATGTGAAAAAAGTTAAATGGTTCAGATACTTTCTGAATGCACTCCTTAGCCTTTGTATAAAACAACAGTGCAGTAGCATGTCTTCAGTCCCTGTTTGGGAACTATGGACAGGTTTATTCCTGTTTGACGGTTTTCAGTCGATGACTGATGAGCTTTGCTTCAGTGTAGTAACTTGCTACACAATAATACATCGTGCTGTCTTCGACTGTCAGGCTTGAAACTCTCAGCATTCCTTGTTTGCTTCCAGGACCAGACAAGATGAATTTTCCTTCAGGGTTGTGTTCATAATTTTCACGAGTGTACCTGAAATATGCAGTTAGCTTTAAAGCTGTTACTCCAGCTGGTTGCTGATACCAACATAGCTCCACCATCGTGTTCACAAAGCAGTGTTACAGTGTCACCAACTTTCATAATTAAAGAAGAGAGATTTTGTTTAACATTGACACAATGTGTGAGATCTATAAAATATGAATAAATAAAATCCTGTCATGTGCACAGTATTCACAATTCATAATAATAATAATAATAACAGCAACAACAACTTTAATAATAATAATAATTCTCACAAATCAAATTCCATAAGGTAGAAATGAGGAGATAAAGAGAATTCACTGAATACATCTCAAGGAACTGGAACAGAAATGAAATGTAATGAGCACTACAGCTTCCAATCAAGCCTCTGCAAGCAGACTTGAATACAGTTTTTGGTTGCTAGATAGATAGATAGATAGATAGATAGATAGATAGATAGATAGATATGAAGGTATATGATAGATAGATAGATAGATAGATAGATAGATAGATAGATAGATAGATAGATAGATAGATAGATAGATAGATAGATATGAAAGGTACTATATCATAGATAGATAGATAGATAGATAGATAGATAGATAGATAGATAGATAGATAGATAGATAGATAGATAGATACTTTATTAATCCCAAGGGGAAATTTACATAATCCAGCAGCAGTATACTGATTAAAAAAAAACAAAAAAACAATATTAAATTAAAGAGTAATAAAAATGCATGTAAAAGCAGACAATAACTTTGAGTAATGTTAGCATTTACTCCCCTGGGTGGAATTGAAGTGTCGCATAGTGTGGGATAGGAACGATCTCCTCAGTCTGTCAGTGGAGCAGGATGGGGACAGCAGTCTGTCGCTGAAGCTACTCCTCTGCCTGGAGATGACACTGTTCATTGGATGCAGTGGATTCTTCATGATTGACAGGAGTTTACTTAATGCCCGTCGCTCTGCCACAGATTTTAATCTGTCCAACTTTATTCCTATAATAGAGCCTGCCTTCCTAACAAGTTTGTACAGGCGTGAGACGTCCTTCTTCTGTATGATGCCTCCCCAGCACACCACCGCGTAGAAGAGGGCACTCGCAACAACCGTCTGGTAGAACATCTGCAGCATCTTATTACAGATGTTGAAGGACGCCAACCTTCTAAGAAAGTATAGTCGGCTCTGACCTTTCTTACACAGAGCATCAGTATTGGCAGTCCAGTCCAATTGATCATCCAGCTGCACTCCAAGGTATTTATAGGTCTGTACCCTTTGCACACAGTCTCCTCTGATGATTACAGTCTATGTAAAAATAGGAGGTTTTGTAAGTATCGAGCTAAAGATTTTCTTCAGAGAGAACTCTTTCTCCCATTTACCATTTGGTCTGTTTAGTGTCTGGTAGTATTCTCTGCATGGTCTGTTTCATTCAGTTTCTCGGGTTTTTAATGTATATCTTCTGTACTTCTCTTGTTTTTGCTGATTAAAGTTTAGAAAATGGTAAGATATCAGTACCACATGATGAACTGGCATTCTTCCTACATACATACTCTACACCATATTTGAACTGAGTAAGCTCACTTTAGCTCTTTCATTTTTCTTGAAGTTTAGCATTAAATTACCATTAGCACTGCTGCCTCTCAGGGATATATATATATATATATATATATATATATATATATATATATATATATATATCGTTATAAAGTTACTCAACTGCCATACAGTGCATATTGGTATTTCTTTTTTTCTGACATTACATGACAATAAACTTGAACTTAAAAACCTGCAGCCTAAGATATATTTCAATTTTATAATCCACAGATATTTTTATTATATTAAGCATTTATGTATATTTAAACAAACAAACAAACAAACAAACAAGTAGTATGCAAAAAAAAAATACACTTTAGAACGGTTCATTTTTCCTAGTTAAAAAGCAATTATTTTCTTACATCCTTGGTTAACTTGCAGTGTGAGATAGTACTGTGCTAGCTGCAGATCAAGACACTGCGTACTACACTACAGCAGCGTAACAAGATAAATAACAAATTTAACTAATACGTAGGCCTAGCTAGTATTACTGTTGTTTTGTGTTTTCCCTCAGCTAACCGTCTATTTGCAAATTAAGGGCAGCGCGCCGGCAATTAATGTCTCTCCCTCTTACACTTAACGACTTGCAGCTACGCATTCCTCTTGATTTAAAAGGAAAACCATGGGTGAGAATTACGTCTTAGTATAAACTTAATTTTATTAATCTCAGGCCATAGTATTTTATTTTTTTTTTTTTGTCTTTAAGTAAATATTTAAGTGCTATACTGACATACTATTAGAGATTATACGATCACATTTATTTAGTATTATTCTACTGTAACTGCAATATGATTTTAGCATGTTATCTCTGCTGAAATACCAACCCCAATCACGCCCACCCCATTAACTCTGAACTGAATGGTCAGATTCACCGCATATTTCATCTTCTTTCACCTGCTGACTGGCAGCGGTCCGTACAAAAACTTTGCGGTCCGTAAAGAACGCTTCCCAGAATGAAATGGTGCTTTGTCAAGTAAAACTTCCACGAGGAATCATACAACCCCTAAAACCTTAAATTATTAATAAGAATAGTATTTTTAGTAGTCTATTAAAATCCGGACCCATCGGTATTGTACAAATGCATATCTATTACAGGCCGTTTACTGAATGAACTGTTACAGATCTAAATAAATAAAGTTTCTTTCTTGACTGTTCATGAGGGTGTATGTTCTGGGAGCCAAAAAAGGCACTGTTCTGAAGAGTGGTCTATGTTTAAAACTGTAACTGTTTTTCATTTCTTTCCAAAAAGTTTCAAAGTGAGAAATATAGGAATCCTAAAATGTTACATATGGTTCTGGGTTTATTTATTTATTTGTTTATTTTAAAGGGTGTAGCAAATACGTAATACGAAGTTCACCTTAATGTTAAAGAAGTACGTGTATAATTAGAGTCCCTAATATTAATTTTCTACTTGCTATCTTAATTTTAAACCGTTGAAATACAGGTCCCTGGGTAGGTGCTTACTTCTACGAAGTAGAACATACATGTATACACACACATTGTACAGCGTGACCTTTATTTATTTATTTGTTTATTTATTTAGTATTTATTTATTCTTAAGGTTCTAGGCATGCGATTGACGCACTTCGCCGCTGTGTGTACTTGCTGCACAATAATACATCGCGCTGTCTTCGGCTGTCAGCTTTGAAATCGTCAGACGTCCTTGTTTGCTCCCATCTCCAGTCAACTTGAATCTTCCGTCAGGATTGTATTCATAAACTTCTTTAGTAACTACAAGATATCCATTTAGCTTTAAAGTTGTTAGTCCATCTTGTTGTTGATACCAGTACATATATGGGTAGCTTGCTCCACCATCATGCTCACAATACAGCGCTACAGTGTCGCCGACTTTCGTAGTTATAAAAGAGGGGTTTTGTTTAACAATAACACATTTTGCGTGATCTATAAAATATAAAGAAATAAAATTTGGTCACTTTCAAAATATTCACAGTTCTAAATACAAAATAATAATTTAATTTTAACATTTCTCACAAAGCAAAATCCACAAAGTAGAACTCAAGAGATAAAGAGAATTCAGGGAATACATCTCAAGCACTGGTTGAAAAGCGTGAAGAACACTGTTAGTATTTCCGTGACAATATAAAAATGTAGATACTGTTTTTTTTTTTGTTTTTTTTTTCAGGCGTTTAAAAAGTGTAAATTCAAGATGACGTAATCCAACGGAAATGAAACGCGAAAAGTATACAGCTCACCACCAAGTTATTGTAAGCTGCTCAAATTTGAATTCGGTTTCTGGTAATTGACATGTTTTCGATATAGTCGTTTTGTTAAGATCCGTAGATATACCTGTATTTTATACCGAGATTCACCCTTTTCTCATATTTTAAAGACAACAGTGGCCTGGCATTGTTAAATGTTCCATATGATAAGTAAGCATCCAGTCCAGGTCTGACCCTGGGCTTGTGCAGGTTGCTGTCGCAATGATTGCTGGTTCTTTGGAACAACGTGTTAAGGAAACAAAAGTTGCCTTTAGTTTAATTACAATGTATTGCTTAAATATGTAAATTTGAGAATATATTCAAGGTATTTATAGAAAAAAGGCCAATCACAAACATAAAAAAAAACATTTTTATTTATGTGATTGTCAATGTTCATTTTTAAAATGTCTCTTGTAATATTTATTGATATTCCATATACACACGAGGCCTTCTTGTAAGATTTTGTTGGATTGAAAAGATAAATAAATTCAAAGAAGAGTAAGAAAAATAATCGAGTCCAGCAACCGAAAAAATGAAGACAAACGGTTGCTATTTGGTGCCCCTTAAAACTGTATTCGTTTTGGTAATTAAAACAACTGAATCATCTAGACATTAGAAAAAAAAGTCCTTTTGCTTGTAAATACTGCAGACACATTTGCCATTTTAATTTATATCTTATTTTGCTTTTTCAGAGTTCTACTGACCTCTTCTGGATACGTCTCATAATACAAGATGGCATTCCAGAAAATTACTCGTTAGCTTTCTAAATTTTGTATATGTGACAAGTTTGTATTGTGCATTCATAATTTTAACTAAACATCCTTTTGTGTCTCCTCAACACATTAACCATTTAATAATGGTATAGGTAAAAAGAATTGTTGCCCACTGTTTCACCACCAGCCTGTTCGGCCAGACTCAGAACCAGACCTGGTAACTGTCTGTGTATAGTTTATATGACCCCTGCGTCTGGTTTCTTTCTTTTTTTCCTCTCGTTTCTCTACATCCCAAGTTATGCTGATTAGCATATTTATACTGGTCAAGTGTCAGTGTACTCCATGCTGGACTGACATTCTTTCTATATGACTCTCAATGTAAGATATGCAAATTAGGTAAACTCACTTTTTGGGTGGAAATTAGCATTAAAACACCATTAGCACTCACACCATTCAATTCAGGGACAGCTGTATTGAGGATACTTAATAGCCACTCATATCGATCAATAGCTATACTCATACAGACAGGTACATGTTTGCATTTATTTTTTTGGTAATATTGTATTGAATGCTAAACTATATAGTCAATGAACAACAAACAAGAAACAGGGAAACTATGAAGATTGTTGTTCATTGACTGTAGTTCAGCATTCAATACAATAATACTCTGTAGGCTGTTTGTGAAACTGAAGGACTTTGGACTCAACAACCGCTTGTGTACGTGGGTGCTGGACTTCCTCACTGGCAGAATACAGGCAATGAGGGTTGCTAACTGTGTTTCCAACACCATCACCATCAACACAGGAGCTCCTCAACGGTGTGTTCTTAGCCCCGTGCTGTACTCCCTTAACACCCATGACTGCACGGCCATGAATTCCTCCAATGCTATCATGAAGTTTGCAGATGACACGGTGGTACTGGGCTGCATGAACAATGATGAGATGGCCTACATGGATGAAGTTGCAAACCTGTGTCAGGAAAACTGCCTCCAGCTCAACATCAGCAAAACCAAGGAGCTGCTGGACTTCAGCAGGAGATAGCAGCAGGACTATAAGCCCCTCATCATTAACGGGACTCAAGTGGAAAGGGTGAACAGTTTTAAATACCTGGTGGTTCACATCTCTGAGGACCTGACATGGTCTGAACACATCCAAGATCAGACCAAAAGGGCAAAGCGGAGACTCTACCATCTCAGACGGCTTAAGAAGTTTGGGGTCTTTTCAGGGATTCTAAAGTCTTTTTACTCTGGCGCTGTGGAAAGTATCCTGACACAGAACATTACATCCTGGTTTGTAAACTGCTGAGTTCAGGACTGTCAAGCCCTACAGAGAGTGATCTGTGTAGTAGAACGCTGCTACAGGTCAGCTCTATCATCTATGCAGGACATTTACACCAGAAGATGCAGGACCAGAGCTCTCAGGATTATCAATGACTCCTCTCATCCCAGCAATAGCCTGTTTCATCTGTTAAAATCAGGCAAAAGGTTCTGTAGCATCCTGGCCAGGACAGAGAGATTCAGAAAGAGTTTCTATCCTCAAGCCATAAGACTGTTAAATCAGAACACGCCATTTCATCCATGACCCTCCACATACTTAGACTGGACTGTAAGTTGTACTATGCCATCTACCCGTACCTTGTTTTGGAATTGGTCTGTCATTTAACTAGGCTCCTGTCTAACTTTGGTAATGGCACAATAATCACAGCACTATTGCACCTTAACACTTAATTCTACTTTATTCACATAATTTTACTTATTTATTGTGTTCTAGTATATTGTTATCTTTCAATCTATGACTTTTTGTTAATCTAACTGATATTTTTCTAAATTTGTACAGTTTATGATAGTTTTTGATCAGGATGCATTTCACTGCGTGTTGTCCTGTATAACTATGCATGTGACAAATAAAGAATCTTGAATCTTGAATTGGAATAAATGTGAATTTGAAGATTTATTAGTTATTGTAATATATATTTCAGTTATATAGTTCATAGACAGTTTTTAGTCTGATATTAAGCTTTTATTTTAAAACAGTGTTCATTAATATCTGAGGTGGGTTGGCACCCTGCCCAGGATTGGTTCCTGTCTTGTGCCCTGTATTGGCTGGGATTGGCTCCAGCAGACCCCCGTGACCCTGTGTTTGGATTCAGCGGGTTAGAAATTGGTTGGTTCATTAATATTTCCATGCTGGAAAGGTATTAATTTCCAAATAAAACCGGTTATATTCTAATAATTTTATTTCTATATGTTCCACTCCATCTGAACTAGTGTGGTGCTGAGATGTCACTCGTTGCATGGCTGCACTCGGGTCCTAATCTGGATCCTGAGTTGGTTTGTCATATGGTGGGTGCGGCAATGCACTGTATCAGTATGTGCTCTTTAACTTGTTTAATTATCAGCATTGACCACAGCAATACCAGTAATTAATCAAATAATTTGGGAAGGCTTCTACTTTATTTACCACACCTTTCTTTGTTGGAGGAGGCAGGTGCCCTGCCTTTAGACTTATATCATGGTAACTGAAGCACACTCAATTTAAGAAACAGAATAAATAATTTATTGACAAGCACAAGGATTATAGAAATATAGTAAGTGTGTATATATCTTAAGACACTCTAGTCAGACAAATATACTGTGTAGAGTAACATATGGATGCTGGCTCTTTATTCGCTATTTGGAGTTCTACTTTTTTTGACACAGATGAATAGTTTTCTGATACCAGTTCTTTAAAGGTGATGTCTGATGTTGTGTAGAGTTGTTGCTTTGTTGCTCCTCCAAGTTCAAGTGGAGGATTCATCTTGCAATGGATAGCAATGTTTTTCTTTGCTTCATGATCCTTTGTCTGTGGTGTTCTGTGCTGCTGCTTTCTCAGCTTGCTTTCTTCTGGTAGGCCCTCTCCTGTATTTTCTGCAATTACATAGGAGAGAGTATTCTCCTTTCTGGCACAGAGTTTAGATTCTAAAGTTCCCTTCTTGGAGTGACAGAAATTTCTCAGCTTTTTCAGCCAACTGGCCCACAACTTTGCTTAGCAGAAAAATTGTGCAAAAAAGAAACAGATTTTCCATTCTCATGTTGATTTTCATTTTGATTTAAACCTTTGTTATCAGATAAAGTAAGGAAGATCCTGGTACAAGCTTAAGTTTAGTCCCTTAGTTTGGAATGGAAGTTGGGAGAAAGGTACAGCTAGATGCCTGCATACTTGTTAAATGTGCTTTTTAAATAGGTCTCATGTTCCTCTAAAACATAGCAGAATGGGCAATGCCCACTTTGTCCTGCATGAGTAGACATCAGTTTTAGGTAGATGTCAAGAGAGATAGAAATCGGAAAAAATAACAGGCATACTCTCACAGACATTTTTTTTCCCATTTAAAGAAAACCATTGCAAATTTTAGAAGTACAACTTAGATAAATTAAAGTATAGTAAGTGCATAAAATGCATAATTATTTATCATTATCTGATACTGCAATCAATGTATGGCGTTGTGGTCACTGTGTACTATTGTCCCTAATCCATGGAAGACTGCAGGTCTTGGTACTGAATGTACCATGTGTACATTGAAGTAAACTTGAAACTGAGGAATATAAAGTTCTATTTCCACATAAAGTTTATCGTTATGACTCTGGGGATCGCCACCAATAAGTCTAAATACATTTTTATTTTCTTCTCTGACTCTTGGGTGCTATTTCATTTTTTGGTGAAACACATTCACCCAACTGTCTTCAATGAACAAATGAAAAATATTTTATACTTATTGCCTTATTTGTTACATATTAATCCTTTACCTGATCTAATCATCACCCATTGCACCATACAGTTAACAAAGGTATAAAATTCTTTGTCCAAAGGATACTCAAACAAATTCATGTTGAGATGTTCTATTGTAAACAACTTCCAGTAGATGTTTGTTTCAATAATTAGTGTCTTTAGTGAATACATCTCAGAATAATATGTCGTTTACATGCCTTGGGCCTGCTGTGAAAGGGGCAGACTCCACTTTAAGACCATAAACTGAATTTAAAACATTAAATAATGCATGTATGAGCAGATGTCAGAGAAAATGTAGCTGAGCTTCTTTTCAAAAAAGTAAAACTATGCAACCAAAGTACTTAGAAAACACACATTTTTAAAATAAATATTAAGTCCGTAAATACTCTTCCTCCATTTATCCACAGCAAAGTGATTAAGATTAATATTTGTTCCATAAGATTAAAATCTTCTTTCTGCACTACAAAACATTGTAGGAAGGCACATGCCTAAATTCTGGTGAAATGAAATCTTGCTGCACAATCTTGCATTTTTAAACTTTTAAGCTTACAGTAATAAATGCAACTGGAATTTATTTTCATCAAAACCAATATACACTCCACATAAACACTGACTTGCCAAGGATCTGATCCCACAACCCTGGTAAACTTAATTTTGGCAAATTCCTATCTCAATGCCATATGAAGTTGCAGTAAATGAGCTTTCACTACAAGGACATACTTGGCAGCTTAAAGATTGAACTTAAATGGGCATCATGTGCATAAGCATGGTTTGGTTGTCTTGTGATGTACTGGCCCCTCATTCAGGTGCGGATCCTGCCCTTTGTCTAGTGCAACGGCTGCATGGAGTTGAAGTCATGAAAAATAAAAACAGATATGAAATGTGCATTAGGTTTATAATTTCTTCAAGAAAGAAAGTTTTAAACTGTACAGACTAACAGAATAATGTATTTTACATGTTAAGGTTGGTTATAAAAAGCATGGCTTACCAGAGTGGTAGCCAAGTGCTAAAAATGCAGTACATTTCATGATATTTTGAACTCCCTATTAACAATACGAAATTGCTCTAAGTATAAAATTTTACATTTTAAAGGGGAAAAAAATGACTGTAGGAAGAATGTGTCGTTTTGTACAAACGCTACTTATACGCTTAGGACAAAACTGTAGACTTCTAAAGGCTTCATTATACCGAACCGCGAGACGTTGTGGTGACGTCACAACTCAGCATTTATTTTTTATAAGACGGGGTGCAACCTCCAGTCAGTCTGTCAGAGTCCCTCTGAAACGACATCATGATTAGAATCCTGGTTACACTTTATTGCCTCACTCGTGAGTCATTTATAGTTCGTCCTTTTATGTTCTCCATGGGCACAAACATGAGATTAATTTATATATAGTAAACGAAAACACGCTTACAGTCATTTCTGAAAAAAACGACTGCTTTTACTTATAAAATATCTTTAGCAGGCGTAGTCACTTTGTGTATTTGCCTTTTTCGAAAAAGTACCTAAACCTCATATTTGTATATATGTTAACTTTAGATGCAGCCTTCAGCACGAAACTGAAGCAAAAAGAGCACCTTATACTAACTCCTGGAGAAAATGCAGAAATGATGTGTGAACAAGACGGTGCTGATCAGCAAATGTACTGGTACAGACAACGTGGCGGGCAAGGGATGCAACTGATACTCTTTTCAATGATGGAGAATATTAAAACTGAAAAAGAGCTTGGCGATGACAGATTTTCTGGAAACAGGACGGAGCGAAAGAGTTTCCTCTTAGGCATCATAAATGTACAAAAGAACGACTCTTTCACATTTCTGCGCTTCCAGTTATCACGGTGCTTTAAAAAGCCAAAGCGTTAGCACAAAAACCCATTCAAATAATACAATTCACACTTTGAACAAGAGGTGGCAATTTCTCCTCAAAACTAATTCAACGGCCAACATTCATAGATCAAGTTAATGAAATACTGTGCCATAATCTGCAAAAGGAAAAAAGCAGCATTTTATCTCGATATTGGGAAACATGAAATGGTTAAAGATTTTTTTTTTTTTTTAGATATGTTTCCCCCTCAGGTATGCTCCTACAGGAAGGAGGTATTGCATGTCAAAGAAATGGGCTGATTAAGGGTACATCTGAAGGATAAAAAAAAGAAAACTTTCAGCCTGGGTATAACAGTTTTGGAAGCAGGTAACAACCATCGAAAACGTTGGTACGCCATATAAATTAAATAAATCATATAAATTAAATAAAGTGTCCCTTCACTTATGCCTAGTGCTAAACTGCAATATTTTCACAAACCAGTCATTCTCCTTACCATGCCCTCTATCTGTTCATCGTGGCATGGTCGCAAGACCTTCTGAAAGGCAAAATAAAAATGACACGACATACACAAGTAACGCGACTGTTCGGGATGCGGTTTACTTAGTCACCAATAAGGAAATACCGACTACGCCACCTAGTGAGATTAGGGGCACTACGACCCCTGTAATAAACATTTTCGCCACCCTATTATCACCTTTTTCAGCTCAAAATCTGAAATTCAAAGACAGGCACAAATAGCAACGCTTCAATGGCAATCAAATCTTCATCTTTTATAAAAATGTATTTAAAACGTTAAAATTATTAAAAAAAAAAACTTAAATTAAACTCATTTTGTTCCTTCAGTTTTGGGTAACTGAGTAGTTCGAACGAACAGTCAATCTCCCTGCAGTTTTTATAGCCCGATCCTCCAGAAGATACTGGAGGGTACTGGAGGCTCTGATTCGGATGTTTAGACGCTTTCTGCCTCTATTTGTTGTAGCCTTATTCTCAGGAGGAGAGTCACTGCGCTGTTCCGTCCACTTGAAAGCCATCCTCCTCCTGAGAATGAGGCTACAACAAATAAAGGCAGGAAGTGTCTAAAAATTCGAATCAGAGCCGCCATTACCGATCAATTGCGGTGCCGCTTTGCAACTATCCGTGACTCGGCTAGTAAGGATAACTAAGCAATGACACCCAAACATTTACTCTCACCACTTCCAACTCTTTCAGTGGGATACCGAGCCGTTTCCAAGCCAGACCAAAGAAACGATCTCTCCTGCTTGACCTAGATCTTCTCGGCACACTACTTCGTATAAAATGTCCGAACCAGCTTAACTGGCTCCTTTCGATGCGGATGACCGGCGGCTCTCAACATGTTTCAACAGCTTGCAAAGGAAAATCAGTTCCGCTGCTTTTATGCGCGATCTTTTTTTTTTTCGATCACTATACACACAGCTCGTGGTCATAAGATAAGAAAGTAGATCGACAAGTGAGGGCACTACACCTTTTTTTTTTTGCATAAGGAAAAATGACGGATTTGGATGTGTGGATCCCCATCCTCGCTTCTTTACACTCAGCTGCAAAACTCCTGAGTGTGTGTCTAAAGCGGCCGTGGTGTAATAAAGTCCCAAAAACTCAACAAGTATCAGTACCCAGCAGGTTGGGCAATTGTAGGACGTGTCATGATATATTTTTTATTTGGGAGTAGGCAGCTAACTGACCCCTTGGAACCGGTCATGTTTCAAATGATTGCAGAAATAAGATTACACTAACTCAAGTGGCTGAAAAAGAGTAGTTCCGATGTCAGCTTCATTAATGTGACCCTTTTTAAATGAAGTGACCAAATCATAAATATTTAAGGTGTGTTTTATACTTTGATTTTTTTTTTTTTTTTTGGAAACTCTGTACTTCTACTTCTGTGTCTTAAATAAAACCTATTTTTACAAACAGTGTCAAATATGCATACATAGTATTGTCTGGGATGCCTGTTTTAGGGAAGGCACTTCAAGGGTTTCCTTAGGTCCTGGAATTGGCATGGATCACTCTGCAGATGGGACTCAATAGTGCTGTCAAGAGTTTAAGGAGGCTACATTCCACATAAAGTAGTTAAGAGCTTACATACATACTTGGCAGCTTCAAGGCTGCAAATGCACTATGGCCACAAGTCTGCACACTTTTCCCTTGAAGGAGACAGTTGCATCCCTCTTATGGAGTCAGAGATGAACCAGAACCACTTGCCAGTCAAATGTACATGACTCCTAGGGCAGTGTTTCTCAACCTTTAAGTATTTGCTACCTGAGCTTTTATAACAGTTTTAATCGCGGCCCCCAAACATTTTTTGAAATGTAGATGCATATTTTATTATGTCTACTTAACTTTTATTGACATTTATCTAGTTCACTTTTTGTTAGCTTTATGCTACCTTATCTCAATAAATTATTATTATTATTATTTTTTATATAGTAGCAACTACAGAGCATAGCAGACCCTCCCATCAAACCCCACACACAGCAACACAAGTCACAGTCATGGGTTCAAATGATTGACCAAAATAAATTCTTACAGGCTTCATCCTTTAAGCCAGCACCAAGCAATTCCATTCCTCTATTATGTGTTAATCTTTCTACTCCACTCTCCCCAAGGTGAGCATTGTACTTTTTCTCTCATGATTCCAACAGGGTTCCTTTTAACCTGAACCAATGACTGCCTCCAGTGTCACAACATTTTACCCATGAGCACTTCTGTAGCAGGTCAAACCTCCTTTAAGCAGGGAAATGTTCACCTAACAGAACCCTGTGGTAACAACAGGAATGCCCCCCTCAACTATGACCCCCATACAACCTTGTGGGTATCCAAACTAGAGCCATATCAGAGAGGTACTGCCATCTAATACAGTGGTGGAATATTTCATCATGGGAAACAATCTCTGTTTGTCCATCCATTATCCCAGTCTCTGATCACAGGCAGGGAACTGCACCCATCCTGTTTGGAATACTCCTCCATTGACTTGGTTTGTCCACTATACTGTCTTCAAGACTGGTTAAGTAAATACAGTTCATTCCAGTTTATTGTCAACTATAGCACCTTCTACTGACAGGTGTGTGCGATTCTTAATCATGTGCAATCAATTGAATTGACCACAGGTGAGACAAAAACAAAGCATATAGATATTTCAATGAGGATCAATAGAATGGGATGCAAATGATCAAATTGCAAGTGTCATTTAAAGAGTCTGAATAGTTATGTCAAAAGAATATCTCAGTGTTTTATTTTTAGATTAGATTTGATTAGATTAGATAAACTTTATTAATCCCATGGGGGAATTCAGGTGCATATAGCAACAGAATCATCAAAACAATGATACCACCTCACAGGACAAATAATAAAGGCTATAAATGAATGAATGAATCAATCAATCAATTAATGTATATTGTGCAGAAATTTCAAAATGAACTTAACAAGTAATTTGAGAGGAAGAATTGAATTACTTGATAGCACTGGGCAGAAAAGACCCCTAGAAGTGCTTCTTAGCACAGCATGGTGTAATGAGCCTTTAGCTAAAACTGGTCTGAGACAGTCGCTTCCTAGAGGGGATGGAGGGGATTTTTAATGATGGCATCTATTTTTCCACCATCCTCTTTTCCATAATAGGTTTCAGTGTGTCCTGGGTTCGCCCTGTGATAGAGCAGGCTTTCCTGATAAGTTTGTTCAGGCATTGTGATTCATTTGAGCTCAAGTTACTTCCCCAGGAGACTGCAGCTTAGAATAACACACTGGCTACTATGGGCTGATAGAACATTTCCAGAGTGTCTTTAGAAGTACAATCTGCTCTCATTTTTGTAATTTTGAATAAATGTCCAAACATTTCTAAAAGTCTGTTTTTGCTTCTGCATTCTGGAGTATTAAATGTTGCTTGAAGTGTGAAAAATTAATTTTGATAAGTTATAACAAAATTTTGAAAAAAGTCAAGGGGTCTGAATACCTTCTGAATCTAAATTATATTTTGTCCAGGATTCTTGTTTCCTTTTACTGTTCCAAGACATGGTGTTATGGCTGACATATGATATGATAGATGTGAGAGTTCTTTCATAATGACATATAAGTGTCATCAAGTACAAAAGATCTGTTCCTGACTTGCACTTGTTTTTGCTGGGATAGGCTCAACATCCTGAAAAAATAATTTTGGATAAAACTGGCTTAGAAAATTAATGGATGGGTTTAGTGACCCATGACACTGTCTGGACATCCATGTGTCTAGTGATGTTCATTCCACTCACCTAACAAGTAGAGTGCTTCTGCCTGGGCCCTTGAGATTACTGAATCAAGTTTTATTTCTTCCGCAGTCGTGGACAAAAGTTTTGAGAATGACACACATATTGGTTTTCACTAAGTTTGCTTCTTCAATGTTTTTAGATATATTTGTCACATGTTTCTATGGCATACTGAAGTATAATCACAAGCATTTCATAAGTTTCAAAGTCATTTATTGATAATTACAGTAAGTTTATGCAAAGAGTCAATATCTGCAGTGTTGGTTCTTCTTTTTCAAGACCTCTGCAATTCACCCTGGCATGCTGTCAATCAAATTCTTTGCCAAATCCTTACTGATAGCAGCTCACTGTTGCATTATCAATTCTTGGAGTTTGTCAGAATTTATTGGTTTTTGTTTGTCCACCCACTTCTTGAAGATTTACCACAAGTTCTCAATGGGATTATGGTCTGGGGAGTTTCCTAGCCACAGACCCAAAATTTCAATGCTTTGTTCTCCTAGGCACTTAGTTATCACTTTTGCCTTATCGCACTGTGCTCCATCATGCTGGGAATGGCATTGTTCACCACCAAAATGTTCTTGGATGGTTGGGAGAAGATGGTTGCTCAGCTCAATTAAAGCACTGAAGTAAAGATAGCAAGTAATGAGTACCCAAAATTTAAATTTGTCCTTTCTCTGCTTTGTAAGCCACTGCCCACCAAAAGTTCTCTGCACTTCATTGTTTGTTAGTGTAGTGTTGCTTTCCCTGTAATGTTCCTTGGTGTTGCAAGTTGTCAGTGGATCTACACTGAAAAAAAGTATAAAATTGATGTTGTTTATTTAATGTAAATTTTCTCTTTCAAGCAAATTAGGATTACACATTTAGTGTTGTGGCTTGAAATATTTGGTTTCAGATCTCAATCAAAGTAAAAAAATTGTGTTTGTACCAAAGTAAGTTATGGTGGAGGGAATAAACATAAAAATCCTATTTCAGTTAACCTACTATTTTAGGTTGTTCATGTGCTGTGTGGGAGGGGCCGTTTGTATATTCTTCTGGTTGAACTTTCCAGTGTGCTGGCTTTCCAATTGCCAGAAAAGAAGAACACTTTCCCGAGTGGATTGGACAGGTCTGTTCATTTTCAGCAACAGACTTTTATAACACATGATTTCTGGTAAGCAACCCTGTTTCTCAGCTGTAAATTTTAAGTATAAGAACTCGTAATAAAACATACTTTCAAGAAAGCTGTAGAAACCTTTAATCATTTTTTGTTGTATATTTAAGATTTACACTGCAAAATGCTTGTGTATTTGCACTAGCTTTTTAAATAAATGTAAAAAATACAGCATTGGAATGTATTATGTTCATAATATTTCTAATAGCATAAAAACAGGTTAGACCAATAAAACATTTTAAATTATAATAACTTAAAATAGATTTACTTTAGTATAAAATAAGCGAATTGCACCTAATCACTCTCAATAACTTAAAATTTTGGGTTCAATAAGATAAAAAGAATTATATTGGTTCAGATTGAAAATATTAAGTCTGAATCGTTACCTTAATTATTTTAAGTTGAGGTTATACTTTTTTCAGTGTAAAAATCTGATGGACTTATTCTTTGGTATTAAAGAAAATAATTACTAGTCATTTAAAATTTGATATTTCAAATTAAATTTCTCATTTATTTTAAGGTTGTAGTCCTTTCCAGTGTTATGATTTCTTTGTACAAATTTCCTTGTACAACAGGAAGCGTTCAACGGTCTCTGCCTTAGCTTGTCTTTGATGACGTGTTTCCCGATGAAAGTTTTATGAATTTTTTTGCGCTAAGCCTTCATTAGTGTTGCAAAGATGTTACTTTTATTGCTCTGTGTTTGGACGGTCATTAGATGTAAGTTATACTTCATCAAAACAGAGGCTAATAAACCTCTTACTTTTTTAAAAATATGTTTATTAATTACTGTTATGAATTTGAACCGGTATCGTCTTTTTAAATTATGTAATATATATTTTCCACCTTGCTCAACGATCTGATCGTTTTTGGGAGCAATTTGCTTATGTTCGTATTCATTATTTGTTTTTTTTTTTAATATGTATTAAATTCTTAATTCTCCATTATATCCTCTCGGGGATTATTTCAGCTGTCTCAAATGTTTGGTCACATTTGGATGTACGTATTGCTTTTTTCAAGTACCCATATAATTTGATTGGCGTCCCGTCTGCGGATTTTTCTTGCTTTGCTCCCAATAGGATAGCAATAGAATTTCAGTATTTGATTTTAATATTTTACAATGTTATATTAATTAGCCTTTTTATTTATTTTACAGATGGGGCACTTTTAACAGTAAATCAGTCGCCACTCTTCGTTATCCAGCATAGGGGCACACCAGTTCGGGTGAGCTGCAAGGCGCAGGGTTCAGCTAGCCCTACCATATACTGGTATGAGCAGCGTACCAGTAGAAACCTGCACTTGATGGTTTATTCGGCTGCGCCTGGTTCCGTCGCAGACGTTTCAGACATTCGTTTCAGTTATACGAGGGATGACGCCCAGACTTTCGTCCTTAAAACAGAAAGCCTACCGCAGAACGCGAGCGGAGTTTACTTTTGTGCCGCCAGTCTTCACTGCGATTGAGACACGCGCGACAGCCTGTCAAAAACCTGAGCACTACCGATACTGCGCTGTCTGCGTTCAGCCCCGAGTCAAAAGTCCGGTCTATTATTTTGTTCCATGAAAAACATAACATTTGCAAAATCTGATTAATTGTTAATCATATTGCATATGTTCCCATGCAAGGGTCTGGAGTCCTGTCGAGGGGATTGTTCCTGTCTTGTGGCTTATGCTTTTTGTGATGGGCTCCAGCTCCCCACGACATTGCTCAGGTTTAAGCGAGCTTAGAAAATGTTACGGTATAACATAGTATTGCAAATGTTTAACAGGTTCAGAAGCATGCCACTTTGATATATACGAGTTTTCATTTTGAACTCCGAAATTATTAAATGTATCTGTATATTAATTGCTTGAGGGAGTTTTACTGCATCTGAGTGTTTCTTTTTTATTTTCATTTTAATTGATGTTCATATTATTAGAACATATCACGAAAGCCATCCGCCTCACAAACCTAATTTATATTGTTTCTGTGTCTTCAGTTTCAGGTTCAGCATCTCCAAAAATCTTTCAAAATCCACTTTTCATAGCGAAGTTTCCAGGACAACCAGTTGAGTTTGACTGTGCATTGGAAGGCACTAGCAACCCCAATCTTTACTGGTACAGACAGGATGCTTCAGGAATGCTGGAGCTGCTTCTCTACTCAATTAGTACAGGCTCAGTAGAAAACAACGGATATAAGAATTTCACAGCAGAGAGGCCAGAGGATCTGAAATTTAAACTGAAAATCAAGAGTGTACTTGCCAATCATACAGCAGTGTACTATTGTGCATGGAGTAAGACACAGTGACATAAGCATATGTAGGCTCCATTCAAAAACCCCCCCTTCACTTTATCACTATAAATAAAAGATTTGTATACCTGTATTTTTCATAACCACTGTTATTATTTTAAAAAGTGCTGCTCTCAATAAAAATAGATCAGCCAAAGGAAAATTACTCAAGCAAATATATTATATGACATTTTTCACTTCTTTCCAGATATTTATCTAAACAGAATTACTGACAGGTTAAGTTCTCCAATATTCAAAGTGTGGGCAATTTAAATTACAACCTTTTGGATTTTTTTGGTGGTCCAAGCACTGTTACCTATTAGACAGATAGACAGATAGATAGATAGATAGATAGATAGATAGATAGATAGATAGATAGATACTGATATATATATATATATATATATATATATATATATATATATATATATATACATACATATTTATGAGGGGAAAAATATATATAGTATATATATATAAACATATATACAGTAAAAAAAATATATATATATATATATATATATATATATATATATATATATATATATATACACTGCTCACAAAAATTAAAGGAACACTTTAAAGAAACACATTAGATACATCAGATCTCAATATGAAGTTGGATATCTATACAAATAACGACAGGGCAATGTCTTAGGAACAAAAGGATGCCAAGTCTTTTAATGGAAATAAAAGTTTTCTGCCTACAGAGGGCTCAATAGTGTAGACACCCTAAAATCAGAGTGAAATGAAGATGTGGCAGGCTAGTCCATTTTTCAAAAACTTAATTTCTGCTACTCAAAATGCTTTTCAGTATCTTGTGTGGCCCCACGAGCTTGTATGCATGCTTGACAACGTCGGGCATGCTCCTAATGAGATGACGGATGGTGTCTTGTGGCATTTCCTCCCAGATCTGTATGAGGGCATCCCTGAGCTGTTGTACAGTCTGAGGAGCAACCTGGCGGCGCCTAATGGACCGAAACATAATGTCCCACAGATGTTCTATTGGGTTTAAGTCAGGGGATCGTGAAGGCCATTCAATTGTTTCAATTCCTTCATCCTCCAGGTACTGCCTGCATACTCTTGCCACATGAGGCCGGGCATTGTCGTGCATTAGGAGGAAATCAGGACCTACTGCACCAGCGTAGGGTCTGACAATGGGTCCAAGGATTTCATCCTGATACCTAATGGCAGTCAAGAGGCCGTTGTCTAGCCGGTAGAGGTCTGTGAGTCGCTCCATGGATATGCCTCCAAGATCATCACTGACCCACCACCAAACCAGTCATGCTAAACGATGTTACAGGCAGCATAATATTCTCCACGGCTTCTCCTGACCCTTTCACGTCTTTCACATATACTCAGGGTGAACCTGCTCTTATCTGTGAAAAGCACAGGACGCCAGTGGTGGGCCTGCCAATTCTGGTATTCTATGGCAAATGCCAATTGAGCTCCCCGGTGCTATGCAGTGAGCACAGGGCGCAGTAGACATTTGGGCCCTCAGGCAACCCTCATGAAGTCTGTTTCTGATTGTTTGGTCAGAGACATTCACACCAGTGGCCTGCTGGAGGTCATTTTGTAGGGCTCTGGCAGTGCTCATCCTGTTCCTCCTTGCCCAAAGGAGCAGATACTGGTCTTGCTGATGGGTTATGGACCTTCTATGGCCCTCTCCAGCTCTCCTAGAGTAACTGCTTGTCTTCTAGAATCTCCTCCATGCCCTTGAGACTGTGCAGGGAGACACAGCAAATCTTCTGGCAATGACACGTATTGATGTGCCATCCTGGAGAAGTTGGACTACCTGTGCAACCTCTGTAGGGTCCAGGTATCGCCTCATGCTACCAGTAGTGACACTGACTGTAGCCAAATGCAAAACTAGTGAAGAAACAGTCAGAAAAGATGAGGAGGGAAAAATGTCAGTGGCCTCCACCTGTTAAACCATTCCTGTTTTGGGGGTCATCTCATTGTTGCCCCTCTAGTGCATCTGTTGTTAATTTCATTAACACCACAGCAGCTGAAACTGATTAACAACTCCCTCTGCTACTTAACTGACCAGATTAATATCCCATAAGTTTCATTGACTTTATGCTATACTCTGATTAAAAAGTGTTCCTTTAATTCTTTTGAGCAGTGTATATATATATATATATTGTCAGGGATGCCAGGGGCCATGACCCGGCCGGGACGCCAGGAGGGACCGGAAGAGGGTCAGAGCCCTGCCTGGATCACGTGGGGTTTGCCTTCCGGGTTGCTTTGGGGGCCACGGGTCAAGGGCATGGAAGCCTTTCCCTGTAGGGGCCCGTGGTCACCGCCAGGAGGCACCCCAGTGCCTTGGGGACCTGTTACCCCAGCACTTCCGCCACACCAGGAAGTGCTGGGGGGAAGATTTATGACGGCGCCCGGAGAGCAGCCGGGAGGACAGCCGGCACTTCCGCCACACTGGGGCGTGGCCAGAAGAAGATTGCCGGGAACACCTGGGGCTCATCCGGGTCCTCTATAAAAGGGGCCGTCTCCATTCATTCGAGGCTAGAGTCGGGTGGAAGGAGGACGAGGCAAGAGGAGCTGTGGAGGCGGCCCGAAGACAAGGCATTGTGAGGCCAGGACTGTGTTTGGGGGGTTTGTGCACGTGACTGGGTCTGTGTGACCTATGAACTGGGGTCTTTGTGACCATAATTATTCTTGTAAATATTGTAAATAAACGTGTGGTGGTTTGAGAACAACATGTCCGCCTGTCTGTGTCCGGGCAAAGTTCACATCTGGCGTAGTCGGCAGGATGCTCCGCCTGTTTCAAGGCGGGGACCTGTATATCACAAATTTGTTGTGGACAGCCGGTGCAGCAGGGGACCCCACCCACGTACCACGGGTGCTGCGTGCACACAACCCCGCTGGGTAAAGGAACCCCACGGACCGCCAGGGGTCCGCAGGAGGGCCGTTATTCCCTGATGCGGGAGGGCGGCGTGCCTACAACGAGTGCAGCGGTCTAACAACGAGCGCGCCGTTGCTGGAGGCGCCGGGAAGGCATGGCGTCAAGAAAGGCCACGCCGAGGAGGTGTCCTCGGTTTGACGAGTCCGGGGAGGTGAGTTCCCTGCCTAGCGGCAGCCGGCCCATGGGGGCCGGGCGTGTTTTCTTTATTGCAGACAGGGACTTCCCGGATCCACGTCAGTGGCAGGCGCATGCTGGTCTGCGGGCTCCAGCAGCACAGCGGCAGCCGCGAGGACTGCGGAGGAGGAGACGCTGCAGCTCGAGAGGTGCTGGCAACAGCAAGGCTGCCGGCAGGCACGTCGACACCGCAGAAGGGGAGTCAAGATGGCCGCGGACCAGAAGTCCCTCTCCCTGACAGGCACGCGATTGGACGGTGTGTCTTGTGTGCCCGCCGATGACTGCAGAGAGGCGGGACCAAGGAATGTCCATCACGGGCAGGGGGAAGACCCGATTGGGCCGGAGGAGGAGGCCCACAGGAAGTGGCCGGCGTTGGAGGCTGACAGACAGGTAGGCTCCGCGTCGGTTAACTTCCTGTCTTTGCCGGCTGCTCTGGCGGAGCTGGAGGCGTCCCTTCAGCCCATGGAGCAGCGTGTATTACAGATGCTACGTGCCCTCCGGGCTGAGGTGCTGGAACTGGAGAGGAAGCGGCGCTGAAAACGTTTCGATCAACAACGGGACGGCACAATGCTGGAATCTCCAGCCGGAGAGGTACGGCAGAGACGGTGAGTACAGCCGACTCCGTACAGCATGCGGGAGGGTCTGTTGAAAAAGGCTGTGATGATAACGATCAGTTCTGAGTAAGCAGCCCTCCGACAGGAGGTGCGGCGCCACGGGCTGTATGCGCGGCGAGGGGGGAGTCCGAGAGGACGCTGACTGGAAACGGGCTGCTAAGTGCCCCGGGTCCTAGCGCCCTCTGCCCCGAGTCGGCTGCGGTCTTGCGCCACACTATAGGGACGCAGACGGGAAAGAGGCGCCTTCTTTTCCATAAGGAGTCTCAAACCGTCATGGCGTCCCAGAGTGAACGGAGGAATAAGAGGCTGGGTGCCGATTCCTCCGATATGTTGCGGACGCAGACGGGAAAGGGGCTCGTGTTGGTTAATACGGAGTCGCATATCGTCAAGGCGTCCGAAAGTGAAGGGAGGATTAAGCGGCTGGGTGCCGCCTCCTCCAATACGGTGAGACGCGTTGCTGGGTGCACGCGTACGGCTGGCCGCCCTCTGAGGGAGCAGAGGGAATCCCTGAGGCCGGCGGTGAGAGAGCAGGCGGTGCCGACGGTTCCACTATCGAGAGGGACACGGAAGCCGCGGAGAGGGTGCCGATCAGGCAAGTGCCGGGGTGCCAGTTGGAGGGGGGAATGCTGCCCGTGCGTGGCACGAGCTGGGTGCTTTGGCAGCGGTTCTGCCCCTGTATTCTCTTTTGTAGGGACGGACCCCGCGAGCTGAAGGAACCTTCGCGGCAGAACAGCCCTCTGATGTCGGGCCGTCTGCAGAATGATCTCTGCCGGTGCGCAGGTGCGCCACAGCTGGAGGAGCCTACGGGCACCCAGTGGCTCGGAACAAAGGGGCGTGGAGGTCCCGGAGGGGGTGCCGACCGAGGAGGCCCCGGGGTGCCGGTAAAAGGGGGGAGCACAACCTGTGCGAGGCGCAGGGATGCACCATGGGTTGGTGCTCAGATTGTGTCTCCGCCACTGTCCCTGCAAGGAGTGCGGGGGCGGACCCCGGCTATCCTCGAGTGGGACCCGTTTCGGGGCTCTGCTGCCCTCACGGGACGGGTCGCTCTTACCCACGAGTGGTCTTCGCTGGCTGTGGGGCACTGTCAGGGATGCCAGGGGCCATGACCCGGCCGGGACGCCAGGAGGGACCGGAAGAGGGTCAGAGCCCTGCCTGGATCACGTGGGGTTTGCCTTCTGGGTTGCTTTGGGGCCATGGGTCAAGGGCATGGAAGCCTTTCCCTGTAGGGGCCCGTGGTCACCGCCAGGAGGCACCCCATTGCCTTGGGGACCAGTTACCCCAGCACTTCCGCCACACCAGGAAGTGCTGGGGAAGATTTATGACGGCGCCCGGAGAGCAGCCGGGAGGACAGCCGGCACTTCCGCCACACTGGGGCGTGGCCAGAAGAAGATTGCCGGGAACACCTGGGGCTCATCCGGGTCCTCTATAAAGGGGCCCGTCTCCATTCATTCGAGGCTAGAGTCGGGTGGAAGGAGGACGAGGCAAGAGGAGCTGTGGAGGCGGCCCGAAGACAAGGCATTGTGAGGCCAGGACTGTGTTTGGGGGGTTTGTGCACGTGACTGGGTCTGTGTGACCTATGAACTGGGGTCTTTGTGACCATAATTATTCTTGTAAATATTGTAAATAAATGTGTGGTGGTTTGAGAACAACACGTCCGCCTGTCTGTGTCCGGGCAAAGTTCACATATATATATATATATATATATATATATATACAGTATATATGTGTGTGTGGAGTATAGGTATAGTGCAAAAAATAAATATACAAAACAATGTAGCCAGTATGGAGCACCACCAAACTCCAAATCCTAGGCACAATCACACCCATCACAGTCATGGGTTTCAGATACATTCCTTTTTATTTAGCACAGTTCCTTAAAGAACAGTCAAGCACAGCTAACGTACCACAGCCACACCTAATTTACAGTTCCTTCTCCTTTCTTCCACTCCTCCTTTGAGCTTCATCATATGCCTCCCAAATGCTGACTCACCAAGACACGTGAGACATCTTCTTTTATGTTGGTGTCCTTATAATTGTAGAACATTATTTGACAGCAGCACTTCTGGGTCAAATGGAAATCCCTTGAAATAGGGGTAGCATTCCCTGCTGCTCTCTTTGGTGGCATCCACAGACTCCAACAGTGCTGTCCCACAAGACTGCAAATAACCAGCATGCTAGGTGGGTATTCATTTAGGTATCATAGCCCATGGAGGCTGCCACTTCTTTTGTTGGGCAAACAAATAGTTCATACATGTTACCTCCCACTGTCCCTCCATTATACTGGCCTCCCATTAGGGTTATAAACCTTGGACCACCCCTGTCAGGACACCAGCCCATGCTTAGTGTCCATGACAATAGATTAAATAATTAGGGGGTTGGCGTAATATATCAGAGGTTTAAACTTTTGAAGCCATTCCCTCCTGATGTCACTAAGTCTCACACCAAGAGATCCCTATTGTATTCTTGCATCACATGTTACATCTTGCAAAACATGATGACATTCACAACATGCAGATTCCTCAGTCACTTTTTCTTAAATTGATTGATACTCACAAATATATTTTTGATGCCCATCATTACAGAAATGGCCACTTTTCAAGCTCTCGGCTTCTGTCAGGCTATCCTCAAGGACACTGGATGAGTTTGCGCATAACAAAGTCTGAGCTCTGAAGCCTATCCCTTCAGCTGTTTATTAACTTAGCACAAAGAATCAGAAATGTACATGTATGATTAAAAAAAAGCACCAACAACAGGACATCCTCATTTTAATATTTTTATAAGTGTGATGATATTCAACCCCTATGTCTATTCTGGAAAGTTCAGGATGGACATGCACACACAATGAGTCCACACTGTTAAGAGTTTTTAATGATATTCTTTTAACAGTGGACTCTGGTGACTGTGTACTAGTCAAGCTTCTGGATTTAACAGCTGCCTTTGACACTATAGATCATGAGATCCTCATCTCCTGGCTGGAGCAGTGGATGGGCAACAGAGGTTCAGCTCTCCAATGGTTTAGTTCCTATCACTTGGATAGAAGTTTTTGTGTCAGTATGTTACCTCCATCTCTGCTGCCCTCCCCTGGGGGTACCCAAGGGTTCCAACCTGGGACCTCTTCTGTTCTCCTCAGCACTATTTTCTGGAAACATGGTATTTCCTTTCATCTTTATGCAGACGACTGTCAGGTTTCTTTCTCTTTGACGCGCCTTGGTCCATGCCCTGTCCAGCCCCTCCTTGATTGCTTTATTGACATCAGGAGTTGGATGGCATTAAATTTTCTAAATTTTGATTTGATGAGAACAAGACAGACGTCATGTTGTTTAGTCTGAATGGCATCAGCGGGACCCTTTGCATCGACCTTTCCACTGTGGCTCAATATGAGAAATCCATGATCACAAATTTAGGTGTGAAAATGGATTCTGATTTAAAACTTGATAGCCATGTGAATGCAGTGATAAAATCTTGTTTTTTCCAGTTGAGGCGGCTGTCAAAAATCAAGCCTGTTTTGTCTAAACCCAGCCTTGAAACAGTGATGCGTGCTTTTATACCTTCTTATCTGGATTACTGCAATGCGCTTCTTTTTGGAATTAGCCAGGCATCCATTGCTCACTTACAGCTGGTGCAAAATGCTGCTGCTCAATTTTTAACTGATACAAGTAAGCAAGAGAACATTACCCCAATTTTGGCTTCCCTTCACTTTTCATTTTCAAATCCACTTTAAGATTCTTGTATTTGTTTCTGAATCCTTTAATGATCGATCCCCATTTTATCTGTCAGAACTACTGCACCCACATGTACCGTCTCACTCTCTCAGGTCAGCAGACCAGATACTTTTACTTGTTTCTAAGACCCGATGCAAACTTAGAGGGGATTGGACTTTTTCAGTTGCAGCTCCAAATCTCTGGAATGATTTCCCATTGCACATTAGGCAGGCTCCTTCACTTGCTGTCTTTAAATCTTATTTAAAAACATAATTTTACTCCCTGGCCTTTAACCCAGTGTGAGATGTTGACTGGGAACTTAGTTGACTATCTGTGTGCCTTTTTGTTATGAATTTCTTCAGCTCTTATATGTTTCTGTTTCACTTACCCTTTTGGTTATTATTTTTTATGCTGGGTAATAAATCAATCAATCAATCAATAAATAAATCATCAAAACTGAAGAACAACATATTTAATCCCAAAGCAAATGTATATGTGGGCCTTGATTCTCACTTTTAATGACTGTATGTATTGGTAACTGTCAGATGTTTCCTGGTTATTTTAAAGTTGCATGTTGTAATTTCCTTGGTTCAATCAAATATCCTTTTGGGATAATAAACTTTACTTAACATTTTCTAAACAAATAACTTATTTCTCATTCTTACCTCTTTACTCTCAGTATCATAATCCTATCCTCACACAGCTGCACCTTTGCTTCCAGCTCTTTACCTGAATCAGGGATCTATAATGAGTAGACATTGAATCCCTCCTATCAAGAACATTTCAGGACTATCTCTCTTTTTTAAATAGGACACAAAGCAAAAACTCCTTGTAGTAGACTGTGTGCTACTTCTTAATGATTAAAGAGTAGAGTTCCTTGCCTATGTTCACAGTTTAATTTTAATGAATAACATGGCTTCAGACTCTCAAATGTATGAATCTGTATCACCGGTTGGTAAGGAGATTTTGTTGGTTTGTTTTGCTTTGCCAGCTTTCTTTTTCCTAATTTTAAAAATTGATGATTAAGAAGAGGTTTATCTTCCCAGTAGCATCAATTTTCTACTGATGTAGTATCTGTCTTCAGTGTTGAATATCACCCACTGTCCCCCACCCCACCCCAATTAGCCTTTCCAATGAATTCACTGTGCATATAAGGCCACCTCCTTTTAAAGACCCCTACATTCTTATACTGGCACGTGCAAGAACTGTTTTACTGTCAGTGTAGTTCTATTTCTTCATTTCTAATACTGGGTTTTCACCTGTCTTACCAGTCTGATGTCTCTTCTGAAAATATTACAGAACAGGATACATTTGGGAACTGGATTACAGGCAGTGCTGGACACACTGGACCGTAAGATTCACTGAGAGAGCCTTCAACAACAACAACAACATTTACTTATATAGCACATTTTAATACAAATAATGTAGCTCAAAGTGCTTTACATGATGAAGAAAGAGAAAAAAGACAAAATAAATAAGAATTAAAATTAAAATTCAGTGGCACAAGGGCCATCACCAATATGGGGATGTCATGGAAATGCTGGAGTTGAGTATTTCTAAAAGCAGAATGAGAATGGGGCTATTCTCACAGTTTGACACATGACAGAAAGGATATTATGTTGCATACGGACCCTGCTATACCTGCTATAGTAGGCAAGCTTACTGAGGTTTGACTGCCCGTTTAAATATAAACATGAAAACTGAGACTCAGAACTATATGGCATCCAGGGGTTCGAAGGGGGTCCCTCACTTCGAGGTAATACTACATGTAATATACCTTTCTGACCCTGTAGGGAAGTAGTCACGGATGTGTCCAGATTCATTATATGGATAAATTTATTGGAACGCCTGACTATTACATCTACAGGGACTTTAATGACATTGCATTCAAATACATAGACTTTAATATGGATTTGGCCTCCCCTTTGCAGCTATAACAGCTTCCACTCTTCTTGGAAGGCTTTCCTCAAGATTTTGGAGTATTTGTGTCGAAAGTTGTACCCATTCATTCTGAAGAGCATTTATGAGGTCAAACACTAATATTGGACAAGAAGGCCTGTTTGCAGTCTTTATTCCAGTTCATCCTGAAGGTTGAGGTCAGGGTTCTCTGTGGAGCAGTCAAGTTCTTCCACACCAAACTGATCCAACCATGTCTTTATGGACCTTGCTTTGTGCCCTAGGGCACAGTTATTCTGGAATAGAAAAAGAACCTTCCCCAATCTGTTTCCACGAAGTTGAAAGTATAACCTTGTCCAAAATGTCTTGGTATGCTGAAGTATTAAGATTCTCCTTCATTGGAAGTAAAGGGCCTAGTCTAAACCCTGAAAACAGCCCTACACCATTATTCCTCCTCCACCTTACTTCACAGTTGGCACAAAGCAGTCAAGCAGGAAACCTCCACCAAACCCAGACTCACCTATCTATCTGCCAGACAGAGAAGCGTGATTCGTTACTCCATAGTACATGTTTCCACCCCTTCATCTGACACTTGGCACTGGACTTGATGACATGAGCCTTGCATGCAGCTGCTCAGCAAAGGAAACAAATTGCATGAAGTTCCCACCATATAGTTTTTGTACTTATATTAATGCCAGTGGAAATTTGGAACTCTTCAGTTATGGAATCAGCAGAGCGTTGGCGACTTTTATAAATCAGTCATTGACCCCGCTCTGTGACTTTACATGGTCTTCTGTTTTGTTGCTGAATTGCTGTTGTTCCTAAATGCTTTCATTTTACAATAATATCGCTTACAGTTGACTGAGGAATATACAGCATGGATGAAGTTTCACAAACCGTCTTATTGCAAAGGTGGCATCCTATTAAGTTAAGAGCTTGAAGTCACCAAGCTCTTCAGAATAAACCATTTTGTTTCACAAATGTTTATAAGTGGAGACTGCATGGCTAGCCACTTGATTTTAAACACCTGTGGCAACGGGTCTGATTGAAACTCCTGAATTCAGTAATTAAGAGGTGTGCCTCGATGATTTTGTCCATATAATGTATGTTTTTTCAAAAATAGTCACCCAGAATGAAAATTTACTCAAATAAGTTGATATTTCTTGTAAGCAGCTTTGGATAAAAGTGTCTGCCAAGCAAATAAGTGTAAATGTAAATGATTCTTGGACAAGAGGACTTAGTGGGCTTTACAGCAAGCAAATGCATTAGACACCATGCAGAAGTTTTGTAATTTCTGTATGAGCTGGACTTAGTGGGAGAGCTAGAGATTTGCTGTGCCTGTCAGGTAAAATAATTAACTAGTCCATAATCATCTGGAAGTTATTAGTTAAAAACTGGACCCTGTAGTGGTCTAGCATTAAATTTGCTATTGCACAGCTTTTCCTTCTTTATGTCTCAGATATTCTTAGTCTTTTTAGCTTGTCATCAAAGTAACTTTTATTTGGCAATGGTGTTGAATAACAAAAACTGAGTGTCTTACCAGACACATTTAGCTTTGAAACATTTAAATCAGTATTTCTTTGAGGATAAAACTGGAGAATTGTAAGCTAGTATTAAAACACAGGAAAATATAAAAAAAAATGATGATGCAAGTATAAGTTGATAACTTTAAATTATATCTTACTATTTTGATTATTTGCTTTAGTACTAGTTTGCATGAGGGTCTCTTTCCCTTAAGTAAATCAAAAACATTCAAATTTATATGAGCAGCATATTATATTTCATGGCTTCCATGATGTGATGGATCATGTGGCATGTGCATCACAGGCTTATAGACTATACAACAGTAGAGTGACCAAACATGGAATAGTGGCAACCATGAAATACAAAAACACAAATGGCATCTCTTGAGCAAAACAAACACACAATATGGCATTACACACACAACATAAATATACAAAATGGCAACACAATAATTTCACTGGGAAAATGGTAACAAATATACCATATAGGAATATTAATTAACAATGTGTCAAAGCATACTCCAAAAATGTATTAATGATGATTTCTTCTCCGAAATATTGTTCAAGGGTATTACAGTGGTACCTTGGTATACATCCACTTTGGAATAAGTCCAACTTGGTATACATCCTGTTTGGACACGAAACATTTTGCTTGTTATACGACCTTTGTTTGGATTACGACTCACGTGCCACCCTTGTTTACCTCTCTCGAGACAAAGCCACAACTGCCCACAAGCGTCAGTACGCCAGTTGCTAACATTCAGTGAACAACCCCGCGCTATAACTGTATGTGAATTTTCACATGATTTTGCATTTTTTCACATAAATTTGAATTGATTGTTGAAAAGTATTAAGGTGGCATGGGTATCTGGGACATGGCTGCTGCATACCGTATGCTGACAATGATGGTATCTATGATTGTGAAAAACAAAGACGTTATTAAAAAGTAAATTAAGGTTAAATTTTCATTTATTTCATCTAATTGCTTTTGTATTGATGTATTTTAGAATTAAGCAGTGTTTAAATTATTTTACAGTATACAACCCCATCAATGTATAATATGCCAATAACAATACTGCTAGAATTTTTTTTCATGGGAACGAATTAATAATTGTCCCTTAATTTCTTATGGGAAAAAGTTGTTTGGTATACGTCCTGTTTGGTATAAGTCAAAGGGTCTGGAACGGATTAAGGACGTATACCGAGGTACCACTGTATTTTAAATTTGTCTAGGTTCTAGGTTTGATCTTGTTATAGGTATAATCTTGATTATGGTTTCAAGTTTGGAATTGGCCATGTGTGGCTTCTGTTTAAAGGGTACTTGAGCCATGTTTTTATTTCTTCTGTCTTTAAACCTAGAAATTGTGCAAGATTCAAAATGTACTTTTTGTGAATTTCCATTGATTTAATTCTACCTTTGGTTGATTGCACTTTGAAGGGTTTTAAGCATTTCTAATTTATTTTAGTCTGTGTCCTCTACATTATTGAGGCACAAAACAGGGGCATTTTTCTTCATAAACATTTTCATATATTCAGTTCTTTTTCTGGCACAATCTAAAAATAATCTATTTGATCATCAGTATAGAGATCTTCACAGCACAATCTGGAGTGCAGCAAAAACTGGTGAGTGCTTCTGCTCTGGAAAGTGTCAAAAGATAAACAGATAGGCCGAAATATATAAAATAAAGAAACCTAGGAAACTGTGCAAGTACTTCTTCTCATTTATTAACTTACATATTGTTTGCTTTAGCTAACAGATAGGTTTGAAAAACACAGCTCAGACTTTCCAGAAAAAGGTAACTTTGCAAGATGGCAAATCAAAAACAGAAAGACAATAAAAAGAACAGTTACACAAGCCTGAAAGCCACTGCACTTTGAGTCTCTTAACAATACTGAAATTGATAATGAAATCAGTAAATGAAGAAGAATGTAACAGTTTAGTACATTAGAACAATTTTGATTAGTACATTTCATTTACTCAGCTTACCTATCCTGTTTTGAAGGTTCCTGAAGTACTACTCTTTAGTACTCTGTCTGATATTTATGCATATGTAATTCTATGCTTGAAAAAAAATTAAATCTTGACATTTTTACAAAATTTACCCTTAATGAATTTTCATCTGTGTCCACATTATGTTGTTGAAGTTCTTTTCAAATATATAGCCAGTATCCACCATACTAATTCTATGTTATAATTTAAAGTTCTATTTGCTAGTTCTGTAGTCTGTGTTTGCTTAAGCTGGAAAGGTTCAATGTTCTCCTCGTTGCTCATATCTCACTCACTCACTTTAAGGAGATTAAAACTCTTCACAGCACTCCAGAAAAAAAACTTCTATAGTGCATTATATACTTTAAGTGAAACCTAACTTAACTTGTGCTTAACAGATCTTGCAACATAACCTAACGTCTTATTAGCCTTTTAATTTTTTTCTGTACTATGTCTGATGTAGATAGTTTTCTCATATAATGTACGTTCAAGATCCAAGCCACCACTGTGTTTTCAGATTTAGCATATTTATTTCCTTTCTGAATTTCTTTACATTTAACATACTTTCTTTCAGGGCCTGAAGTGGGCTGGTATGAAACAGTACTGATTACCAACACTTCTCAATTATTAGCAGTTGTGTACCGGCAGTGTTTTTGAGCATACCAGCTTGTACCCTATGTATACAAATCCACCCACCCCAAATCTTTGAATGTCAGCTTGATACTCTGAGGTTGATCAAAGACTTGTAGTCTACTGTGCTGCTTGAAACTTCTTTTTCAAAATGAACTTTGCACTATCATGAAGCATAGGATACTAGCACTTGTTCCACTTCAGGTACTGCTTACTGTACATTAAATATCATCTGCCATAAACCTGTTCAAGAATTTATTCTGTCTGAATTATGTTGAATTTCATCAAGAGCTAGTTGTGATTATTTAAATAGCACTCTCTGGTGGAAACCAACATGTTTACACTTTACACCATTTATGTTTTATTTTTGCCTTTTAAACTACATATGTTTGTATACTATTGTTTCAAAAACCTAGAATATTTATTTTATTTTACTTTTTTATTTCCCTATGTGTGGGTGCATGTGTTTGTATGTGAGGGTTGAAGTTAGCATGGTATATGGCTGTAGTGTGCTATAGCAAGGCAAATTCATTTTGAACAAGCGTTCCATATCTTGCTATACTGGTTTTAAATTGTATCTTTAAACACATTACTGTTTTTAAAAATACATTTAATTTTATATGGGAATATAAAGGAATACAAATCCACCCATCCATCCTCTTCCGTTTATCCCTGGTCGGGTCGCGGGGTAGCAGCTTGAGCAGAGATGCCCAGACTTCCCTCTCCTCGGCCACTTCTTCTAGCTCTTCCAGGGGAATCCCGAGGAGTTTCCATGCCAGCTAGGAGGCATAGTCCCGCCAGCGTGTGTTTTGGGTCTTCCCCGGGGCCTCCTCCCGGTTGGACGTGCCCAGAACACCTCACCAGGGAGGCGTCCAGGAGGCATCCTGATCAGATGCCCGAGCCACCTCATCTGACGCCTCTCGATGCGGAGGAGCAGCGGCTCTACTCTGATCTCCTCCCAGACGACTGAGCTTCTCACCCTGTCTTTAAGGGAAAGCCCAGACACCCTGCGGAGGAAACTCATTTCAGCCGCTTGTATTCGCGATCTCGTTCTTTCGGTCACTACCCATAGTTCATGACCATAGGTGAGGGTAGGAACGTAGATCGACTGGTAAATTGAGAGCTTTGCCTTACGGCTCAGCTCTTTTATCACCACAACAGACCGATGCAGAGCCCGCATCACTGCGGATGCCGCACCGATCCACCTGTCGATCTCACGCTCCATTCTTCCCTCACTCGTGAACAAGATCCCGAGATACTTGAACTCCTCCACTTGGGGCAGGATCTCTCCCCCAACCCTGAGAGGGCACTCCACCCTTTTCCGGCTGAGGACCATGGTCTCAGATTTGGAGGTGCTGATTCTCATCCCAGCCGCTTCACACTTAGCCGCGAACCGAACCAGAGAGAGCTGAAGATCACGGCCAAGAATACAAATGAAAAATAAAAACCTAACTTTACAGTCATTATATATCACTTGGCATAAAAAAGAATTTTAGGTTAAGCACTTAGAGAAAAGTCAAAAATTGCATATTGTAATCTTTTTAGTCAGCTAATAAAAGATGTCATTTTGCTTGACTTTCCTTTATACTCATAATGGCTAACACGGTACAACACCCTAGTACTACAGGTTAAGCACTTAAAACTTTCAAAATGACAAGAATGTACAAACACTATTACATATGTACCCTTATTTGCTAAATACTATTTATTGTTTTGTTATTTTCTTACAACTTATACTTCACTTTGTTTCAAGATAATACTATTTCTTGACTTATCAGACACATATACAAAATAAATAGAAATAATGTTATTGCACAAGGCCATTTTGTTAGAAACTCAAAAAAAATAGGCAACACATTCAGTGAGTTTGATAGTATTATTTAAATTTAAAAATGAGGGACAGGTAAAAAAAAAAAAAAAGTGAAAAGTGTGCTAACACCTGTGTTCAACGATTTTTCTTTTCTTTTTGAAAAACAGACACAGCTGACATCTTAAAATAGCAACTTATCAGTAGCACGAAAAATAACAGGTATTGTGCTTCAAATCAAACTGTTATGGAAACTAAAACCATGTTTCAGTTTTATTGAAGAGTGGTGCCATCTATCTAAAAAATAAGAATAGTCCAATTGGTGTGAAGCAAAAAAAAAGCTTTCTGTTACCACGATGTGTCAAGTGCTATTTCCATTTTAAATTATTAACAACACTTATTTCACAGAATGAGATTACTTTATTTAACCCTAACAACATTATTGGGTCAAATTTAACCCATTCAGGGTGTTAATTTAATTGAAAATTAGATTACATTAAATCTATTCAGAATTTTCCTACAATTCTGCAAATTAATGAACATAAGTGGTATATCTTAAACATTTTTTTTTTTACCTTACCATGCCCTCTGGAACAATTTTGACCAACCACTGTTTTTAAGGGATTTCCAATTGCTTTTAGACTAGTTTGTTTGTTCACAATCCACAAAAAATATTTAGTATATAATCTTTTCAGAATTTACAGGCTTTTACAAATGTGCCCTGACTTTACAAGAAGCAAAAAACCTTTCAAATTTTACATTATTATACAGCTGCTAGACATATTGAACACAGCAATGTCCTTCAGGTCACTTTCGACTTTAATGGATTTTTAAGAGCATTTAAGCAAGTGCATTCTGAGCCGAATACAACACCTACATGCCATCTTTTCAACTTAGAGATGTCACAGATTTCAGTAAAGTGCCATAATTTAACAAAAAGCAAAAAAAAAAATCTTTCCAAATGTCACAGATTTGTACAGTTGGCACATGTTTTGAACACTGCTGTGTTCTTCAGGTCAATTTACCCACCAAATTTCTATATTTCTTGAGCCAATGTAACAGCTAAATTTCTCCTTGGGACAAGTAAAGCAGTATCTATCTATCTATCTATCTATCTATCTATCTATCTATCTATCTATCTATCTATCTATCTATCTATCTATCTATCTATCTATCTATCTATCTATCTATCTATCTATCCACATTAGTGGATGGTCCTCTTAATTTTCAATGAAGTTTAATCTAATTTAGACCAGATACTGTGTATTTATATACCATTAAAACACTCATAATGTCATCTAAAATTTAGATAGTCAATGGTATACAATAGATTCATGGTGAAAAATCTGATGTCCAGGGCAGCTAAAAAGTGGTGTCAGAGTCAGGTCAAAAAAGACCCAGAAATCCCAACATTGAGTCAGCACTTGAAGATGTTGTGAGAGCCTATCCCAGCAAAACTCACTAAAAGGCATTAAACAACCTGGACAAGTTGCTGGTCAATCATAAGAATCACTTATGCACATTCATATACTTACTATATGCCATTCACACATACAATAGTGTACTATACAATATAATAGAGGTTAATAGAAAAAGAGTTTATTTCAGCAGTGAGGTATTCCACTAGAACACAGTCACAAAAACATACATATGTATTTTCAATTGAGAGCTGAATACTTCTTTAATGAAAGTGTTCAGAAATTCCTTGGAGCAGAATACATAACCAAAAAGATATGACCAAACTGTGATTCCCATTATACAATGGAACATCTTACAACTGACTATGATGTGGTTGGGGGTTGGCATATTACCTCTAAATCTAAAGTAATGTCCCTCTCTCTAAAAGCAATGACTTGCGCACCCTAATTTTGGGTAAAAACCTCATCACCTGCTCTATGCAGAGGAGTTTATGATCCTAGAGGTCTTATTCACAAGTGAGGGAAAAGGAAATGTTAAGATTAACCAGTTAATCAATGGAGTGGTTGCAGTCTTATTAAAATTATATCAGGCCATGGTGGTTAAGTCAAATATATGTTTTCAGATCAAGCTTTTGGTTTAGTCAGTCTTCACCTTTATCTTCACCTGTGGCTATAAGTTATGAATATTGAGTGTAAGAAAAACAGGGGGAGAAGAGGAAGGTAAATAGAGTGGAAGTGAGGGTAATAACTTTAAATGTTGTCAGTATGACTGGTAAAGGGAGAGAGTTACCTGATATGATGGAGAAAAGAAAGGTTGATACTGTATATAGAGACCATACGGAAGGGGAGTAAGGCCCGGTGTATTGGAGGTGGGCTCAAATGGTTCTACCGTGGTGTGGATGGGAGTGGAAATGGGGTATGGGTTATCCTGAAGGAACAGCATGTCAACAGTGTTTTGGAGATGAAACGACTGTCATACAGAGTGATTATAAAGCAGGAAACTGAAAGTGTGATGATGAATGTTGTTAGTACATATGCCCCACAAGTTGTTCGTGCGATGAACAAGAAAGAAGATTTCTGGAGTGAGTTGGATAAAGTGGTGGAGAGTGTACCCAAAGGGAGAGAGAGTGTAGATTGGAGAATGGATTTCAATGGACATTTTGGTGAAGGGAACAGAGTTAATGAGGAGGTGATGGGTGGGTTTGGTGTTAAGGAGAGGAATGAAGAATGTCAGATGATAGTGGATTTTGCGAAAAGGATGGGCATAATGAATCAGGAAGTGCAACAGATTAACAAGGAGGAAGTAAGGGCAGGTATGAAGAGGGTGAAAAATGGGACGGCTGTTGGTCCCGATATCTGTAGAAGCATGGAGGTGTTTAACTCTTTCAGAGCAGATGTCGACTTTTGTTGAAATTCAAGGCTAGAGGACTGTAAGCAGCTGTAAACTGTGACAAAACTCACCATTACGTTTCAGTTCAACTCTCTTTGTTAGAAACATGAGTAGCAAGGAGCAAACACCTTCTAAAATGACATTGACATCTGGCGAGAGACCAAAGCAAATGTGCAAAGCAAAATACTCATGTTTAGCGTATTATCGTTGAATCCAACTCTGACTCATCTGAATCTGAGTTTGATACAAGTAATCTGGAGATGGAGATCAAAAAATGAAAGGGAGGTATTGGCTTCAGCTAATTGCTTCCATGCTGTTTGCGGTGCTGAACACGTTCGCATAGCTGATGCACCTAAAACAAGATTCACCTGGGAGAACCACAATTTACAATGACAAGAGATACAAACCAGATTGTGTTGCACTGCAACTGCCATTGCTGTCTTCCCACTGTGCAAAGATAGCCAGGCATCCAGCTCCCGTGCAGCTGCCAGAAACAGCAAACAGAGCAAACAGGTAGTGACAGCAGCCACAGCATGCAGCATCAGACATTTTTTATTCATTTATGTGTGAAACCATTGCTTTTTGTGCTTTTCAGAAAACTGAGTTTTTTGGAAAAATATTCAGCCCTCAAAGAGAGATGGCAGTGGAGTTTTTAATCTGATTGTTTAATGCAATCTTGGAAAGTGAGAGGATGCTTAAGGAGTGGAGAAGAAGTGTACTGGTGCTGATTTTTAAGAATAAGGGGGATGTGCAAAGTTGTAGTAGCTATAGACGGATAAAACTGATGAGCCACAGCATTAAATTATGGTAAAGAGTAGTGGAAGCTAGGTTAAAATGTTGATTAGTGAACATTAATATGGTTTCATTCCAGGAAAGGGCACTACAAATGCGATGTTTACTCTGAGGGTGTTGATGGAGAAGTATAGAGAAGGACAGAAGGATCTGCATTGTGTCTTTTGAACTTAGAGAAAGTATATGATACAGTGCCTAGAGAAGAGGGGTGGTATTGTAAGGAAATCGGGAGTGACGAAGAAGTATGTTAAGAGTGGTACTGGATATGTTCGAGGGAAATGCGACAGTGGTGAAGTCTGCAGTAGCAATGGCAGATGCATTCAAGGTAAAGGTGGGATTACATCAGGGATCAGCTCTGAGCCCTTTCTTATTGGCAATGTTAATGGACAAGTTGACAGATAAGATTAGACAGGAGTCTTCCATGGACTATAATGTTTGCAGATGACATTGTGATCTGTAGCAAGAGTAGGGAGCAGGTCGAGGAGACCCTGGAGTGGTGAAGATATGCTCTAGAGAGGAGAGGAATAAAGCTCAGTAGGAACAAGACAGAATACATGTATGTAAATGAGAGGGAGGTCAATGGAATGGTGAGGATGCATGGAGTAGAGTTGGTGAAAGTGGATGAGTTCAAATACCTGGGATCAACAGTACAGAGTAACGAGGAATGTGGAAGAGAGGTGAAGAAGAGAATTCAGGCAGAGTGGAGTGGGTGGACAAGGGTGTCAGGAGTGATTTGTGACAGACAGGTACCAGCAAGGTCTAGAAGACGGTAGTGAAACCAGCTATGTTATATGGGCTAGAGCTGGTGGCACTAACCAAAAAACAGGAGACAGAGGTGGCAGAGATAAAGATGTTAAGGTTTGCATTGGGTGTGACAAGGATGGACAGGATTACAAATGAGTATATTAGAGAGTCAGCTCAGGTTGGATGGATGGGGGACAAAGTCGGAGAAGCGAGATTACGTTGGTTTGGACAGAGGAGAGATGCTGGGTATATTGAGAGAAGGATGTTAAGGATGGAGCCACCAGGTAAGTGGAAAATGGAAAGACCTAAGAGGAGGTTTATGGATGTGGTGAGAGGGGATATGCAGGTGGTGGATGTAATGGAGCAAGATGTAGAGGACTGGAAGATATGGAAAAAGATCATCTGATGTGGCGACCCCTAACGGAGCAGCTGAAAGAAGAAGAAGCAGAACTCAAAGAATGATATCAAAAATATACACAGATCCAATAATTAATTCTGGGGAGAGAGGAAAAGAAAATACATGTATCATAATTATGTCTATCCTAAATTAGTTGACACTGTTAAAATATATATTTCAGGAGTGTTCAAACCCAAAATCCCTAGCAATGCTAAAGAAATTGTAGGCTACTGAGGAAGAGATATTCAGAATTAAGGTGTTTCAGTCTTTCCAAATAATAAAGTATGGTGCTAATAGAATTATAAGAAACATGTCACTTATGTAATAATAAATAAGGATGTATTAAGCTAACTGAACAAATGTAATTTAATACAGACACTAGGCTGTAAGTGTGTATTCCTGTAAGACAAATGTACTAAACTAACTTTTAAGGTAGCTTTTGATATTGTATAACTTTATTAATATTATTATGTGTGATGATCATTATGTGCGAAATGTAAGCTATAATAAGATTCTTAATTTTAAATTGTAACTGCCACATAGCCGTTGAAGTGTTGTAACCTTGATGGTGCAGAAGAATAGGGAAGTACATGTTTTGCAAAGTGCTGTCTCTGTAACTGTCTTGCAAAACTAGCCATAAAGACCACCGTGTACTTCTGCATATAATGATTTAATGTGTCATCTTAAGCTACTTGCAAACTCTGTGTGACCTGAAATTGAACTGCCATACTTCCTCTTTTTGTTTGTTAAACAAACTAGTATAAAACTGAGCTAACTCCCTTCTTTGGACAGGCTGCCTGATCTGACCAGTCAGTGGCACTAAGCTGGGGGGTTGAATAGGGAAACAGTCTCTCTACCACCAAGAATAAAGAAATTGAATTAAAAGAAAATTTTAATTTAAATTGGTTTTTATCTCCTGTGTTTCCAACTTCAGCATCCACACTATAAAAATGATGTTTTTGAGCAGGAAAGTTGGACTCATTCACACATTGTGACACGATGAGTAGCTTGGCAATGTGGAAGAGCAAATAAGTAGAAATGCTCCCTCTCCAGGATAGTTTTGAGGTGGTTTATCCATGTAATAAGGATATGCCCTGGGTGGAGGCATACAAGGCACAAACCTATGCTACTGTTAGAAGTTGAAGAAACAGCTTCAGATTATCCATCCATCCATCCATTTTCCAACCCGCTGAACCTGAGCACAGGGTCATGGGGGTCTGCTGGAGCCAATCCCAGCCAACACAGGGCGCAAGGCAGGAACCAATCCCGGGCAGGGAGTCAACCCACCACAGGCTTCAGATTATGATAAAGGAATTAACGTATATTGCTTGACTAGCTTCGGAGCATTTTACCCTGGGAATAACAGAAACAAGTTGCTGAATATAGGGTGGCCTGGCCTGTCTAGTTTAGTATATGGCCACTATAACCATTAGGATAAGCGAATCAAAAATTAACTAAAGGTATTATTTGATGTAAATGTAATCTGTTTTTTTTTTTTTTTTGACAATGTAAGATGAGCTTTACTAATATTTCTAAAAATTTGATTTCCATTTTGTTCTAAAGTTGATACTTAATAATAATAATAAAAATTGCTTATGAAGGAATCTGAAAGAGATGTTCAAAATGAAAAAGGGCAATGAAGTAAAGTATATGCTTTTAACTTTGCCCTTAATTGTTAAAGGAGTCAAAAACATGAGAGCTAAGAATGTCCTTTTCATAAAGAAACATATTTATTACCCCTAGTCATTGAGAGCTCAGAATGTCCTTTCCTCCTGAGATTTGATCAGTAAGGTAAACAGAGTATTATTAAATTAATTTAATCTTCTGAATTAATAAAGACTGATTTGATGTAAGCCTTAACTGATCAAGCTTAAGCTTCTAGCACTTACCCCAACAGAATGTTTACAACATTTTTCACTTTTCTTCTCCATCTGCAAGTTTTTAAATAGTAAACATAATAATATGTTTCACAAAATCAAACACCTCTTGTTTTTTTTTTTTTTGTTTTTTTTTTGATCAGAGGTCGAGATAAGAAGCAGCATTCTAACGGTTTCTACACCCACATACAAAAGAAGGAAGGAAGTGAAGGAACACAAAAAAGTAGCTTCACACTAACTGGAGCGGAAGTGGTCCCTTACCTGTTTTTTGTTAAAGTCTGCTAACCTACTTAATCATTCCTAACAAAAGAAATCGGAACTCTGCTATTCTGTTCTTTTTTTCAGGTGATGTGTGAATTATTTTGCTACAACGGAGGTTGCACCATTTTTACAAAATTAGCACATTTGTGTCAGCCAGGGCCTATTCCACCAGCTTTATGTGTAATGCAGGAGCAAACTTTGAAAGGAGTGCCAATCTATCAAAAAGTCCACTCATGGACACTCACACCAACACTGTCACTCAAATGGGGCCAAATTAAAGTCAACATTTCACCTAACCTACCATTGCAGGCCCAGTGGCCTGAATTCCCATACTTCTGAGATGTACTAACATAAATGGTATGCTGAAAAGTGGATATTGCGAAATGAAAACTAACTCAAGCTCACACAGAGGGGCACTCTCATAAAATGAACCAACAACCTTGTGGTTTAAGATACAATGGCTTAGAAACTACACCACACTGCCCACAACATTGAAGAAGATCATCAGATTTTTTATATTTGTAGGGATTTTTTATTAACTTGATTGGGTTTGGAAAATCTTTCAGATTTCTTTGTTTTTGAAAATGATATTAATTTCCATCCATCCATTATCCAACCCGCTATATCCTAAGCACAGGGTCATGGGGGTCTGCTGGAGCCAATCCCAACCAACACAGGGTGTAAGGCAGGAAACAAACCCTGGGCAATGCACCAGCACACCACAATGATATTAATTTTTGTGTTTTAATTCTGTTTTAACACCAGACACCAGCTTCCTAGCATTATCTCACAGCCTCTTCAAAACTTTGCTCAAGTGCCTTCACTCTTACCCTGAACAATCTTACTTCAAATAACAAAGTATACAATTTAACACTGCTTAAGGAAGTTAAGAGTATAAGCGCTGAAGCTTATTTGGTAAACTGATAGACACAAACCAACTTTAAACAAGAAGGCTACAGGTTCAATCCCAGTTACTAACTACACGTTTATCCCTGTCAACATGATGTGATAATCACATTAAAACTGATAGCACAATAACAATTGAAAACAAAAACATAAAATAGTGATTTCTACATTTATTCTAATAAAAGCAATATAAGTAAGTGTACATCTGAATGAGAGCTGGTAATCATACTCTGAAAAACCTCTTCTGCAGTGTATGTGATAGTATAATTTGTTTTTAGCCTTCAAAAGTACTTATTTTATTAATGACAGAGTACAATTTTTAGTGATTCTTTTATTCAATTAAGACAATAGATACAAAACAAGACATGATTACAATAGCTGCTTATCTGGCTTTTTTCTAAACATAAAATATAATGGCAATCCAAAATGTTAAAGTTTTTGTATATCAAATGAGATCTAAACAAAATACAATAACAATTTTGACAGCTGGTAATTTTTAATGTACTGTGTAATGAAATACAGTTGAAAATTAAAATATTGGATAGAAATTAGCTCTTTTTTAGGATTGTTTTCTTGAAGATGGCTGCAGAGAAAAAAAAATAAAGGAGAATTAGCAACATTATCAATATATTGTTTATAGCGAAAAGTACAATATCCATGAATTATAACTAACACTACTTCTACTACAGGTTTATGATTAAAGCACAAGCCAAATGTGTGCATTGTTTTCTCATGATGTATAACAAGCAAAAATATATTAAGAGGTTTCAACAAAGAAGAATTTATGAGCTCTTCAGCATTTCAACATTTATCTATGATGCCTTCTTTCAAGTATATGACATACTGATCAAAGTGCTTGTTAGGATCCTGTTATATACTTTATAAGTAATTGTCTGATTGTTAATGAACTCCAATTCTGAAGTGTTAAGACATCTTTTTGTGAAGTTTGATAAACACTTACCTTTAATTTCCACATGAGGAATGTAATTAACAATCCATAAAGAATGCTTTTGAATGTAAACAAAATATATGCAAACTTCACACTGTTTACATCTTTCTTGAAACAACCTAAAATAGTCCAGAAGTAAAAATGTTAAATGTAATGTTTATTATGTTTATTTCTGTAATGACTTCCCACATAATTATAAAAAAATACTGTATAAAAGCCTCACAATTGTAAAATGAAGTTTTCAAGGCACTATATGCTATATGTGTATCAAATCCTATAAAAATAATCCATATTTAAAAGAAAATTACTTTAAACATGCTTTTTTGATTTGGAGCAAAGGGAACCTGAGTCTACCTGGAAATAAAAATATAAAGCAAAAGAAATCTGTGTTTGTATTTGAAGAAAAATTTGGGCCATATGGATACATTTCTAGATTTTTTTTTTTTTTTACATAATAGATGTTTGTTCTCAGGATTAACCAATACAATCAATTAAAAATATGTCATAACTAAGTCTGAACAACAACATTAAGTGTCCTGTCTGAATAAAACTTTATTAGATTGTCAGATGTTTTCAATAGATTAACATTACGATCCTTACCTTTTCCACTGACGTAATCTTGAATAAATACGGCATTATCCGTGTCATTGTAAAACTTTGTCACACAAGTGAAGACATTATCCTCATTACACCATTCACTCTTTCGGATCCTCAGTCTGCTGCTGATGCTGTAATTGCCAGTTGATAATCTGACTGCATTATGATCAGATTTAACCCCAGAAATTCTCTCTTTATTATTAATTTTCCAGCTAAGTTCAATGTGGTCCGGGTAAAAATCTGTGGCCAGGCATACCAGAGTGATATATTCCTTGCCTGTAACTGCAGGTTCAAGTATTTTAACATTTGGCAGAGAAATAGCATATTCTAGAATGAGAGAGAGAGAAAGAAGACAAAACTTAATCAATAATAATAATAATAATAATAATAATAATAATAATCTAGATACATTAGAGTTAGCCTATGAATGTGTATAAGAATCAAGTTTTGAAACCTTCAAGAACTGTGCCACATTGCCAATAAACATATCCAGTTTGACTAGGTGAGCGCTTTATTTCTTCTTTCAACTCCACTAGCTACATTTGACACTTTCTTTGCTTTCCTAAACTACTAACACAATAGTAATACCAATTTGACAGACAGATAGATAGATAGATAGATAGATAGATAGATAGATAGATAGATAGATAGATAGATATGAAAGGCACTATATAATAGATAGATAGATAGATAGATAGATAGATAGATAGATAGATAGATAGATAGATAGATAGATAAAAATAGGCTGATTTCTTTTTCCCTCTCAAAATATGCATTCAAATTATGTTAGAATTTCTGTGTATGTTAAAACCTGTCTTGTCTATATTTGTTATTGTTATTTTATTTTATTACTGTTTTTGAATGTAACAGAGTAGGCAGATTTAATGTTTTCTGTCTCTAATATGACTAAAGCTTTCAACATTCAGCCTTAATGGCAAGTTTATCTGTGATGTTGATTTGGATTACTTATTTTAAGTGTTCATTTTAATGAGTATATTAGGCTGTAAACAAATAATTACACTTGCAGGGCTTCTTTTTACTCTTGTGAGATTATAAAGTGCTTTATTAGAAATTAACCTTTAAATCTAAGTCTTTTTTTTCTGAACTGAATTGTTCTCCAAACAACAGTGTAGTATATTTTCACATATAAAATGCAGATCGTCATTAAGACAAGCATAATCAATTGGTACAGCAAATGTCAAAGAAAGAAAAGAATGCTCGCAGTTGGGGAACAAGAAGCAGGAAAATATCAGTATTGTTGCAATAATTTCTAAGCAGATGATAAATATTATGTTTTAAGAAAAACTCAAAAGTTCAACGGTATCAAAAACTTTTGATAAATGAATTATAAAGGCGGCAATACATGCTAAAAGAGATTTGAAAATACGAAGGGTTCGGATTTCTTAAACTGATGTAAGTTTCCTTCAGCCGCTCACCATGTCATTCTAAATAATAATTTCAATTATGCACTGAATTACTATTTAGTTCTGCTCATCTTTATCACTAATTTATTTTTACCTTATTTTGTATGTATGCGTATAAAACTGTAAGACACGTGAATATACTGAGCAAGTCAGAATCAGACTATAAAAGGGAGTTTAGTAAAAATCAGACTTAAGAACAGATTTAAAAATACAGTGAACAGAAAGTTCATAATCATTCATCACAATATGGACCAATTTATTTGCCTAGCCATTTGTTACAGTATTTTGCTCAGTTCCATAGCAGTAACCTTAGATCTTATCCAAAAGAACTCATTCTGGAACTCAAGAAAACCTTACTAGAGTTTAGTAAGCTGAATATACTCGTATAAATGTGAAATATTATATTAGCTGGAATAAATTGTAATTCACCAATGCAAGATTTTCCCTTCATCTTAGAAAGCATATAAATACTATTGGAATGATCTTTGGTGCTGAAGGTTTAATAAATTTTATTAATACTTTCTAGCACCACAACCTTTATGAACATTTTCAGTAATCTTTGATTATTTTTTTCCAAAATTGGCCATCTATTTACATGACAAAGTTTTGTACAGAACTGCACATCCTGGGTTACCTTATTTGTATGTCTTAGTTTAGTTTTAGTTTAACATATATTTCTTTACAAACTGAAGTAACACAACTGCTAAAATGTTAGTAATGGTTTGCACCACCGTCAGAGTTTCACAGCTTTGTTACTATTGATATTAAAGTGTTTAAATTAGATTTAAACACCTATTTCAGTAACCCTCAGTCTTTCTCTAAAATGTATAGTAACACCATAATTGGTTCATGCGTGCCTATATAAACAGTAAATATTCAGTTCAAATTTATGATTACCTACAATTACAACTATGTGTTATTACTTTAAGAGATTCCTGCATTTCGATGTTTCAAATAAATCGACAAGGGGTTCAATTTGATTTAGGAGATGAAATAAAGAATATTCTGGCTGAAAATCTGACAACTTAATTTTCAAGACAGAAAAAAAACATCTTTGTCTTTTGTCCAGTTTACATACTGAATGTTCTAATGCATCTCTTAAATATTAAACTCATACCACATGCTAACTTTCCATAGTTTTAAGACATATAAAACCTTACATATCTCAAAGTTAACAAAATACTTACCTAGAACTGAGATTTTTGTTCCCTTGCCAAAATACTGAATGTCGGAGCACAGCGTCAACATATAATGATAAAACAACTTTTTGATTCGATTGCTTTATTCTTCTAATCACACTCTCCCTGTTTACACAATATATTGATTTTCTAATACTTTCAGTTAATTTTACGTTGTAACCAAAAAGACTTACGTTCTTCCTCAGTATAACTTCTGGGAACTTAATGTATTTCTGTAACTGACGCTAAAGCATTTTATTATTGTACTTAATTTTATTTTGTTAGCGATTGTGCCATATTCTATTATTCGGACTCGCTATTTGTCAGCTGCAGTCCAAGAAAACCAAACATTACGGCTGGAAAATAATAATAGTAGTAGTTTTTAAAATGTATATCAAAAACACTTTAAGCTTTTACTGCAAACTTCAAGAATTAAAAGACTTAAGGTGTTTTCCTGTTGATCAAAACGAATACAAAAGGTTCGCACAAATCTTTATTTTGACTGCATACTTATCTCGAGCTACTTATGGGAATTACTTACCTAAAAATGTGAAACGCGTCCCTTTACCAAACTGTAGTCCTTCGTAGCTGCACGCTGTTTTCATTACCTTCATTATTACAGCTCTTATATCTCTAATACCGTTTACAGTGATGATCAGAAAAGTTACCAAGAAAAGATATATTTCCAACTATAACTAATCGTTATGACCCATCCAACTATTTGATTCAGAACATTGGTAAAACCGTAAACTGAACTCAAACAAATCACCTTGAAAATGAGAACCCCTATTAGTTTAAAACTCATTTAAATATAAAGTTGGAACATATTGGTAAAAAGTCACGAGTAATTTAACATAAAAATCCTATCTTAAATTAATCGAATCAATCTTTAAAATGTAACCGAATTAAACGCTAGAACAAATTACTAAACTTCCCTTAACAGGTCCGATTTAATTACTTCTGTCAATCAGAAGCTAAAATTAGCTTAAATCATAAATTACTATGGTTTTAAAACTAGTATAAATGTTTTCTTACCTAAAACCGTTAACTTCGTTCCTTTTCCGAAGTAAGCAGGATTAGCGTTCACACTGTTTCATAGCCACAAAAAAACTAAACGGACGCTTTAATTTGAATTCAAGCATTCTAGTAAAATCTATCTATCTATCTATCTATCTATCTATCTATCTATCTATCTATCTATCTATCTATCTATCTATCTATCTATCTATCTCCTACGTGTTCCTGAATAAATGTTGTGATATCCATAGGGAAAAATGTTAAATTGTAATAATTAGGAGGTCACAAAAACATTTAGATCGATATGAGGGCTAAAATTTTAAATAAATGAATAATCTTTTCTTACCAATAACAGTGAGTTTAGTGCCTTTTCCAAAAGTTGCTGGGTCATAGTTCACACTGTTTCAGAGCAACAGAAAAACAGCTCCCTTACCTCGTCATTCATGAAAACTCATAATTAAACAGACTATTATAGCAGTAAGTCTAAATTTCATTTCTTTTCCTGTATTAATACGTGTGTATTCGTATCTAACATAAAAACATTTTTAATTCTAATGTGGTGATACTCAAACTCGTTACTATATATTTTTTGCCAGTTACAAAATCAGGAACGCAGCAAGAGTTTTTTGTTCATTCCTAACGAGTAAATTAAATAAACGGGACAAAAACAGAACACAGCTTTACCCTACGGCTCTCAGTACTCATCATTATTTACTAAATAGCATTCTTTGCTGGCCATATAAGTTAAAGTATATTTGAAAATGATAAATAAATCAAATGCATTTAATGAAAGAAATTAATAAACTGGATGTCATAATTATTTTTGTTATAGGAAACTAACTTGTATAAACAAGTTTAAAAACCTTTAAAGACAAAGCAAACAATAACATAATGGAAATGCATAGATCAATTTACCTAACACTGTAAGTTTCGTGCCACCTCCAAAATTAGCTGGCGAAACGGATCACAGAGAGAAAACACCGTCTTAAAAGTAAGAGAATGGAATCTTATTTATAAGGTGTAACATAACCTGTTGTCATGTGACCAGGTATAGGCTCTGTATCATTTTAATCTAATTTATTAGGCACTTTTAAGATTAAAGTTGCATGAAGGAAGATTAACATCAAAAACGCAAGATAGCAGAACTGCTTGCTTTTCAGATACTTTTTTGTGGTTTTTAACAGATTTTTGTTTTCCCGGCGTGTTATTTCATATTACATTATCAGAAAATGCTATTTCTTGATGCAGTATCTGGGTTATTGTGTCACAGTAACGATAATCTTTTTAGCTTATAAAAATGTGGTGAATTACCTTTAACTTAAAGATAACGTTGCCAAAGCGGCTCCTCACAGAAATTATATAAGGGAACCGTTTTTAGTTCTAAAAAGAACCCTCTATATGAAGGTTCCAGAAAGAGCCTTAATTTATTTACACCCACAAGGCTCCATAAATAACAATGAACACATGATTACCGATTTGTGAAATGCATTAATGGGTTCCAGACTTTACTCTGGTTGCATACAATAACACAGGCTAAATTCAGGTTTTCTTCATCTGTTAGTTCCCTGGTAGAATAGCATACTCTACATTAAATACTCCTGTTTTCTTCACATAATAAGAACCTTTTCAATGCCTAAATAAATTAATATGAGCCCACGAAAAACCTCAGTGAAGTTCCAATAGAATAGAGTGTAGCTCCTATACAAAACGATATTTAGTTAACTGTCAGCCTTGGTCTAGCATATATATTTTTTTAAAGTTATGCAACACTGCATTTGCATTTTATTACACCTAAACAGTCTGATGACATAGTATATAACAATATGTGTCTGTAATTCATTTTAATGTTTTGCACAACTACATCATATAATAGGGACAAGTATTACAACTTAACCAACCACAGTTTGTGTACCTGGCCCAAAGAAATATGCAGTGTTCAAAGTCAAGTGAACGTAATAAAACACAACTAAGTTATTTCTGAGTGTTTTGTTCATGTGTAATGTCAAAAATAAAAAACAATTTAACAATAATGGTAGCAAAATAAAAATAAACTTACCTAAAACTGTCAGTTTTGTTCCTTTGCCAAAGTATGCTTCATAAGTAGCACAGTATTATAATGGCAAGTCAATAAAAAACTACACTGCATTTCATAATCTTCTTCACACAGGAATGTGCTAATAATATTGTTTTTAATTGTGTAACTGAATATCCATAGACCTGCGAAAATGATAACACTGTCTGGCTTCAGGCTTTAGATTGAACTTGCAATTTTTCTACTATCCTAACACTTAAGAATATTTTTGTAGCATTTCTTTTTCAAAAGCACTCAATACAATCACATTATCTTAGTGGTTTCTGTGATACAATTCCAATTAAAGATAAAGGTTTTACCTAATCTATAACAAGAAGTCTGACACCATCATAAAAGTTATATTCATTAACACTGCAATGAAATACTCAGTAGTTTAAAAACTGCCAAACATGGCACATTACATTTAGTAAATGTTTTTCTTTAAATCAAATCCAATTTTCTATTTTATATAAAGTTATACGCATGGACAGTAAGTAGTGACATGTTTAGTATACTTACTGAAATGGTTCAGTAGCTGTTACAATTTATGAAGTAAAGACACTGTATATAGCATGATAAAGTAATAACATACAACTGTATGTTTGAAACATAAAATAATTTGAAAATTTAAACTTACCTATAACAGTAAGTTTTGTTCCATTTCCAAAATAAGCAATGGTACCAGTACCACAATGATAAATCCATTAGCAATAAAAAATTACTACAAATTATACTTTTTTTTGGCCTTATGGTTTTCAAAATTGGATCATAATCAAAGGCACTTTATTCCTGTTTTGGAAACAGATGAGAGTTTCTGAGATTGCTGGGAATATGCTCCTCAAAAAATGTTCCAGGTAAAAATTACATCCAAAACGGAAAGTCTTCTTACATAACATACCATTACATAACATTCTTAAACCCATGTAATCCAATTTAAGGTTATTTAGTGAAAGCCTTAATATGCACACATATAAAGTATTCCTATATATACTTGTGTATATTTATTGTAAATATTATAAATCAAACAGATAAAATGTTGGACATTTTAAGATAGAGGTATCCAAAAGAATTCCTCATCTAAAATAGTCTCAAGAGCTCCTCCTAAAAGTGATATTAATCTGCCAATTCTTGTTTGGTTTTTGTACAGCCTGTCAATGGAAATGTATCACTGTGGCCCCCTGTCCCCACGGCGTTATACTATAATACAATAACCAGATGCTTCAAAGAGGTCTGACATCATGCTGAAGTCTGATGGTTTACCAGCTCTGAAAATGTATATATATATTAACACAGGAAGTGACACAGAGCAGGAAATATACGCATTCAGCATGCAGAAGGAAATTCTCGGTCACATGCTTATTCTATTATCAGTACCACAAAGTTATAAAAAAGAGAAAGTTTCTGAATCTTGTTAACAGACATTAGAAAGAGAGTAGCTACAGTATATTTTAAAACTCTGAACTCTTGCAGAAAGACTCCAAAACATATCAATTATACTGTTTTGTTGATGTTTCTTTTTTCTTATACCACATTGTATCAACAATTTAAATTTATATTTTGATTAGAACTTCTTCCATTAAAGAGTTACAAAGTTTTATTCACAAAGCAATAATGCAAAAACATCTTGCCTCGATTATAAAAATATGCAGTGTATTCAGAACGTATTCAGATTCTTTTACGTTCTGCACATTTCATTGTGTTCTACATTTAATTTTAAATGGATACATTTGACATTGTTGCCCATCAATCTATAACAACAACAATAAGTATTTTTGTATAGCCCTAAAATCACACAAAGAGTGCCACAATAGGCATTAATATTCTCTAGTTTTTGACAACCTCCCAGTATTGACTTCCCAAGAACACAAGAAAAAACTCCAAAAATAAACCTTTGGAAAGGCAATTCAGAGAGAACCCCCTTCTGAGTTTGGTTGGGTGCAACGGATGGCAAAAAATGGGTCAGATACAATATATTCACAGAACAGAACACAAGTAATCCTCTTCACAGATGGATGGCCAATCTGTCATTGCCATCTCAGAAATATATTACAATAGTACAATAGTAATTGTATAAGTACAGAACAAAATGCAAGAGTAAATTATATTACGTAAGAGAATTCAGATTTGTTCAGAGTTCTGGAGACCTTGGCAACAAGCTGCCATTCCCCTACTGGCCATTCCACAACTGAGACCAGCCAATCTGATGAAAGGACCCTTCTACCTGATGATTCCAGTGCTCCTTTATCAGAGATGACCTTTCCATAGGCAGGCAAACAACCTGGCAATAGGGCAGTGGCATCAACTGCCACATTTGAGTACTGAGAAGAGAAAAAGAATAGGTGAGAGTTAGTAACAAATTATAAAAATCATATTATTTATATTTAAGTGCTAATGACTAACAACAGAGCACAGTTATGCACAGTTAATCAACAGCGCTAGTCTGGGTATGCTACACTGAAGTACTGAGTTTTCAGCTGAGATTTAAAAACTGAGACCGAAGGGGCATCTCTTATAGTAGCAGGCAAATCATTTCTCAGCTTTGGGGCCCTGTAACTATAAGCTTGACCTCCCATTGTTATTTTTTTAATCCTTTGAATCATAAGCAGACCGGCATCTTGAGGTCTTAATGTGCATTCTAGTTTGTAAGTAATGATAAATACAGATAAGTAAGCTACTCAGCAACCCATAATGATAAACGGAAAACATGTTTTCAGATAGGTTTAGAATTTTATTAAAAATCAAAACCTAAAATGTCTCATTCATATATGCAATCAGACCCTTCATTTTATGTGTTTTTCTAGAAGCCCCTTTGGCAGCAATTCTAGCTTCAGATAGTCTTGGGTAAGCCTTTAAAAGCTTTGCACACATGGATTTGGGTCATTTATCCTATTCTTTATGGCAGATTCTGTCAAGATTGGATGGGAAACATCTACAAACTTTTATCTTCAGGTCTGATAACAGATGTTTACAGGGTTTAAGTTTGGGCTTTGGACTAAGATTCATCCTGAAGGTTCTCCAGTTTTTTCTGCAATTTATGCTTTAGGTCATTGTCATGCTAAAAAGGTGAACCATCACCCCAGTTTGTAGTGGTGTGTACTCTTTAGATCAGATTTTCTATGGCTGCCTTTATGCTTACCTCAGTTCTGACCAGTCTTATTGTTCCTGCCACTGAGAAGCACCTCCATAGCATGATTCTGCCAACACCATGCTTCATTGTATGGATAGTATTAGAACATTAGAATAATCTAGATGAGAAGAGGCTATTCAGCCCAACAAAGCTCATCAGTCCTATCCACTTAATTCTTCCAAAATAACACCAAGTCTACTTTTGAAAGTCCCTAAAGTCCTAAAGATAATGAGCAATCCCTGGTCTTCGTTGAACAAAGTGTTTGGAATTCTGCCCAATGAATTCAATGTTTTTTCTCATTAGATCAGACAATCTTTTTTCCTTAAGCTCTCAGTTTTTTATATTGTCATATTCTTTTTACTCAAGAGTGCCTTCTGTCTTTTATAAATGCCTGTTTTGTATGAAAATGTGGCATATAAATGATGTTGTTGTTCTCCCACCTCAGCAGAGCTCTGTTAAAGTGTTCATTGGATTCTTGAGTTACTTCTCTGATCAAGTCCCCTTTTTCCTACTTACTCAAATTTGTTGGACTGTCTACTCTAGGAAGAGTCTTGATGGTTCCAATCATCTTCCATTTCACAATTATCAAGGCCTCTGTGCTCATAGAAACACTCAAAACTTCAGAAATAATTTTATCTCCTTGCCATAATTTATGTTTCATCACAATTTGATTGCTTAGGTCTGCAGGGAGTTCTTTAGTTTTCAAAGTTTGTTTTTTATCCTGACATGCAGTGTGAACCGTGGGACCTTCTACAAACTGGCACTGTACATGTGTGGCTTTCTATGTCAAATCAATTAAGTATGCCACAGGTGAATTCCAGCCAAGTTCCAGGCACATAAAAAGGATCTTTAAAGCAAACTGGGTGCACTTGACTACAATTTGTACCACTGCAAAAGGTCTGAATACTTTCACTATCATTATTATTAAGGTTATTGGGTGTAGATTGATGGGTAGAAATGTCATATTTATCAATTTTTAAATTAAGTCCATCACAAATTAATCTATACAGAGATACCCATCTCACTTTCCCAGGTTAAAGGGTGAAATAAGTGGAGGCAATGATAAGCTTAGGGCCTTTAAGGTTCACCCTGACGTTCCAGATCTTTGGTCCTAGCACCTGGTATTGAGACTTTAACTAATCTGGTTAACTGGTCTAGTCCATTGTCTCCCAGATCTGTGTTTAACATCCCTAACCCTGTTCAATAAAACTCCTAAGGTGACCCCCCAACCACACACCTGAATCTATGAGACCAAAAAGATATAAGAATCTAAATCAAATTGATATTAAAAGCATTCAGCATATTTCTTAAAACACAAGAATAAAATATAAAGTTAGAAAGACTAAATATAATCATAAGAATAAGTTGTCACACACGTGTGCATGGGAAGCAGCTGAAGGGCTTAGACAATACTGTTTATACATCTGCCCAGTGGGGGGCGGGGTACGCTGACGCTCTTTCTGAGTTCTCTGCAGGTCTTACCCGGAAATCCCACCAGGAGCCGCCATTTCCAGGAAGGACACACCACCTCCGGTTCCGGCCCCAAGAATGAGGTCACTTCCGGTTCCGGCCCCAAGGGTGATGTCACTTCCAGTTCCGGCCCAGAGGACGACATCATTTCCGCCCTCTGAGCTATAAAGCTCACTGCCTTTGCTTAGGCAGGCAGTTCTGTCTTGGACTCTGTTGTGTAAACAACTATTTTGAAATGTCTCGAATTCTATTGCAGCCAGGAAACCGCATTAAACGGGTGGCTGCCCCAAACCTTTTCACGCCTCTGGTCTCCACTTATTACAAAGTATTACAAAAATGATATCCTTAGAGCAGATTAGCAATGACTTTCCTCTCCATCTTCATGATGATCTCTCTATTTTACAAATTTCATTCCATTTTTATAAGAAAAAAACTGCCAAACGTTGTTCAGATCCTTTTCTTTGTCAGTTCAGTTTTTTGCCACCCTTCAGTCCAGTTCAGTCCATTGCTTAATGTGCAATTGCTCTAAAGTGTCAATCACTTTTTTATTATCCAATTTCTATATTTTATTATCTGAGTGTCTCCAGTTCATATCTGGCATGATCGAATGTTTTAGCCAAGCTTTCACCAGTGGGCCTGGGTGGTCTGGTTTCCTGACAATGGGATGACTTTTAAACATACCCTCCTCAACAATAACATGCAGCACAAAATGTTTTCCACTCACACTCTGAAATCTTTGGTCATTCTTTATACCTCCAAGCAGGGCCGTTCTTAAGCATGGGAGAGCAGGGCAGTTGCTCAGGGCCCCGAGACAAAAGGGGCCCCATCATTCAAGGTGTTTTCTTTTATGATCGACGCAAGCTACGTATCTGTATTACAAAGTTTAATGCTAAGCTTACTGCCCTTTCCCGGGTCAGGGATGAATTGGAAATGAATCTACAAGAAATTAGCTTTCCTGCACCAGAAAGCTTGCGCGGGCAATTTGAGTCAAATTTTGACTACGAAGCGCAAGATCAACCAATACTTGACCCAAAGGATAAATATCGCATTGAGTTTTTCAATGTATTGCTTGACCAAATGATATTGTCAATGACTGAGCGCTTTGACCAAATGAAAGGTCATTATGATTACTTTGGTTTTCTTTATAATTATGAGAGAATAAAATAAGTGATGCGGATTTGATTAAATCCTGTCAGGATCTCAATGCGATATTAACAGATGAAACGACTGGTTCCGATATTGATGCTTAGGACTTGTTCTCTGAATTGCCTATTTTGGCAAATCTGGTGCCTCCTAATGCTTCTGCTTTTGAAACATTGCAGTTTATATACCAGAACAGCTTGCAAGATTCTGTTCCGAACGTTGCAATAGCGCTACGCATCGTCTTGACCATACCAGTTACTTTCGCTGCTGGGGCATGAAGCTTTACTAAGCTAAAGATAATCAAGAATTACCTCAGGACAACAATGTTACAAGAGCGATTGAATGCTTTAGCATTAATGTCCATTGAGCGAGATGTCCAATCGCTTGATTACTCTACATTGATTAAAGATTTTGCAAGTGTTAAAGCGTGAAAAGTTGATTTCGTTTCTTGCGCTTTATTCTGGAATGTTCTTTAGCCCAAGTTTTAAAGTTTTAAAAATAGTATAAAAAACACACATTTTAATTGTGACAAAAAAATAAATAAAATGCTCTAAAATTAATAAAAATATGCACCACTGCACTGCACATTTTGCACACACTGGGCTTAGCTACATACCTCCACGCGCTGCCCAGTGGAAACAGGTCAAATCTTGCTGAACTGTAGCTAATACTATACGCATTAGGGCCCCCACAGTCTAATTATGCCCAGGGCCCCCAACGTCCTAAGAACGGCCCTACTCCAAGTAGTTCCATTTTGGGACCCTCTACAATTTTGCCATGCATACCACTATGCTTTGAACTCTGATAGAGAGGGATTTAACCTTACCTTATAACTTCTAAGTGAGAAATATATGGAGTTTCTTCTAGAATAGGAAATTCCTTAAACCTGGCATAGATTTTCTCCAAATTCCAATGTGTCAATGTGTGTATGTTTTTAAATAGCCCCCAGACCCATTATGAAGGAGTGCCCAGATGGATGGAGATTACTGTGGACATGAGCAATACAAGAGTGGGAAATGGATGTTATACATTCCACAAAAAAAACTCCAAAAACTGCAGAGAGACTCACTGGCAGCAGGGAAGGTTCTGTTTGTGCCTTTGATGAAGAACAAGTTCCTATATGCACTGGGGCTAAACTCAGGAGGGTGTTGGAAAACTAAGAACAACCAAAAGTACAATAAAAGTGAATTTCATTAATTTGTTGCATTCTCCATCTTTATTTGAACCTCAAAGGAAAGTCAGAGATATGTAAAAAAAAACAATTCTTTCAACAGTTTGGTAACTATAATTTGATAAGTGAGCAAAAGCTTATGGGGGTGAGGTGTTGAATAATGAATGGATGGATTTTGCCAAAAGAATGATTAAAGCTAAAATCCCATAACTTCTGCAATAATGTCTCCAGTCACGGGCTTCATGTACGTAATGTTACCAAGTCATTAACAGCTAAATCACAGGACATTGCAACTAATCCCAGTAAAATCAAACATGTTTAATTTTGTCACAAGTCTAGGAAAGCCCTCTTTGTGTGTGCAAGAAGTGACAACCAATGAGGACTTTTAGTACAGTGCACAAATAAAGAAGAGCCTAAATAAATCTACAAGAATAGCAAGAACATGGAAAAAGCAATATCAATGTCAAGAATAAAGAAAAATGCCTTTCTGGATTGCCCAGAGGAAAGGTTAGTGGAACTATGGAATTATCACAAATGTCTATTTAACATTACATACAGAAGAAAACACAAAGAAAAAAAATGATAATTGCCTGGCAAAATGTGTCAGTCTTGTAGTGCAAGAGGAAATACTGCCAATACTGATGCTCTATGTAAGAAAGGTCAAAGCAGACTATACTTTCTGAGAAGGTTGGCATCCTTCAACATCTGCAGTAAGATGCTGCAGATGTTCTACCAGACGGTTGTGGCGAGTGCCCTCTTCTACGTGGTGGTGTGCTGGGGTGGCAGCATAAAGATGAAAGACGCCTCACGCCTGGACAAACTTGTTAAGAAGGCAGGCTCCATTGTAGGATTAAAGTTGGACAGTTTAACATCTGTGGCAGAGCGATGGGCACTAAGCAAACTCCTGTCAATCATGGAGAATCCACTGCATCCACTTAACAGTGTCATCTCCAGACAGAGGAGTAGCTTCAGTGACAGACTTTTATCACTGTCCTGCTCCACTGACAGACTGAGGAGATCGTTCCTCCCCCACACTATGCGACTCTTCAATTCCACCTGGGGGAGTAAATGCGAACATTAATTTTATTTTAATTTTTTATTTTTATTACTATTTAATTTAATATTGTTTCTTTGTATCAGTATACTGCTGCTGAATTATGTGAATTTCCCCTTGGGATTAATAAAGTATCTATCTATCTATCTATCTATCTATCTATCTATCTATCTATCTATCTATCTATCTATCTATCTATCTATCTATCTATCTATCTATCTATCTATCTATCTATCTATCTATCTATCATTCTACATGATTCCTAGTCACATAATTTGACATCCTTAAAGCAATGAGATTTAACAACTACAGTCTTTAAGTGTGACTTACTCTCATACTTGAAGTTAGGTAGTGTGATGCAAGGTAGCAACCTTAAATGATAACTTCAAGCATTCTTTTGTTTTTCCACTAAAAAAACTTTTTTGTTCTTTACCACTCAATTAACAAAATCTGCTTGATAAAATACTAAAAAAACGTTGTTTGTACTGAAGCAATGCTCATTTTGAAGAGCTCAGCAGCAGGTTTGTAGTTTAGAAGTATTGAATAATGCAGAAATGCTCAAAAGAGAAATGATACCAGTTAAAGACATATGAAAGCAGGACTGGGCAGCGTTTAATAAACTATGGTCAGTAGAATTAGTAATTATACACATTAGTCCTTAAGATGGAGTTCTCAGAAATTACTGCTTGCCCTGACAAGGCTAATTGCCATCACACCTTATACCTTTTAAAGAAAAGTAACTAAGCCAACCCTGGTACTGTATCTATTGACCATTGTATTTTTACAAAAATCATAGAAAAAACAATTAAAAGACCAGATGGAGACGCAGATACAGCACTATTCTAGGAAACAGGAGAGAAAGAAGATTTATCAAACCAGTAAATTTGTAGAAAAATCGAATTAGAAAAACATATTTAGGCTTCATGTTCCCATTTACAGTTTCTTCTGCAAATATTTCAAAAGATATGTGCATGTTTCCTAAGTCTATATGACTTACAAAAAATTCATAGATAATTCAATAACAAGCAATTCACACATTGTTTTTACAAAGTCCTTTAAATTATATAAGTAACACATACATTTTCACCTTATATATTAAAATATTTCATTAGCATGACGATTTATAACAAATAAACATAAAATGTTCCAGTATCAATAGAACTTATGAGAAATGAACATCCCGCTTTTGTTCTTTCTAACCAAACTCCACTGTAACTTTTCTTTTTTTTTTTAGAACATTTCATTATTTTTATTAAAATCAGATAACATTCCATACATCCAAGTCAAGTTTAACAAAACTAGGTTTGAAACAAATCACTGTAACTTTTCATAGCAACTAATTAAGAACAACTCTTTCATACATAGACGGTATTTTACTTCGAAATAAATAAATAAAATGCACATATTTCTTATGACATACGGGAAAGATTGAAAAAGAAAATAAAAGAGAAACCAATGTAACGTTTTATATATACAGTATTTCAATACCCAGACATGATGCTAGTTTAGCATAAGGTAAACATTCACCCACCCACTAGAACCAATTCATTTAAGCTGCACATTTTTGGGCTGTGGAAGGAAACACATACTGACATAGGGAGAACATACAAACTCCACACTTAGAGCAACAAGGGTGTGAATCTTGTCTCCTTGTTACCAGCAGGCAGTGCTAACAACTGCACCACCGTGCAATCCCTATTTATCATACATTCCCTAATTATTGTACAGAAAAGATTAACATGACTGACTGCTATATGTAAATTTATCTAGTCATGTTTGTTATTTATTTCTTTTTCTGTAAGATCATTTTTTCTTTTCTCTCATATATTTTTATTACTTAACAATGTTAATATCTTGGTTGCAAATTAAAAAAAAATACTGAACTAAGCATCCTTCTTATACATTACAGATAACCACAAGAATATACACAGACACACATCATGAGATTAGCCTGTCAAACATACAATTCATAACCAGCATTTCATCTTTTGTTCTGAGAATATTCATCCTTACACTCATCAAAAGAATATCTTCTCAAAGGACTTTGCCAGAGCACTAAGGGAAGATGCTTTAAATACATTAATATCTATTTTTAAAACATTAGAGTAATAGCGGACTTGTCATTATCAACTACAAATATGGTGTGAAAAAGCAATTCGAAACTTAAGGTTGGGAGAGGTTGTACTTAAGTTATGTAAAGGACCTGTGGGGCCTCATCTATGCATAGTTTTGGTTTTCCTGTTACAAGAAAGATAATGACATAAAGTGTTAAAATATACCGTGGAGATACTAGGCTGATTCAAGGACTGTAAGCACTTCATATGATATCAGAATATACTGCTAACCAAAAGAAATTGTGATTTAGGGGTGGTTTAATTAAACATGGTGGCATAGTATTTAAGGTTGTTTCTTTGTCTCTTCAAAAGACAGTTCATATCTAAGACCAGTCTTGTATTAGCGGAGTTAGTTGTCTCCCCTATTTCTGTCTATGTGAACTAATCAAACTTAATGTCCCAGAGTGGTTCTTCAGAGCAATGCCATGGGGGAACCATTTTTTTTCCAAAAGACCGATGCACATGAAGGTTCCAGAAATAACCTTTATATTTAGATCTTTAACTGAATTCACAAATAAATGGTAACAGAATTGTGAAATATCAATTGGTTCATGAGTTTAAAAGGACTGTCGCTGCCTATGTACAGTAAAACAGGCTAAGTCCAGGTTTTCCTAATATGTTAAAGTCCTGTAGCCCAACATATATTAAAGTTTTGTTTTGTTTTTTTTCTGTACGTTAGGAAGTTTATCAAAGCACAAAGAACCAACCTGATATTAAGAACCCGTCCCAGAAAGAAATGGTGCTTGGTCAAGCAATGGAGCTATGAGGAACCACATAACCCAGTAAATAACCATGTAGTGCTATTAAAGGACCATTGTTTTTAAGATTGTGGACTTTTCCCCAAATATACTAGCTTTAATACCATATTCCAACAATTTACATATTTATCATCATTACACAAATTAATTTTTGTAATATTTTAAACTTGTAGACTTCATTTACACAATCTAAAAGAAATCAGAGCAAGTTGATGGCAGTTCCAGTGCAGTGTTTCTGTCAGACATGTAATGTGACACACCAAACAACTCAGTCAAATCACTTTTAGTCTCTAAAATATCCTTTGACTAGGTACAACAAAATCAAACTGCCTTAATTTTCAAATAGCATGTTTGAAATTGTAGGGGTGGATTTTTCAAAGGTGAGCAGCCACCAAATGTTCAACCCAAAATACAATGGATACAGTGGGCACAAACAGGGAAGAATAAAGTTGCTGTGCAAGGGAAATAGGAAAGAGTATTTTGGACTATACAAACAACAGAGAGTCTCCTTGAACTGCAGAGCCACTTGTGATGCCCTGTACCTACTACATGCCTTGTAATGGTTTAAATATAGGGACATCTAATAGTCATGCTGAATATAAAAGATGGTACAAAAATAGGCAGTTCTTTTATTAAAAACAGATTAAATTAAAATATAAATTATTTCAAAAGTTGAACTTAATTGGGAAAATCACACAAACAAGTCCATCAAAAATCACAGCTCAAATGTGTAAGAATAAAGATGAGCAAGTAAAGTAAAACAATCCAAACAGTCAAAAACCTGGTGACATTAGTCCAGGCTCAAAACTCCAAGGACATTCTAAGTTAAAAACAAAAACACAACAACAATCAAAGTCTATTTCCCTACTTCTTTTTTTAGGCTGTTTAAGGAAACAAAGGTCTTCCTCCAAAAAAAAAAAAAAATCTAATGCCCCACCTCACCACATTATTGCCACTTCTCCATGCTCGATGGAATAATCAAGAGTAAGCGCACACCCTGCTATCTTTATTCAGGCTGCTCAGGAGTTCTGCGATGCCCACTTCACTATAGCAACAGACTACCTGCTGACCAAATAAGAAGGTGATCCTAACGTCCGCCTTCGCATTTGTATATACCCTGAGGATCCCCCCTCCACTCCTAAAAGAACGTTCACCGAGCCAATTCCAGTTACCTAGTAGATATACCTACGAGCTGTAAAACAGTAAGAAGCCTTCAAATCCATGATCCACACTCATGTGCATGTGTACAGCTACAAATGCTCAAACTTTCATTACTCTTAAGTAATCTCGTTTCTATCAGACCTTTTAACTCACACTGGAATGGCTTGACTGCTTTTATTCAAAACTTTGGAGGCTTGAATGTGTGCATTTGTGTACCTGGCTTGCTATTTCTTTCATTGGCACCACCTTCCAAAGTTCAAGGTCAGCTCCCCTAGTAACCATTTAAACAAAAGGAAAAAATCTATAAATAATTAAATAAACATGAGCAAAGTCTTCATAGCATTACTCACCAAACCAGTACAGCTGTGGGTTCATTGTTTTATGTTTATTTTGCTACGATGCTCCTCATACTATTTTGGTGTTCTCTACATTATTAACTGACAAACTGAGGCAATCTAGCATTATATTCATGGCTCAATACAAAATCCTGAAATATGATGATGTAGAGGAGCATGTATATAGCATATAAACTGATAAATGTTTTGTATGTCTCTATTTCAAAACAGTTTGAATGTGTGTTATGGACATGAGCCTATAAACCTTCCCCACAGGAAGGCCATAAACTTTCTAAACAAAGCAACTGGGAGATAAGTGAAATAAAGAGGGAAGGGACGGGTAAACAAATTCTCTTGGTCTGAAGTATGGCTATTTATGATTGGTCTTGAATTGGAGGCCATTCTGTACCACAATGCCCATTGGCTCATGAGTTGTGATAAGAATGGTAGAAACTTGGTTACCTTGCCTGTACCTCTTACTCTCTCACCATCTGGCCATGAAGAGAATACCATGATGGAAACAACTCTATCTTGGCAGCCATTTTGAGATAAGTATGTGGCCTTTTCAATACTCGATTCAAAGCACATATGATAGTAAAGCAAGCTAAACTGAATATAAGCTGAGAGCCGCCTATGGATGCTAGATGCATGTTATTTAGGTTGCAATGGTATGGTTTGCCAGCATTCACATTGTATCCTGCTGCATTTTTCAGCATAATATCAATAATACATAATTAAATGTGTAACTTAGCTCCTGCCAGTTCCTGTACTCTGTCTAATTTCCCAAGAATGTAGTTGGGATGTAGCGGGTTGGGTAATGGATGGATGGATGGATACATATGTACAAGGGAAGGGAGGAGGAAGTGCTAAAGTACATGACCACAGATTGGCAAGTGTATGGGATTCAAGGCATTTTATTAAGATCTACATAATAAAGAGCATACAGGAGAAAAAAGGGTCACTCAGGACCCTACAAAACAAAACAAATGACAAGTATTGAGAGATTCTAGTAGCCACTCAGGCCTTGTGCTTCATACTTGTATAATTTTTCACTTTCAGAGGCAAAGCGATTCAATTTTTAGGTGAATGCTGCCAGGACAGGCTTCAGCACCCCACAGCTTTGAATCTCACACTGTCAAAAATTGATGCATAAATGGTTGCCTTGTTCAAAATTATGAGAGTAGTAATGGTAATCACCGTCTTGTAGAGAAATTTGATGTCACTTTATAATCATTGCTTCAATAACTATGGGTGAAAAAGATGAGGTTTCCATTATTGTTAGTGATAATTTATGGATATTTATATAAATAAACACACACTCACACTTAAACTGATCATTATATATAATTTTCTTAATTATGACTCAGGCACAGGTATAGCTAAAGAAGTGAATTTTGAGTTTTAACTTGTTCCCTTCAACAAAATGCACTGTTTCACAGTTTTAACAGATTAATAAAAGACTGAACATGATTCATACTGAAATGATTTAGCCAGGATTATAGTCCAGGGTGAAACTTAGTAGTTGCTTATTTACATTGTTTGTTGTGTTTCAAATATTATTTCCATTTTTATGTTCACCATGTTGACATCATACCTTTCTTTCATTATGTTTTCTTTGATGCCTTAATTTGTAAGTATTATGTTTCCATTTATCCATTTTTGTTCTCCTTTGCTGGTCACTGTTTTCCACTAGTTGGCAAAACTCCCTGGTTGGAATAAGTTGTTTTTCAATTGTGCTGTCTTAAGTAACATGAAGCTATATAGATATAATATTAAAAGGCGATACCTTCCCTTAGTGATACGGCGATAAGAAATCACATAGGAGAAATAACAGCTTTCTTTAATGACAATTTACATGGCATTACAGACGAAGGAAACCTTAGCAAGAATTTTCAAGACTGCGCTGGAAGGATTTTCAGGATCGGATGACGTTATCTCCCATTCATCACTTGGCTTCAAAGGTGTGCCAGGCAATGTTCCAAGGCTTTATACTCTTTCTCCATGTGCAGGCCCCACTTAGGTAAATCGTGCCATACCAAACAAAGAAAAGAAGATCCAATGTCATGCTGACTCTGTCACACAGAAATAGTACAATGCCCATTTTCATAGTTGTCCCTTTCTTGTCTTGCCTAGCAGTTCTAAATGATGAGCCCCCTGTGTGCTAAATCTGGCCTTGTGTTAGATCTACATGTGACTGGATTTATAAAATATTTTTAATACAGAGAACAGTGACATATTAAACGTATAAACTTATTAAAGTCACCCAAATGTCTTTGCTAAAGAATCATTATCAGCTTTTATATTCCAAAATTAAAAACAGATCCAAGAGTAATCCATATTGAGGTTCTTTAGACTGCAGATCATTGTAAGTACTGTATTTTCTGCTTTATTTGATTTATTTTCTTCTCTGTTTGGATTTTAATATTTGGATTGCATATTGGGATTTGTTTGCTCTGGGTTACATCTTTAGACAAACACCTTTTGTCTTATTTCTGTTGTTTTTGGCATTTTTGTGCTTAATTGTTTTGACATAATTGGTATATTTTTATTTATGAAACCTTTCCTTTGGCATTCACATTGCCCTTGTTAACCAGACGTTTTTTTGGCACCTCTCCCTTGGTGTTTTTCATATATTTTGAAAGTTTTTTGAACTATAAAATGAAGTGCCCCCTTTAGGTCTTGGTAGGTTGTAGAGTTTGGAGTCAGACTGCCTGGCGTAAGCCTTGTTTGTGGATGTTTTTTGAGGCTTTTTGATATCCCTCTCAACCCTAACTGTGTATTCCAACTACAACACATACTGAGAAACTGTAGTTTCTCCTCACCCTCAAAGCTAATTCATGGCTGCACTCTTACTTATGAATATTTACTATTTTAATTTAAGCTGTCAATCTGAATGAAAATGAAAGAAATTTGATAATAATTACAACAGGAAAGCTTCAAAGCAATAATACTTACATTAAAGGAATTTTCTACTGTGTCTGAGAATTAGTGAAAGTAGAAAATAAAAGGAGTTTTTCCCTCTTTTCTTTTCATAATCTTTTTGCAAAATTACTTTAATGATAGCTAAGTATTAGAGGTTACTTGAGATGTTCTCAAGGTATTGCCATTGATGCTTTACACCATGGCTAAAACAGCTTGTCACACTGTACCATTCTGACACTAGAGGAAGTTGCTGTTGTGTAAGCCACATTAACCAATTATCAAAGGCAGTTTCTCAAACTGTACCTAAAACACATACTGTTTAATGAATTTTGTTTCTAGCCATCATATTTGATAGCTACCTGTTAGGATTTAAAATTTTAAACAGAGCTGCTGTGAAAAAGTAAAGTTGTTAGAATAAAATATTTTGACCATTCAGGCATTGCATATCAGATACAGATTAATGGGATGAAAAGCCACAACACATGCTTCTTCTTCTTCTTTCAGTTGCTCCTGTTAGGGATTGTCACAGCAGATCATCTTCTTCCATATATTTTCTGTCCTCTGCATCTTGTTCTGATACACCCATCACATGTATGTCCTCTCTCACCACATCCACAAACTTCCTCTTTTCTTCTTGCCTTGCAGCTCTATCCTTAGCATCCTTCTCCCAATATACCCAGCATCTCTTCTCTGCACATGTCCAAACCAACGCAATCTCGCCTCTCTGACTTTGTCTCCCAAATGTCTAACTTGAGTTGACCCTTAAATGTCCTCATTTCTAATCCTATCCATCCTCGTCACACCCAGTGCAAACCTTAACATCTTTAACTCTGCTGCCTCCAGCTCTGTCTCCTGCTTTCTGGTCAGTGGCACCGTCTCCAGCCCATATAACATAGCTGGTCTCATGACGGTCCTATAGACCTTCCCTTTCACTCTTGCTGATACCCGTCTGTCACAAATTACTCCTGACACCCTTTTCCACCCAAAACACCCTGCTTGCAGTCTCTTTCTAACCTCTCTTCTACAATCCCCATTACTCTGTACTGTTGCTCCCTATTATCACTACGGATCACAATGTCATCAGCAAACATCATAGTCCACGGGGACTCCTGTCTAATCTCATCTGTCAGCCTGTCCATCCCCATTGCAAATAAGAAAGGTCTCAGAGCTGATCCCTGATGTAATCCCACCTCCAACTTGAATGCATACGTCACTCCTACCGCAGACCTCATCACTGTCACACTTCCCTCGTACATATCCTGTACAACTCTTACTTACTTCTCTGCCACCCCCGACTTTCTCATACAATACCACAGCTCCTCTTGAGGCACCCTGTCATATGCTTTCTCCAGGTCTACAAAGACGCAATGCAACTCCTTCTGGCCTTCTCTAAACTTCTCCATCATCATCCTCCGATCAAACATTGCATCTGTGGTGCTCTTTCTTGGCATGAAACCATACTGCTGCTCATTAATCATCACCTCACTTCTTAACCTAGCTTCCACTACTCTTTCCCATAACTCCATGCTGTGGCTCATCAATTTTATTCCCCTGTAGTTACTGCAGTCCTGTACATCCCCCTTATTCTTAAATATCGGCAGCAGTACACTTCTTCTCCACTCCTCAGGCATCCTCTCACTTTCCAAGATTCCATTAAACAATCTGGTTAAAAACTCCACTGCCATCTCTCCTAAACACCTCCATGCTTCCATAGGTATGTCATCTGGACCAACGGCTTTTCCATTTTTCATCCTCTTCATAGCTGTCCTTACTTTCTCCTCGCTAATCCATTGCTCTTCCTGATTCACTATCTCCACATCATCCAACCTCTTCTCTCACTCATTCTCTTCATTCATCAGCCTCTCAAAGTACTCTTTCCATCTGCTCAATACACTCTCCTCGCTTGTGAGTATATTTCCATCTTTATCCTTTATCACCCTAACCTGCTGCACATATTTCCCATCTTGGTCCCTCTGTCTAGCCATTTGGTACAGGTCCTTTTCTCCCTCCATAGTGTCCAGCCTCTCATACAACTCATCATATGCCTTTTCTTTAGCCTTTGCCACCTCTGTCTTCACCTTGCGCCTTATCTGCTTGTACTCTTGTCTACTTTCTGCATCTCTCTGACTATCCCACTTCTTCTTTGCCATCCTGTTTCTCTGTATACTCTCCTGTACATCTCCATTCCACCACCAGGTTTCCTTTTCCTCTTTCCTCTGTCCAGATGTCACACCAAGCACCCTTCTTGCTGTCACCCTTACTACATCTGCTGTAGTTTCCCAATTGTCTGATAATTCTTCACTACCACCCAGTGCCTGTCTCACATTCTCCCAAAATTCAACCTTGCAGTCTTCCTTTTTCAACTTCCACAATTTGATCCTTGGCTCTGCCCTCACTCTCTTCCTCTTCTTGATCTCCAACGTCATCCTACAAAACACCATCCTATGCTGCTTAGTTACACTTTCCCCTGCCACCACTTTGCAGTCTTCAATCTCCTTCAGATCAACTCTTCTGCAAAGAATGTAATCTACATGTGTGCATCTTCCTCCACTCTTGTACATAACCCGATGTTCCTCCCTTTTCTTAAAATATGTATTCACCACAGCCATGTCCATCCTTTTGGCAAAATCCACTATCCTCTGACCTTCTTCATTCCTCTCCTTGACATCATACCTACTCATCACCTCCTCGTCTCCTCTCTTCCCTTCATGAACATGCCCATTGAAATCCATTCCAATCACACCTTCCTGTCCTTTGGGTACACTATTCATCACTTCATCCAGCTCACTCCAAAAATCTTCTTTCTCACCCATTGCACACCAAACTTGTGGTGCATATTCACTAACAACATTCATCATCACACCTCCAATTTCCAGCTTCATAATCATTACTCTGCCTGACACTCTTTTCACCTCCAAAACACTCTTGATATACTGTTCCTTCAGAATAACTCTTACCCCATTTCTCCTCCCATCCACACCATGATAGAACAATTTGAATCCACCTCCAATCCACCTGGCCTTACTCCCCATCCATTTAGTCTCTTGCACGCACAATACAGTGCATCCGGAAAGTATTCACAGCACATCACTTTTTCCACATTTTCTTATTTTACAGCCTTATTCCAAAATGGATTAAATTCATTTTTTTTTTCTCAGAATTCTACACACAACACCCATTAATGACAAGAAAAAAGTTTACTTGAGGTTTTTGCAAATTTATTAAAAATAAAAAAATTGAGAAAGCACATGTACATAAGTATTCACAGCCTTTGCATTGAAGATCCAAATTGAGCTCAGGTGCATCTTGATTCCCTTGATCATCCTTGAGATGTTTCTGCAGCTTAATTGGAGTCCACCTGTGGTAAATTCAGTTGATTGGACATGATTTGGAAAGGCACACACCTGTCTATATAAGGTCCCACAGTTGACAGTTCATGTCAGAGCACAAATGAAGCATGAAGTCAAAGGAATTGTCTGTAGACCTCCGAGATCGAGGTACAAATCTGGGGAAGGTTACAGAAAAATTTCTGCTGCTTTGAAGGTCCCATTGAGCACAGTGGCCTCCATCATTCGTAAGTGGAAGAAGCTCAAAACCACCAGGACTCTTCCTAGAGCTAGTCGGCCATCTAAGCTGAGCGATCTGGGGGAGAAGGGCCTTAGTCAGGGAGGTGACCAAGAACCTGATGGTCACTCTGTCAGAGTTCCAGAGGTCCTCTGTGGATAGAGGAGAACCTTCCAGAAGGACAACCATCTCTGCAGCAATCCACCAATCAGACCTGTATGGCAGAGTGGACAGATGGAAGCCACTCCTTAGTAAAAGGCACATGGCAGCCCGCCTGGAGTTTGCCAAAAGGCACCTGAAGGACTCTCAGACCATGAGAAACAAAATTCTCTGGTCTGATGAGACAAAGATTGAACTCTTTGGTGTGAATGCCAGGCATCACGTTTGGAGGAAACCAGGCACTGCTCATCACCAGGCCAATACCATCCCTACAGTGAAGCATGGTGGTGGCAGCATCATGCTGTGGGGATGTTTTTCAGTGGCAGGAATTGGGAGACTAGTCAGGATAAAGGGAAAGATGACTGCAGCAATGCACAGAGACATCCTGGATGAAAACTTGCTCCAGAGCGCTCTTGACCTCAGACTGGGGCGATGGTTTATCTTTCAGCAGGACAATGACCCTAAGCACACAGCCAATATATCAATGGAGTGGCTTCAGGACAACTCTGAATGTCCTTGAGTGGCCCAGCCAGAGCCCAGACTTGAATCCGATTGAATATCTCTGGAGAGATCTTAAAATGGCTGTGCACCGACGCTTCCCATCCAACCTGATGGAGCTTGAGAGGTGCTGCAAAGAGGAATGGGCGAAACTGGCCAAGGATAGGTGTGCCAAGCATGTGGCATCATATTCAAAAAGACTTGAGGTTGTAATTGCTGCCAAAGGTACATCAACAAAGTATTGAGCAAAAGCTGTGAATACTTATGTACATGTGATTTCTCAGTTTTTTTATTTTTAATAAATTTGCAAAAACCTCAAGTAAACTTTTTTCACGTTGTCATTATGGCGTGTTGTGTGTAGAATTCTGAGGAAAAAAATGTATTTAATCCATTTTGGAATAAGGCTGTAACATAACAAAATGTGGAAAAAGTGATGCGCTGTGAATAGTTTCCAGATGCACTGTATATCAACCTTCTTTCTCTCCATCATATCTGCTAACTCTCTTCCCTTACCAGTCATACTGCCAACATTCAAAGTTCCTACCCTCAATTCCACTCCCTTTACTTTCCTCCTCTACTACTGTCTCTGGACACGTCTCCCCCCTCTTCTTCTCCTTCTTCTTCTTCTTCGGCCAACAGTAGCCCAATTTCCGCCAGCACCCTTTTGGCTAACAGTACGTTGTTAACCCAGTGCTCGACCAATCCAGTATTGAAATTTGTATTGTTATCTACATATTGATTTGGCCAAATTTTATGCTGGATGCCCTTCCTGACGTAACCCTCCCCATTTATCTGGGCTTGGGACTGGCACGACGAAACACACTGGTTTGTGCATCCCCTGTGGGTGGGTTAAAGGCCACAGCATATGCAAAAGAAGGAAAAGAATAATCACTAAAATGATGACTGGCAACACTATCATTTAGAGCCCATGGAAATTGATAACTAACTGGTTTTGAACCAGTTCGATATTATTAATTTGATGAAATGTAGAAAAAATGAATATGGTTGGACAAAGGTAATGATTCATAAGGTGCTTCGAAGTCTTCACACAAATAGCTTTGACATATTCTCTGAAAAATGTTAAATTCACACTTGCTCTATTGTTCCATCATTGTCATTTTTCCATACTGCCTTTGTTCGGTCTTGCTCCATGACATGTTATCCTTTTTTTATACAAATGTATCTATGAAAAAAAAAAATAGAACTTACTCCCAGCATGCTCGTACAATTTAAGGAATTTATTTGCTAGTTTTTTTCTGCTTGGGTGTTAGTTTCCATTGCTTTAAGTTGTTATTTTATATTATGTTTCACGAAGGGCATATGCTGTGTTATAACTTAAAGGCTCATGGTTCCATTATCCAATTTGGGAAAAGCTTTTTCCAATGCCAACCTGAGACTTAAAATTATTGTGAGCCTAAAGCCTTCATACCAGTCATTAATAAACAGATAAAAGGACTTGACAAGACATTTGACATATTATCATTCATCACACACTATGTACAACTGTTGCTTGTTTCAATTCATCTTTGTTTTCCAAGAAACACTCAAAGTGTATTAATTTACTTTGAAATATTTTTACAGTTAGAAACCACATTTTTCTTTCAACATTCCATTACTGATAAAAGCTAGCAGTTGAGAAAAGTGAAATTTACAAAGCAAGCGGCAGGAGGCACTCTTTGATCAGCTAAAATGTACAGTAAAGCCGCTATACCTGTATGATTTTTTTGTTTTTTTGTTTACTCTTTACACATTTGCTTTTACCATGATTTTTTGTTTATAAATTAGTAAATCATCAAAATAATCAATGTTTTTTATAGAATAATTAAGTCTTACTATACAAACTTTCTTATTTGCCTTTTTACTGGAATAAGAGAACTTAAAAAAAAATCATATGGAAGCCAATACCCTTCATGGTTACCCTGGCATGTAACAATAGGCAAGAAATTTTAAAAATCATAGGTGGTGTGCTAGCTCAAATAAGTTATTATTTTAATGCATGTATTTCTGACAATTACTCCATACAAACTAGCTATACAGACATTGTGTTGGCCAAGGATCCAACCTAAGCTTTTAGAAAGAGCAGGGCAGCAGCTTTTAAATACTCTGCTATCATGCCTAATTATAAATAGCTTCTTTAATAACTTTACATATTGCATTTCTGTAATATTTGTGTAATTCTTATTATTACATGCCTTCTGCTTCAGGCTGTGTTACTTGTGTTCTATTAAACACTTTCTGAGGACTGAAGGGATAAAATTGATTGTCCACCGACTCTTGTGGATTTTACAGATTTTATCAGGTGGGGTATTGGACTGAATTTAGATGTGGGGAATTGTATCATCAAACCTTTCATCCTGCTTTCACTTGTAATATTTGAATTATTCCAAATGAATGCACAATGTAAGCCCAGTTACTACCCACTTGTTTACCTACAAATTTGTCTAATGTATGATAGTTGTTTGCAATTCCCTTGCTGCCCAATTCACAAGATATGTTGACTTCCATTGTCCAGCCACCTAACTATAAAATTCATTTGTTATAATAAAAAAAATCTAACTTTCCAAACGACACAGTTCTGTACAGATGCCACACATTTTGACCTTTACGTTGTCCTTTGGGTCAGTTTTGACCAGCCAGTGACTTTCATAGACTGTCAGATATATTTAGTGTATTTTGTTTGTTCACAACCCATTAAAATATGCTAAAATTTATCATTTGACCTCAGAAATATGAAGGCTTTTATCCAAGTGCCCTAGCTGTACAAAAAAAGCAAAGAAAGTTGGTCAGTTTTGACTCTTTACAGATTTGAATGTATTTTCTTCTGAATTTAAGGGCCTGGTTTATTGACAGCCCATAAAAATATCTTAATTCTGATCTGTTATAAAAGTGTCAGTCATCAGTACTGAAGGTTAAGATAATCAATCAATATAAAACAGGCATTTGGTGAAAAACTTAATGTGCAGCTAATCTAAATGGTGGCGTCAGAGTCCGGTCAATAAGACCTGGAAGACAGCACTTGATGATATTTTGAGAGTCAAGATCATGACTGGCCTCATTGAGAGTAACGATGTTCTGATCATTTTTTTCAGAGGTATTGTTATATCTATAGCCTCTTTCAAATACACAGTGTCAAGTAATTTATACTTTTTCCCAAAATTAACATTGTTTTTTTACAATGTCCATACATTTTGATGCAGTCTTCCAAACTTGATGTCACATTGTTTTAATTTTAATGTGTGATTGCACTATTATAGGCAGGAGCAGCTCCAATATTCCAATTCATTCTTGAAATCAATGCATTCATTATTGGGTGGGAGCCATTTCATCAGAAAAATATTCTGAAAAAGACCAAGTGCATATTTGTGCCTTCTTTTATAGAAAAATATCTTCTGAAAAGCAAAACTATGATGTAGGTAACCATGAGCTTTTGGCAGTTAAGTTAGATTTAGAGAATCTGAGGCATTGGCTAAAAGATGCCATGCATCTGTTTCTAATCTACTGTACACTGGTCATTAGCTTTTATTGTATTTGAAGTCAGCTAAACTACTAAATGCATGTCAAACATGTTTGGGTTTATTCTTTCATCATTTCATTTTTTTAATTCTTAATGATCTGGTAAGAGAAATGGCAAAGCTGATGCTCTAACCCATATTTATGAAGTTGGCAAAGTTCAATCTGATCAAAAATGCATTATTCCCACAGAAAACCTTTTAAGAGTTACTGTCACTGTCCCATCAGACAGTTTAGAAACACTGATTCAAGAAGCCCAGTCTACTAAGCATCAAACTGTCACATTTGCAAAGGGTATTTATTATGTTCCTCCAAACCTGAGTAGTAAGTTGTTAGACTGATCTTTGGCCATTCGAAAGTGTCACAAACTCTAGGCAACCTCAAGAGATACTTTTAAATTGGAAAATGTAAAAAGACACTAGGAAGTATATTTGCACATGAGGTTTGATGTAGGACGTAATCCTCTCAGGGTCTCAAATCCATGAAGAGTACTCTCAATGGACTTTTTCACTGATCTCCTTTCTTCTAAAGGTTACACAACTATTTGTGAAGCTATCGATCCACTTAAGAAACTCCCTTCAGATAATGAATTTGCACAAATATTTGTCACGAATATCATATGTTTATTAAATTAGATCATGGCGCTCAGTTTATTTTTAGGTTTTGTTGGGCTTCCTGTGGTAAAAGTAATGTACAGAAAACTTGACCTGAGGATCAATATCAAGCCAATCTGAAAAGGAAAGTCTATGTCTTTCAAGACTATGAAAGTTTGCTAAGGCGTTTCAGCAATTCTACTGTATTCAGGACAATTGGAATAATTTACTGCCATCAGGCAGAATTTTGGAGATACATTCTTTTCTATCACTAAAATTATTAACACTTAAAATGTCTCTGTTTGAATGTTTTAATTATTTAAGTCCTCATCTTCTGGATCTTCCATTAGTTTCATTCATGGAAGTGTAACTGAATATCTTACCCCTTTGAAGAGTATGTGGTGGCTGGTTAGAGGTAATCTCAAGATGGCAGGCTTAAGTAGCATTTTGCAGACAGTAAAAGGAAGGCAGTGCCAGCATATTAAGGTTGGGCAAAATGTTTGCCTGGCAACTCCTGATATCCACCTGCAGGTTCTGTCATCATAAATCAGGTGGGATTAGTCTCTTATGGGCTGGGTTTGTCAGCCTACATTACGTTTCATTCTAAATTTCTGGATTCCTGGTTGATATCTATGGGCTATTATTCCAAAACTAGACATTAAGCCCATTACAATAACGGACGCTAGAACAGTAGTGCACAAACATTAGTAGGAACAATCTATATTAAATGGCAAGGGACCTTGTATATGGCTGTAATATGTGTCACTGTATTGTGTGCCTTTAATTTCCTCTCGCAGTAATACTGGTTTGTATTTCCATAAAATGCCTGTAAATTTCTCAGACAGTAATACAGTTGAACCTCGGTTCACGACCACAACTTGTTCCAAAACTCAGGTCGAAACCTGATTTGGTCGTGAACCGAAGGAATTTCTCCCATAGGATTGTATGTAAATACAATTAATCCATTCCATTTTTTTAAGTTTTTAAGCATAAATATAGTTAATTATACCATAGAATGCACAGCTTAATAGTAAACTAACAGTAAAAACATTGAATAACACAGAGAAAACCTTTAACAACAGAGAAAACTAACACTGCAAGAGTTTGCGCTATAGAGCTACGAACCGCTCGCTAAAAACACTTTTTTTTAATGAGTTTTAAGCACAGGGAAAAAATGAACATTTGAAAAATCCATAATTTAATAAACAACCAAGAAAAGTAACATTGCAACAATGCATGCGTGCTTGTGTGTGTGTGTCTCTCGCGCGCCTGTGTGTGTGTCTCATGCACCTGTGTGTGTCTCTCTTGTGCGCCTTTGTGTGTGTGTCTCTCTCGTACACCTGTGTGTCACTCTCTCGCGCGCCTGTGTGTCTCTCTCTCACGCACCTGTGTGTGTCTCGCACGCCTGTGTGTGTGTCTCTCTCGTGCACACGCCTGTGTGTGTCTCTCTCTCTCTTTCTCTCTCTTTCTCTCTGCACAGGGAATGCACAGGGAGAGACTGAACACGTGCGGCCCTGCGCATGCGCACTTCACCAGAAGACTCACACACACGGACACCTGGACGCACACAGGGGTTTTATTAAAGAGGATAACTTCTCCTATTTCAGTGTCATAGGATAAATTTTAGATTCAGTTTAATTTAGATTTTCAATGCCAGGGTAAAGAGGTCATATATCTTCACAACAGGAAAGTGTATGGCCCAGAGGACAGCTCTTGGCTTATTCTAGTGACATTCACGCCTATAACTACTTTTTAGATTTTATAAACAGTTCCATAATAAGACTGTCAGTCATGTTCGAAGAACATGCTCTAGGTAGGTGAATGTGTTACAAATAGAGTTACTTTAAAATTTTTGCAGGCTTTCTGAGGCTATAAATATCATCTAGGTCAGGGGTACCCACACTTTTTTGGCTTGTGAGCTACTTTTAAAATGACCAGGTCAAAGTGATCTACCTACATTAAAAATTGTACTTCTAAGAGTAGTTTTACTGCACCATACTTTTTACTTTTACTTGAGTACATTTGTGAAGAAGGAACGCTACTCTTACTCCGCTACATTGGGCAACACTCGAATCATTACTTTTTTTTCCATTAGATAAAGTCTGACAGACAATTTTCAATCTGCTCTGTGTAGCGCATGCTGTCAAGTTGCACACATGCCTTCCATTGCGTCTCCAGCTCTGACGCGAGGTTTTGGATGTTTCCCAAATCAAGGCCCTGCAGCTTAGAGGATAGACGTTGCATTTTTCGTTTGAAAGCATTAACTGAGCTAATCATATTGACCATATTGGTTTTCTTTTCCTTGCAGCTGTAAATTAAGCTCATTCAATATGTTGTTCAGATTGGAAAAAAATACCAAGTCTAGATGCCATTGATCGTTATTAAGTTGCTTGTATTCTGCATGTTTAATGTCAAGGAGAAATTCCGTTTTCTCCGGCCAGGGGTCTTGAAATCTCAGGAGGAATTTCTCCCTAGCCATCTGCCTCAACGAACGCATCTTTAATCATCTCTCCATCTTGGAAGGACTTCTTATGCTTAATGATCGAGTGTCTCACCCAGAACGATGCTTCGGTGTGTCTGCCTTTGCTTTTGAATTCTGCTGTCTGATTAACTGCGATTTTAGTTCCCTCTTCTTCCTCTTCTTTTCGCTTTTTGGAAGGAAGTCAGTTTCGTAGTTTTTATGAACAGTTCGAAAGTGCCTTTCCACATTTTCCTTCTTTGGAATTGCAATGATAGATTGACAGATCAGACAAACGCACTTCGATTGTGACATTGTGAGAGAAAAAAATCCTCTTCCAATTCCACATCCAGCCCATAACCAACTTTTTTTTTTTTAAATCTGCTCTTTAATCGATATAAATTGGAAGGCTAACTTGATTACTTAGATAGCCAGAGTTTTGCAGTAGCTTGCAAATTTGATCGTGTTACGACAAGTGTGTTAAAAGAAAGGAGATCTCAGACTGGCCGCCCTGTATGTCAATCAAGTGGCAAATGCCATAGGGAGGATATATGATGATAGACTAACATTTAAAAAAAATTTTTAATGCAACGATTCTACCTGCACTACCTTTCCGATTATTGGGCATTGGGCCCCTGATCTTGGTGTTGATTCTGGGGTGTATGCAGTTAGGGAAATTAATTATGTGGTTATTTTCTTGATTGGAGACTTTGTTTAAAAATTGACTTTTATTTTACATCTTTTCTGATGCCATTTGTTTCTACTTTGAGGCTGCCATTTTATGGTTTCTGTCTCTATGGTGTAATACAGGTCCTGCTTGATAGGGCTGTGGCCTGTAGCATCAACAAAAGTATAATTGATGGGAAGTTGAAACGTTATCTCAACTGCCATTTTGCATTCGAAAACCAAACTTAACAACTCACTCCAAGTATTATTGTTAATTACTTGTTATTAAAACAAAAGCTCTGCTTGTCACCTTTTAATTTTTGGTTTACAATTTGGTTCTGACATTCTTTCGTTTTGACTTTTGGTTTTGACCCTAGCTTTGCCTTGACTCTGCTCTTTCCCTTGTGCCTCATTCCTTTTATCTGCAGGCAAAAAAAAAAAAAAAATAGTTTAATATCAGTTTTACTGAATCAGAGTTCAGTTTAACATTTTCCGTTTTTACAACATAATCTAGATTATGCTCTTTCCATCTGAAATGATATAGTAAATAAAACAATTTTTTAGTATCCTGGTAAAAGATAAAATAATTCATGCATTCATTCCTAATAAAATATATAACTGCAATGCATTATACACAGGCTAGTTAGATGGTCTTTTCTGTAATCTCTAGTTAGGTCAAAAATTCTGATGAAGTATGCATTACTAGAACTAGGAAGAACATCCACATTATTCTTATTCTCTGTTGTATAAAATGATTTTACATTAAATTCAGGGATTATGCAGAATGATTTTTCATGTTCTTCTTCTTACAAAAAAATCTTTAAAATTTGTGGGCCTTACGTAAGAGAAAAAATATCAATGACTACATGACAGAGTTGACATTTTGATGTTAGGGGTCTAGTCATCTAATGGTTCCAAAGATAATTTAAACTGCTGTGTAGGACCTTTAGTTACAGGGCTACATATCTGTGTGGTCATCTGCCTGCTTTTATAGGGGATTCACGATTTGTTTTGTCATATAAACCTTGTCAGAAGATGTGTTGCCTATTTTAACACATCATAAATAAAGCTGTTGATTAGACTACCATTACAATGTTGTTTGTTAGTCATTAGTATGTAAAGAAAGTGTAGAAAAAATTCTGATTTGTTACTGATTCTCCTCTATTTTTGTTTTTCTTGTGGTACTGTATGTCTCTTCATGGTATGCTAAAGTGCCATTTGGATCCAACACCACATTACCACGCTACTGCTCCAGGCCAAGGGAACTGACACTAGAGATATTAGGTGTTTTGAAACTGGGGAGTCCCAAATGTACAGGTACAAAGCAATTTCAAGAGTTTCCTACTAGAAACCAAAAGAGCCAAGAGCAAATCTTTATCAAAATAAGAAGGTTCATTTTCAAAAAAAAGGCTCTGCAATATACAATGCTCCATAGAGCACAAGGAATTGCCTGAAAAGGCAAGGTGATACAGCGAAATGCATTCCAAAACAGAATCCAGTAGTTATGGTCAAAACAGAGCAGAGGTTCAAAATATCAAATATCACATTCCCAATTTTTAATCCAAAGTCTAAGTCAAAAACAGAGCACAAGAGTTGGAAATCCAGAAAACTCCAATCAATAGCAATAATAAAAGAAACACTCCACTCCCGAGAGCATTCATAAAGAAAGGCCAGGAACTATAGGAGACACTCCCTTAAATTGGGAGGAAGGCCATTCCTGAAGGAGATTGGCAGGTGGCCCTGTCCCTTGGGGAGTTTCTCACAAAACACAAGGGTTATAATCTAAGGCTACACTCCTTTCCCAACACACACATATAAAAATGTACATTATAAACAAAAGAAACATTAATAGTAATAAATTACAGAAAATTAAATAAAACAGACAAGAAACACAACTGTGAACAACAGCCGGGGGAAAATGCTGGCTGAAACATGACATTACGAGCCTTAGGCTAAGCAACAAAGGAGTTTCATCTTTTTTTGTAATACTATACAGCGTATGCTTCTGATGTCAAAGAATATCCATGATCGGTGGGCAGCCAGTTGAGGTAAGTCATTTGAACTGGGGTTTTGTCTGGCTTTGATTGTAAGTTTAATCTTTTATAATTAAATGTTGGCCCCCAACTACCAGAAATACTTTTAATTTTGAATAAATTATAGCTTTGAATATGTATGTTAACTTTTGTGTCACTTGACTGATTAACATCTAGATTTTGCATTTACAGTTAACGATAATTGAAAGTTATGTAAAATACAAGTCTGTAGTTGCAAGAATGGGGTTTGGTCATTTTTAAATTGAAAGGAGGAAGGACCAGAAATGGAACTGCCAAAGAAGCTTTTAAAAAGAATCAAAGTATCAGAGTCAAAGACGATGCAAGTGGAAGACATAAAGCAACTGGAAGGTTTTGAATTTAAATCTCTTTAATACATTAAATAGAAAGGAACCTGCCTTGTATAAAGTTGGGGTGGACGTTAAATGTTTTTTTCTCTTCATCATTTTTGTGAACACTTTGAATCTTTCAATATTTCAGGGTTCTACCTCCATTTTGAGTCTGGCAGGCCTGGAGGACTGCCTGTTGAGTTTTTGTCTTGCCTACCAGCAGCGAGGCCACATTTAGGATCAAATTCAGTGAAATCCTGGTCTGAATGGTGGTTTTTGGAGACCTGCTCATCATCTTCCTGCTTTGTGCAGAAGGATTTCACAACAAATTGCTTCGCCTTCTCCTATGGTACTATCTTGTTGTCCTTATGGATGGCACCATGTTGGAGGCTTGTTGCTAGGAAGCTGAGCCCTCTTGTTGTGCGGTGGTTCTAGAGATTGCATGTCAATCGGTACTGATGTTAGTAGTGTGACTATTTCAAAAGCCAATGCTATGCATACCTAATCATTCAAGATTTTGATATGTGAAAGTAAAATCTTTGTTTTATTTTGCTTTGTAGGTTTTTGCATTTGCTGCTTATGAATTTTTTCTAAACTATGATTCCAATTAGCATTTTGAGTTTCTTGACTCTAATTACAGATACGTTTCTGGCTTACAACTTAATACTCAGCTCTCTGAGTATGATTCTGGCTACATGTCCTGGGCTTTGTACATTGACATTACTGTACAATATATTCTTTGCCAAGTTTGCTGATGACATGGCTGTGGTAGGACTGGTATCTAACATCAACGAGAAAATTTATCTAGATGAAGAGGAGAGTCTGTCTCATCGGTGTCAGGCCAACAGTCTTCTTTTGAATATCAATAAGACAAAGTAGCTGATTGTGGATTTTTGGAGGAAACATCAGAAGTGCTACCACCTCCTCAGTATTAACAGCACTCAGGTAGAAAGGGTGGATAGTTTCAGATACTCATTGTCCACATCACTAGCGTGGTCCTGACACATTGACACCTTGCTGAATATGGAATGGTAATGTCTGTACCACTTCAGATGCCTCAAGGCCCCATGAAAAGTGTCCCGAAAAGAAGTATCATGACCTGACTTGAGAACTGTACACAGCAGGACTGCAAGGCAGTGCAGAAAGTGACGTGGTCAGCTGAATTCAACATAGGGTGTGCATGCAATAACCTCCAGGATATCTACACCAAGTAATATCGAACCAGGGCAAGGAAAATTATTTGTGACACCAGTCATACCAACAACAGCCTCTTTTCTGTGCTTCAGTCAGGTAAATGCTATGACTGTCTAAAGTCCATTTCAGAAAAACTGAGGAGGAGCATCTGTCCAAAGTCCATTAACATGTTTAATAACAAAAAGGTCTAGAAATACATGATGATGATGATTTTTATTATTATTACATATTTTATTTCCATCAATTTGCTATTGCTTTCTTTTTTATTTATGAAGTTATGTTATTGACCTTTTCTGTTCGTCTCAAGGCACACTCATAGGAGTTGAGCAACTAAGCATTTCAATGTATATTGTACTGTATCTAAAATGTATATATGACACATCAAATTAGATTTTATACACTATAAATACATTTATATTGTATGAAACAGTATGTACATTTGTCATATTATTATATTTATTATGACAAGAACACATACAATATCTTGTACTATGATTGACTATTCAGTAACCTTACAACTTATGGATAGAATTTGTGTCTGAATCTGCAGGTACAAGTGCTAATTGTACTCCAGATGGGAAGAATGAGGAAAATATCTGTGCAAGACGAATGAGGTCATATATAATAGTGTTTGTTTTTCTCAGGCAGCATTAGTTGTATACTGCATGTCCTGAACAAAAGACGGCTAGGTGATGATAATGTTTTGTGCCACTTTCACCACCCACTGTAGTGATTTGCAGTGATCTACAATCTTAAGCTGACCAGTTCCAATTCTAAGATGCTTTACTCCACAGTGCACTTGTAAAATCTAATGAGAACAGTTGTGTTTTCTTCAGAAGGCTGTAGAAGTAGAGGCACTGGTGACACAAAAACTCCTTATTGACAATGACAAAGGCCAGGATATCAACCTATAAATCAACAGAACTAACCAAATTAAAATCCATTCAAGATGAGGTGAAAAGTCAATGCAGCATAAATGTGGGTTAGAGGCTATCTCACTAGCACTGAGGACAAGACATAAACCACCCCTAACAGGACATTGATGCATTGCAGGATCACATAAATGCAAACGCCCTGAATTGGCCAGTTTAGTTTTGCCAAATATCCTTGTGGTAAGATGTGGTTAGAAACCTGAAACAAGAACACAGGAACACAATTCCTGTATGGGCAGCATCCAGGCATCCAATTAAAATGCAGTCGAATGGATCTGATAAACAGAGGCACTAACTACTGTGCCACCAAGCTTTCCTGGTTTAGATATCATACTTATTTTATATATGTTAATGATTTAACTACCATATCAAACTTTAAATCTTGCTTCTAATTTTATAATGTTTTGCATTTGTGGTTTCTTTTAGGTTCAGTCTACATATAAAACCATGAAAGTTTGTACTTTGCAGAAATACTTCATTACTTCACTGTGTTACTTGCTGCACACAAATAAAATCCTGTGTCAGATGTCTCAGCATTGTTCATTTCAAGTGTGATGTTCTCTTTTGTTGATCTTGTTGCTGTGAATCTCGTAGGTATGTTATTTCCATATTCTGGATTGTTCATAAATAATGAGAACACCACCAGATGAAGTTCAGTTGTGCTCTGCTGTCGATACCAGTACATGTTATTATTAGAGGAGCTCTGGTAACATTTTAAATTAACAGACTGGTTCTGTTTCACTATCACATTGGAAGGAGACTGGCTGACCATCACAGTGACCTGACCAATAGAATCTGCAACAAACAAACTGCAATTTAATCATTTATATATTGAAAAGGAATTAAGAACAATGTCTTAGATGATGAAAATCTCAATGAAACATAATAAAGAAACACATTAGAAAACAATATTACATAACATGTCTATGCAAACATTAAAATGTCATTTTTTATAATAAAACAAATCAAACTTCCTTTAGAATATAAAGCAAAATATAAATAATATTTCCACTCACAAGGCAAATTAAAGATAATATAATATAAGGCCAAAGAGTGCTGCATGTCGATCTGCCTCATTTTGGAAGAAATGACCTCCGCTAAATGAAAATATATAGTAGTAGCTTCATTTATATCACACATGACAAGTGAAGTGACAGCTCATGATGTCACTGTTTCCTATTCCAGTTCAAGATAAAGATCAAGTGGCTTTATTGTCATAACATCCTTATGCCATATTGTAACATAGTGGCACGAAATATGTTTTCCAGGACCGCAGTTCAAAATATACATGTACTGGACAAGTGCAAGACAGGTAAAGAACTACGTATAATATACTACAATAGATACATAACAAAAGTGAAGAGATAGTAATAAATTGTAGCAAATGAATAATAAATAGTAATAGTAAAACTAATAATAAAAAGTAACAGTATTGACAAGTATGTAACAAATGCACTGTATATAAATTTGCTACTAGAGTTTCTTAAGTGCTCTTGAATAAGTTTCACTTGCAGGCTTTTGACCTCTAAAATTACAGAATATACAGAATTTTTCAAAGTAAAAATAAAATGAATATGGTTGTGTGTGTGTTTGAGGTGGTCCTTTAATTAACTGGTCGCCCATCTAGTGCTGTTTCATGCCTTGTGTCCAGTGCTGCTTTGAATGGTTTTTGGACCCCATGATCTTGTATTGGATTAAGCATGAATGAAATTGAAATGTGATGTTAAGTGAATTGCTGGCCGTGCTACAAAATAAAAGGTGATGTTAAGTAAGTGAATTGCCTTCCATGTTAATAAATTATACGACTATTGTTTAACCTAGGCATGATGTATTAGAATCAGGAAACACTGAATAACATAAAATACTGAATAACCTAAGAAAATAGAAGAATTAAACATTTTTATTTCTTTTTTGCTTACTTATTCAAGGTTAATGCTGTTATTAGCACTGTTCTGTCAGAGGTCAAGACTCTAGGATTGAAATACTGGCCAAGTAAAAGTCAGTTTAGACACATGTACAGAGATTTCTTCCAGTGTAATTCTACAGAACATGCATCGGGATAATTAATGATTGTAGGTTATCACCATGTTTGAGTATTCTGATAGATAGATAGATAGATAGATAGATAGATAGATAGATAGATAGATAGATAGATAGATAGATAGATAGATAGATAGATAGATAGATAGATAGATAGATAGATAGATAGATAGATAGATAGTGTGGCAGGAGGCTGGGCATCATGCCCAGCCGGGATGCCTGGAAGGACTGGGAGAGGGACCATGAGAGGGCAGCTGTCCTGGTTAGTATGGGGACCATGGGATCCAAAGTGGGAAGCTCAGCCCTAATGGGACCTGTGGTCACCGCCAGGGGGTGCCCGGAGAATCCTAGAGCCTTGGAAACCAGCACTTCCGCTACACCAGGAAGAGCTAGCGAGAAGAATTCCAGGGTCATGTGGACTGCTTCCGGGTGCTCGTGCTGCACTTCCGCCACACCAGGAAGTGCCACTGGAAGTTCATCATTGGCACAAAGATCACATCCAGGTGGGGATAAAAGGGGACTGCCTTCCTGCGATCAGAGAGCTTGAGTCGGGTGGAAGAAGGAAATGCTCGCGAGTAAGGAGGAAAGGCAGCTCGAAGAGGACCAGTGAAAGGCACTGAATCAAAGGGTGTTTGGTGCTGGAGCACAGTGTGTTTGCCCAGAGGGGACTGGGTGGTCTCATGGTCTGGAATCACTGCAGAATTTTTTTTTTTTTCCAGCCGTCTGGAGTTTTTTTTTTATTTGTTTTTTCTGTCCTCCCTGGCCATCGGACCTTACTCTTATTCTATGTTAATTAATGTTGACTTATTTTTCTTACTGTGTCTTTTATTTTTCTATTCTTCATTATGTAAAGCACTTTGAGCTACATTTTATGTATGAAAATGTGCTATATAAATAAATATTGTTGTTGTTGTTGGGGAATGTGTCTTTAATAAACGCATGTGTTTTTAAGAACTTGCTGGTGTCTGTGTGGATGGTGTTTGGGCTACCTCTCACAATAGATAGATAGATAGATAGATAGATAGATAGATAGATAGATAGATAGATAGATAGATAGATAGATAGATAGATAGATAGATAGATAGATAGATTCTTTAACCTGGTTTACTTATAATAATATGTTTTCATATAATTGCGAATACTTTGATAAGTATAGACAATTTTGCAAAATAAGTTCTGTAAATGAAATTAATATCAAGAAAGAACTTTTTTATGTTACAGTATGTACACATGACTGCTGGAATATGTGCTCCCCTCCTCAGAACAGACCAGAAGCAAATATGAAAAATAAACAAAAAATTTGGATGCACAACTGGTCTTGTACTTTTTACATTAGTGACTCTGTATGTCCCTTCACTGTGTCACTAGCTGCACACAAATAAAATCCTGTGTCGATTGTCTGAACATTTTCAATACTGAGTATTATTTTCTCTAATGCTGACCTTGTAGCATTAAATCTTTTTGGTAAATTGTCATCATATTCTGGCAAGCTATTGTAGGGAGAGTAAACAACCAGTTGGAGCTCATTTGTGCTCTGCTGTCGATACCAGTACATGTATGTTTTAGTAGCACTCTGGTGGCACTGGATCTTCGCCGACTGCTTCTGATTTATTATTATATTGAGAGGTGACTGGTTGATCACTGTAGTCGACTGGCAAAGAATATCTGTAAAATGCAAAAAAGAAAGCATTGATCAAAGATATAATCCAAAAAAAATTAACTTTTATTGAAATATTTTTATTAATATTAATGTTTTTATTTAATTAAAAATATTAAACTGGAACCCATTTAAGATGTACATATTTTTTGTCAAACTATAAAAGCAAAACTCTTTCTTGAAATGAAGTAAATGCATTCTTCACTAAAAATGAATTGTTAATATCACTTACATGTTATAAAAGAGATAGCATGGCAAAATGCAAATGAGCGCTGCATTTTGGAGCACATCTTAGAATATGTGGTTGGCTAAAGAACACAAAGATTAACTGTGCCTCTACAATAAAAAGGCAGTTATACCACAGTTTGTGATGTCAGCCTTTCCTGTTTAGTCCCCTTTCTTGCAAAGTCTTGTAAAAAAGTGTCCTGTAAGGTGTTACAACAAAAACGAAAAGGAATTCTGTGATCAAATTTAAAAAGTCACTGGGATACTGTATGGTTTTAGCAATGCAATCAATAAGTAATACAATTATAATTGCTAAATACCGTAGCATAACTATTCAGATAAGTCTTCTATTTTGAATTAGCCATTTAACTTCCATTTTTGACCTTTCAAGAAAACTTTTTTCAACATATTTCCTGTGTTGTTTATTGAAATATCCCTCTGCTTCATTTGTTGTGTGCCTTTTTGAATATTTGTGAAGTGCTTTGTATATTAGAAAGGAACTATGAGCACAATGTTTGATTGCAGATTAAAATTTGTCTCACTGGACAGCTTCTTTGCATGTACTTTTAGTTTATCTGAATAATTTGTGTTGGGGTATGAATTGTAAAAAGATAGCAAGCAGAAGAAATAAGAGGGCATTAGGATCTGAAACTGGGTAATTCTGCTGAATAATTTTCCTCTGAAGAAGCTGGGCTAAAAACTTAAATATAGCACTTATAAATAGTCTTTAAAGATTGACACATTTATTAGTCTTCTTCTGGTTAGGGATATGACCCATGTTCCTGGGCACTAATGGCCTCAAGGACGGAGTCGGGAGTTATCGTCCAGAAACTGGGTTTTGTTTTTGTAGATGAAAAAGGAAGATGGATTAATGGTGGTGCAGACTTGGAATCCTTTCCTAGCATACCTAGAAAGCCAATAACTGGAAATGACACACATCAAGCACACATGTGACTGTATATGAATATATAATTTCAACAGAAATCCAAATCAGATATAGGCTGCCCCACCATGTCTCTTCAAAAAGAAATATTTATTATTATTATTTATTTATTTATCTATTTATTTATTTATTTGTATTGTTATTATTATCACCCCCCTCCTCTCAGTGCACTAAGATACACTGGTTTGTTGGCCAAAGATTATCCTGACCTCTCAGGGTTTAAACTCTGCTTGCTGTTCAGCTGAGGACTCATCGTGGAATGCAGGCCATGCCGAGGCATGTGCTCTTCTAGATTTCTTTCACGCTGACTCTACACGGGGATTTGTCCAGCTGGTCTTGGAACTTGATCTTGATGGTTAGCAATGCTCCTACAACTACTGGAGCCACTCTTGCCCTTGTGTTCCACATGTGTCTGACTTCAATCTCTAGGTCTTTATACTTATAATCTTCTCTTCCTCCTTGTCATCCAGGATCATTACATCAATGAAGATTCCACGACTTGCTCTTCGTGTCATGAAACATAATGCCCAGCCTGTTGGTGGTAAAAGTACAGTCTGTAGGAATGGTTTGTCCCACATGGTGACACAGTCTCTAGTGTCAATGACCATGCGTGATGTGTGTTCATACCACACCTTCGGATCACCCAGCTGTTTACTTAATGTCCAGTGCATGAACATACTGACCTTGTTTTGATGTTTGGGATATACCTTCAGGGCCAATACATGGCATCCAGACATTATCTGGCCGATGGTCTTCTCATTTTCACCACACAGATGGCATTTGCAGTTGGCTGGTTTGCCTATGACATACTACTGATGGTACTGGGTGTTCAAGGTTGATCTTAAGAGGATGAAATTAAACTTTCAGTTTCCGCTTTGAGACCTCCACTTCAACACCATGCATGTGTCAGAACCTTGTCGACGTATGGCCTGTCCATGTCACTGAACAACTGCAGTGGCTTCTCCTTGTAGCGCTGCATCCTTGTCTCCATGATCTTGGACTTGAGTAACTGCTTGGTTTTCTCATTGCTATTGCTAGCAGTCTTGGGCAAAATATACCTTTTTGTATCTCATGGCCTCTCTTCAAATTGACTTCTGCTCATGCAGAGCCTAGTGCAGCATTTCTCAACCTCTAAGTATTTGCAACCCGAGTTTTCATAACAGTTTTAATCACGCACCCCTAACGATTTTTTGAAACAGTAGAGCTGAAGAATGGGGCAGTGTTTGTAGATGTACACCAGAATAACAAGGCTGACCTTTATCCTGCTACTGATTCTGTGGTTGTATGTGATTTCCTGTCTGTAATTTATTTTTCTGTTGGTTTATGTAACATATTTACTCAGCTCTGTGCCAGTGTGTCACACTTGTTGCACAATAATAGACTGCAGTGTCTTCAGGCTTGACACGATTTATTTTTAAGGAAGATTCCAGGATTTCAGCTCTGGTTAATTTAAAGTCGTCTTTAAACCCATCTTCATACTGCTCATCTTTAGAGCCATACGAAAATGCTATTAAAGTCAATGCTTTGCTTTCAGATTGACGATACCAGAATAAACGAAGATGCGTGCTATCCTTGTGATTGCAGTGTAAAGTCACAGCTTTGCCCACATTCGACACTAAGATGACTTTAGGATGCTGAATTATGTCAACTGCCTCAGTACACCCTGAAAGGAAACAGAAAATAAAAAATATATATCATCAAAGAGGCATATAATCAACTACAATAGTGAGTAATAACTTAACAAACAAGCTAAACCTGTGAATAAAAGTAGCAAATATCGAAGAAAGCCAAAAGTTATCATAGCTGAAGTGTGCGGAGTAGCCAGAATGTATAATGTTGTTGAAGTACAGCAAGAGTTTAATTTCAGCCTGCCACTGTGACATCATTTGTGACATCCAGTCACATGATTTTCTCTACAATAATTTGAAATTATCTTGCTGCTCATTCTACAATTGTTTGAAACAGGGCTAATTTTTTATAAATTAAATTCAATGACAATTGAATTATATACATTCCTCTGAACCAATCTAAATTTCTCTGCTTATTTTGCTTGTTACTTTATTTTGTTAAGTCAATGTTTTTCAATGTGAATCTGGAATTCACTCTGTAGCATACAAATCGGTCCAATGTATCTTACAAACTTACAAAGGTTAAATTATATTAGATTAACTTTATTCATCCCATGGGGACATTCAAAAGCATATAGAATGCAGAAACATATAAAATAAGAATACGGCCTTACAGGTAAGAAAATACAGCCAATCAGTTATTATTATTTTTAATTAATAGATTAAATTAATTTTAAAAAACTTCACAAATACTTCTGGTGGAAGCATTAAAATGTGTTAAAATACAAAAGATTTCAATGATTGAATAAAAAAAACAAATTATTATTATTATTATTATTATTATTATTATTATTATTATTATTATTATTATTAAAACATGATCATCTACATAAATTGACATTTTTATCAACTCAAACAATGTATCCTTCTTTTGGGTAACTTGAAAAATTGCAAATCATAAAGTTGATTTAGTGATCATTTCCATTTATTTAAGGTTAGACTTGGAATGAATCTCTATATATGAACTATAATATGATTTATTTGTAGAAATGCATAACAATAGCTACACATAGGTATATGTAAAATGAGGCGTGTTACTTTAGTGCTTAGCACTGCTACCTCAAAGATCTATAAAACAGCACGGTTACTGCATGTGTGGAGTATATATAATATCATATTTGTTGGACTGGTTTTCTTTAGGTGTGTTTCTTCTATATGCCAAAGTTGTACGGTTCCAATAGTATAACTTTGTCTGAAAGAAACCGATTCCTCCATGATGCTAGAATTTGTCTTCCCTTCACCATGTAATGGAAAAGCAGATACAGAAACAAATGGATTAATAAAATGACTTCAGATATTTTAGATGTAGTTATCAGTAGGGAATAAAAAACAAAGACAAATGTGTCTTAAGAGGTGAAATTGCGATACTGAAATGATTCTTATTACCCTGAGTCAGACTTTTTTTCATGCATGAGCTCCATTGTAGAAATATATATCTTCACTTGCATCATTATTATTGAGTAACTAAAAAAAATAATAATAATAAAACAAAGTTATTTTAACAAACAAATCAATCCAACAGTGTACATATGCGGAGTATTACATGAATTTGGTAGGTTTGATAAGTCTAGGTTTGGTTCAGCATTTCTAAACTTTTTTATCTGTCACAAAAATACAAGAATATAACCCAAGATGCACATAGATAGATAGATAGATAGATAGATAGATAGATAGATAGATAGATAGATAGATAGATAGATAGATAGATCACGCTGAAACGAAAAGAGGTTAAAAGCTCATTTTGTTCATGGGATAGGTGTAAATAATAATAAGCGTAAAGATACATAAAATGCTACATTCAGAACGCACTTCAAGAGCTATAATCAGGATTCCCTATTACTTTATAGTCTGCAAAAAAACTACAATTCTCAATGCACATTAATATTCTGAAATAGCGCTACAGTTTCTTTTGAAGATTTTTAAAATTACCATTTCAATAGGAGACGCTGGCTACACTGGCCTTTTCGCATGACATATTCTCTCCGTTTTTGCCAACAAATGTGTCTATAAAGTGTGTCCACTCTTGGAGGGATGTCTAAAAGTTCAGTGTATATTTACATAACTTACTTTTGAGTAGTTTAATCAAAACTAACTGACACATTATCACGGATCACGGTGTTCTTAATAAATAAACGCGTACGAACGAATTACGAATTATATTGGGTGTATCTGAGTTGTCCAGTATGGAATTGCAAATTTAATTCTGTCGGTCGTGGAATAACCGTGCACTACTATACAATGTCGAGTTAACGTCATAAGAATTCGACCTGCAAAAATTGTGCCATCGTTAAGGCACAGTTGTTATTACACAACACAAATCCTTAAAAATTACACGTTTGTTCTCCAAATGAGCATATTGAATTATACTATGCTAATCAGGCAATGAGGTTTATGTACAAGAAGTCTACGGCGCTGAACCATGGTGCCATGCCACGCAGTAATAAACGGCACTATCTTCTATCATAAGTTTATTAACTGTAAGGGTAAATTCGTTTTTATTATCATCGTAAACCACATTAAACCGATCGCCACAATTGCTTTTGACACATAACATCGTCAAAGCGTCTCCCCAACGTTTCTGTCTGAACCAGTACATAATAAAACTGCCCATTGTTCCATCTTCAATGGAACATGGCATTGAGACTGAAGTCTCTGACCGTGCCAATATGACCCCGATGGTCTGTAGAACTTTCACATCTTCCGAAACATCTGAAAAAGAGGAATATTTTCAATTAGTAGTTTCGTGTATGACGAACTATCTGATAAATGTATTACTAGCACAAACAAAGCTAAAATACCGCCATTGACTGGAAAAAGAATGGACTTGTTTTCAATGTAACCTCAACCGTAACTAAATTAAATATTCACAGACTGACAAAGCTTGAAAAATTGTTACTGGAAATTATAATTGTATATGTAAAAAGACTGACATATAAGCAGTAGTAACTAAAAATATACATACATGATGAACAGCAGAGGAGACAAAGGAAAACAAATAGATCAACGTTAGCCATTTTCTTAGTTCTGCGCAAGCATCTATCTATATAAAGTTTATTGCTTCTTACAAATGGAAAGGAAAAAGAGGAGAGCATCAGTCAATAAACTGCGGTACAGGCATATGGAGACTTCCTGAGAGTGCGCTTTTCATTGATTTCCCTTCTCTTTCTTCAGTAATATAGTAACAGTATTTAAAACATTCACAACCCTCCCTCCACAGATATTTCCCTGGATCATTTTTCATGCTTTCCTGTTTAATAATGTAAGAAAATAATACATTAGGCCTATAATTGCAATGGTACTCAGTCTAATTTTCCTTTTCGCAATCCATGCATTTCCAATTAAAAGTAAATAAATAAAATAAATAAATATTACTCTATCGCTCAGTACTATAGGTGTTAGAGTAGTTCTTCAGAGCGATGTTATAATGAAAAGAAAAGGTTCCTTAAAGTACCACCCGCATGAAGATTCCAGAAACAACAATTATTTATTTGGATCAATAAAGGCTGCATAAATAAAGGATGTTTGTAGTAAAAGTTCGAGTTTTCTTGATCTATTGTATCTTGCTAGTCTCGATCCTAGATATTAAAAAATCATGTTTTGCCCCATAAGAAACATTCCCCGAGCGTTAACAATCAGTTTCATATGAACTGTAAAATGGCTGTCTCTCAAGCAAACGTTTAGTGCGGAATCATGCAATCCAGTAAAGTGTCATTAAAGAACTGCTATTTTAAGAGTTTACACAGATTCCTAGTGATAATTGAAACAATTTTTAAAAATAAAGACATAAATAAGGTTCAGAACTAAAGAAGAAAACCGTGCCTTTTCCGATCTGACTGCGTGATTTTCCTTCTCAAAGGGCAGAACATAAGGGCCCTGCATGCGATGAGCTCTGGATGATCCTTTATGGCTATGTGTGTAATGTTGTTAATATTTACCACTTTTAGGGATGGGAGTGGACAGTAGACGCCCCATTATTAGTGTCTTAGTTCTTAACGGAATTATACGTTGCAACGAATATGACATATAGGCTTAAGGCAGTGGTTCTCAACCTGTGGGGCGGGCCCCCCTAGGGGGGCGCGAAGATGTGAAAAAAAGAAAACAAGAATCAAAAATATGAAAAAAATCTGTTGAAACCAAAACAAACTAACTTAAACTACATTATGATACTAGAACAATAAATATAAAGTTAGATCAATGTCGATAAAAGTTAAGTAGGTATAATAAAATATGCATCTACATTTCAAAAAAATGTTGGGGGGGGGGCGCGATTAAAACTGTTATGAAATTATATTTAAAGGTTGAGAAATGCTGTTTTAAGGCATAAGCCTGATTCATTATCAGGGCTCCGTGGAAGCTCCAGGTATTATGAGAATTACGAGCTCTGACGTATTAATCCCTAACGATGCCAATGCATTTGATTGTTATTGCGCCAGTGCATTGGTGTGTGTGTATTTACAAGTCAGCAAAATGTAAATGGACTTTCCAGAGTAAAAAAAAATATATAAAGGAGTGAACGAAGATAATTTCTTCCTTACAATGTATGTCAAACTAATTAGCTTGTACTATCTCTTTTTAAAAAAAAAAAGACATAAAAACATTGCGACAAATTCAGTAAAACGTTATTCTTATACATGTCCGCCTGGCGTCTTACTGGCACGACCAAGTTTTGGAAAAGTGCTTGAGAAAACTGTTAGGAAATATTGAATTTCGAAACCTAAATATGTCACGAAAAATTAGCTTTGATACGGAATGTTCTCTTATCTTATTTTATCAAAATGCGTATATCCTTATGACTTCTATAAACATTTTATTTTTTTCCCTTTGACATAAATATAAAAGCAGTTTGATAACAAATATGTTACGGTTGTATGTCTTTTATGTAGTAGAAACAGCGGAAATGAACAATGCGATTAAAATAAACCAATAGACTTTTTTCTCTTCTTTTTTTCCTTTAAACGGCCTTTAAAGCATAAATAGGACGCAGGTGTGAAAACTAAAAGGGAATTCGTAGAGTGTGAGTTTGACATGTGCTAACTTTGCCATCTTGTGGCCAGCTCAAACAAACATTTTGTTTGACGACGTATCATTCTTTACCATTAAATCTGGAATACCCTAAAATACACCCAAAATGTGACAGCAACTTAACTCACACAATAAATGAAATCTGACGATAAAAATGTATTTTTATGAGACTGCGTGTGATAAATATATGAACATGTTAAATTAGTTTCAATGTTAAGATCAAGATGTTAATAAATGAATGTTACACCATTGTTTTCTTTCTGGTTTTCTTTTCTGTCTATCCAGTACTTTATAGGCACAACCTGTATAACAGATTATTCTCGGATTTGATCAGAGGTTCGTGGCTTATTCCTAACGTACCGGGCCAATCGTGGAAGAATCACGCGGCACAGGCTCCATCCATCCATCCATCTCCTAAACCAGTGTTTCCCAAACTCGGCCCTGTGGCTGCACGTTTTTGTTCCAACCAGCTTCTGTTTTTAATTGAAATCCTGGGCTAATTAAGTGAACTGATATTTCCTAAGTTCTGTGTTTAGGGAACAATATATATATATATATTACTTTTTAACAGTATTTTCATCTTAATTTTCATTCTACTTTTCTAGGTTTTCTAATTGTTTAATTAATCCATTATTTACTAATTAGTGGGTCTGAGGCTAAAGTAGTTGCAGCCTTTCATTATTCGGTGTTGTTTGCCTGGGTGTCTGATCTGCTCGTTTTAAATTGTCATTATTAAAATACAACGAAGTGGGAAAAACTGCACAGATAATGGGCAATGTATAATGAAATAAACAAAAGAGAGTCAAGCATTTAAATATATAGCAAAAGCAGAAATATTTCTAAATGTCTTATAAATATAATATTCATGCTGCTGTGCTTTTCTGAATGTTGAATAAAAGAAAAAAAAATACCAGCTAATTAAATGAGCTCAGTGTTATCAGGTGTTGTCACTGATTAGAAATTTGGTTGGAACAAAAATCTGCAGCCACAGGAGGTCCCCAGGACCGAGTTTGGGAAACACTGCCCTAAATTCTCTTATTCGGAGAAGGGTCTTGGGGGAGAGCTGCAGATTGTCCCAGACAACTTTGGATTCCAGGAACTATCTCTGGACAGGGTGCTATTCCACGACAAGGTGAACACACACACACACACACACACACACACACACACACACACACACACACACACACACACACACACACACACACACACACACACACACCACTCTTTAAAATTCTATAATAATATTACTAGTTCCTTAGTGGAATTTTATGGGGTCTGTGATTCCCCAGGCCCAATATTTAAGAGCTATGTAAACTTGACAAGTCTTCTTTTGCATATAAAATTGATTATTTGGACTTTCAAAAGATTCCCTAATACATGAACACAAGATATATCTTTACTGTATAGTAGGTGATACTGGAAGATCAAAAGAAACCTTAGCCTGTGTTATGCAGCAAATGTTCCCTGAAATTAACGGTTATTTATGGAACCTCTTATGAATCTAAACAAAGTGTCTTTTGTAGATGGTTCTTTTGGGATCTAAAATTGTTCTGTATGGCAATTTTCTGCAGAACCACTTAAGCACCTTAATTTTGAAGAGTATGCAGCATATTTATCATCATTAATCCACCTAATTTATTTCTTTGGAATGAGGAAAATAATGGAAGCACCAGGAGAAAACCCAGGTTGACAAGATGAAAACACTACCACATTACCAATTACAATAACCAGTTCAATTAACTTTATTTGGAGTAAATAAATACATACATGAGGGATGTTTAAAAAGTTTCTGCACATTTTAAACTCTATTTAATAAGAATTTCAAAAACAAATTGGATGGAAGTGAAAATTCTACTTTACTAAATTGTTTAATATATCTGTGATATATATATAATGTGATGGGAGTCTTTTCCAAAAAGCGGATGCCTTATCTTAAAATTGTCCTTCCTGTTTCTTAGACTGGCCTGCCCTATACAAACCCTGAACTTAAGGTTCATAGGGGTAAGGCCAGGTACACCAGGGTTCCTAATGTAAAAATTTAGATGAGGTGCCTAATCTTAAAGTTGAACCCTGGTGTATAATGGCGTCTGCTTTTTTGAACAAGACCCTGCGATGGTGTCATATATTGTATATTGTGTTATTTAATTCTATGTACCAATTGTGTAAACACTGAGTTTGTAAATGGAGAGAGAGAGAATTTTGAATGCATAAGGTCATAAAGATTACACATGAAAGTCAAAAGTAATTTTAAAACAGCGAACAGGGATGAATTGTTTTATAGTACTCGTGAAGCAGAATGATATTGTGCACTTCTATGTTTTCTAGCTGTCCAGAAATGTGTGGAGTTATCTTCAGCTTCTAATTGGGAATTCATCAGTGATCCTTTTTCTCAGAGCATCATCTTTCTGCCCCGGTCTAGATTAACTTATTATATGCCATTTTCAAATTTAATGATAAGGGGTTTTGCCTGCATGGCCTGGATTGCTGAGACTAGTAATTATGAATGAATCTGTGCTGTAAGGCCAACAACGAATTTAGCAAAATCTCTTTTTGCCTTTATCATTGTCAACCGGTTCTGATCAACCCGTACGCAGTGGCAAATCAATGAAAATTAGTGACTTTAGAATTGCCACCAAAAACAATAAGCAACTTAGAAAGAGAAAACTCATATTTTCCCATGCAATAGTCTGAAGTTATTAACTTACTAAAAAACAAATCAGTTAAAATCAAATGAAGAACATAGGAAAGAAACCATCAAAAACTTTTATCATTTGCCTTTTCTTGGTATGCTAGAGTTGCTTTAACATGCTGATCTATTTAAAGTAAAAGATTGCCTCGAAGTCATGTAATGTAGTTATGAGAATTACGGTGTCATTTCTAATGTTGCCATCTTGTGAGTAACTGTAGTCACTACAAAGATTTAGTTCACTTGTGTTTTTAATACACATCGGTACATTTAATAATATTAATCTCTTAAGCAAAAACAAATATTTAAACCTAATTACACTTTGATTAAAAAAAGCATCTACTGTTATAGTATATAATTATGCATTGAATATAACAAGACTTGACAAATTTAGCAACGAGTGTTTTTGTTTTACTGGCATGTCTTCAATTACAGATCACTTTGTATTTTTAATATTTTAATATTGGAAATTATTTTTGGCAGTGTGGTTACTCCTTTTAGCTTAATATCCACCTGGAACTCTTTTTACTAATTAATTGGGTTTCTGGTTATTCTTTGGGTACTTTGATCTCATGTTCTTGTGCTGCTTATTTTGTCTTTTATTTCACTTTTGTTTTTGAGGTTAATGCTTGCTATAAAATTTTGTTTTTGAAAACCATTGTATGATAGAAACAACTTTTTGGTTTATCCATTGCCCCTTTTTTTCCAACTCATCATTATTCTCAAGCTTTCTTTATCTAGTTTCGTCTCATAGTAGATTTAGTTCATCGCAGAGCCACCTCACACAGAAGTCAATTAGGAGTCAGCAATTAACCTAACATAGGTGTCTTTAAGGATACAGGTGTACCCAGAGGAAAATCCACACAAATATTTCCACAATCCACATGAATAATATCCAGGCAGAGTATTCCAGCCCAGATTGATAGAGCTGTGACTCAGTAGAGTTAACCACTGTGCTACTTTACCAATTCCTTTTTCCAGTCTCTATGTGAAACCTCACTGCACTTTTCATTGATTCTCTTATTCAGAATAAGTTGAACAACCCCAGAGATACCAAAAAAAAAAATTATAATAAGTACAAAAATGTGTTTTCACTGTTAATAGATATCCATTTGCTTAATCTAACACAATGATAAAACATAAGCATTATATCAGGGCCGTTCTTAGCAGTTTGGGAGTCCTACACGGTTCAGAAATGTGCAGGCCCTGGATGGTGGAGCTCAGGAAGGTGTTCTAATGAAATGTCCGGAAAAGGACTTAGATGACCATTAGGCCTACATGTATGGTTGTGTGTATGCAGAGTGGTAAAATATTGATTTTGTTCTGGATGTGGTAAAGGCCGGTAATATAGGGATATCTCATGATTTTATGGAGATCTCTCCAAATGAATCTGAAACGAATCTCTAAAATTAACATTTGCATTAGTGCATTTGGCAAAGATACGACGGAGTGACAATATTAGGGATTTAGGTGAAGATTACAATTTGGATAATAAATTACCATTGTTAATAAGACTAAGCTGAGCGATCACTATCTATACATTCCCGGTCCCACGTCTACGCCCCCGATTCCCTGCCTGTTGCCCCCTGCTCCTACCCTTCCCTCTGAATTCAACTCGGAATGATAAAATTTAGGATGAGGAAGGTATTGTGACACACGATGTGAGGGACTGGCACAGACGGCTGCAGTGCCAGGGGCATGATAGGGGCCCCAGGTCCACAACCCGACAAAAATAAACAAAAAATAATTGTAAATCGGGGCTGGGTTGGGGCACTATGTGGATGCATAGCTCGTGTATGCCTAAGAACGCCCCTGATTATATTGACAAACACATAGCATGTTTAAGCAGCATAGCTACCTGACCTTCAGTACGACTAAGCAGTTTAAGAAAAATGATGGGTCATTACATGATTCACTGATTTTAGGTGCTACTTTGTTTAGTTTTCTCCTCCGTATTTGATTTAGTTGTTTCAGGAGGTGCTGTGCACCCAATTCTTTTGCATTAAAAATTTGGCAGAATGCATGTTTTTTAGAAGTAAAAAGGAGACATTTGCCAGTAAAAGCCTCACTCTGATTAAGAAATATGTTTAATTGGAGTCACATGCCTGCATTTGGAAAAGGAGAGAAAGATGTAGAAAAGTATTAAACAGATGGAGAGTCACTCCAAGCTTCTTCATATTTTCAGAGAACATGAAGCTGCAGAAAAGAAAATTCAGCACCTCTTCGCACACCTAATAAAACTGAAAGACGAGAAAAAACTCTTGCAGATGATTCAAAACATTTCTGCCTCCTCAGCATCTTGCAGTTTGTGATCTGGTGACCCTGCATCATCAGCTCGATTTTGTTTGTTTTACCTCAGCCCCTAACTGTGAAGCATATCAAATGCAGCAGTGCCTGCTACAGAAAACTTACTTTCACATGCTGATATGTTTGACCTGTGAAGCTCTTTTACCATCTTTGCTGAGTGTTATGGATGTCATTAGGAAAGCCTTATTAGTTCTTTAGAAGCATTGGGCCACAGCTGTCAGGACTGTGATGCTTCCTACCATTGTAAACAACACCAGATTTCACCAGCAGTGATGAGCGAACCCTATGGAGTATTGTTCATCATGAGTTCAGCAAAATCATGGAAATGTTCAGAAACATCACTGAGCTCTGTGAAATGCATTGACGTCAAAGGGGAAGGTTTAACTCTCTTATCAGAGGAATAATTTTTTTTTTGTCAGTTGTGGTGATTATACATTGGAAATCCATGATATTATGTATGAATCACCACGAGGATCTATTTTGTACCCCTTATTCTTATCACAGCACAGATTTATTTGTCAATTAGCACCAGATGACACTAAGGCTTTAAATCCTCTTACCTATTGTCTTACCAGCATATTCAAATGGATGAATTTTATTTTCCTTAAACTGATTCATTAATTTTCAACAGCTTTTCTGAGACCAGGGATGCAGGGACAACAGTCTTAGCAGTGTGACTCATACATCTCTTTCCCCATCTACACTCTTCACTTCATGCTGTGGGATCCCAATGCATTACCAGGCCATCAGGGAAATATAATCCTGCCCTTAAGCCCTGGGTCTTCCTGGAGTCTCATCCCAGATGATCGTGCCTGTAAAACGTCCACAGGGAGGCATCTGTAAAGGATCCATATCAAATGGACAATTCACTTAAACTGGCTGCTCTTGTTGCAGAGAGTCAGTGGCTCTACTCTGAACCTCTTCCAAATGTTTATGCTTCTCACCCTTTCTCTAAGGGAGAGCCCAGTAACCCTGTGGAGAAAGCTCATTTCTGACACATACACCCATGATCTTGTTCTTTCACTCATTATCCAAAGCTGATGGCTATAAGTGAGACTGGTAAATCAAGAGCTTTGTCTTCTGTCTGTGCTCATTCTTCACCACCATGGATCATAATAACAACTCCATCACTGTGCTTGCCACCTGTCCATTTGTCAGTTTTACCATACCTTTTCCCATCATTTATGAACTACACCCTGAGGTAGTTAAACTCCACCACTTGAGGCAGTTCCTCTCTTCCCACTCGGAGAGGTCAGTTCACCTTTTTCCTACCTTCCTTGAATCTAACAAGGAATAAACAGAAATTTTAACTATTGGCATCAGACAAAAGTGAGGACCGTGGAAATAAACTACAAATAAAGACAGAAGTAAAGAATCTCAGCATCATTTTAGATTAGGAGGTAAACTTCAGATCACACATTAAGCATATCACTAAAACTGCATTCTTTCAGTTAAGAAACCCTACATAGTTAGATATTTTATGATATTGGAATATACCAAAAAGTTAATACATGCTTTTGTCTTTAACTGTCTAGCCTTTTCCAATGGACTCCTTTCAGGATGACCAAAAACCATTTAACTAGGCTACAGGTAGTCCAGAATGCAGCAGCAAGAATTGCACCTAAAAATAGAAAATCTGAGCACATCTCACCAGCTTACTATTGTACCAGCTGTCTGTTTCCTTTTGGATTGATTTTGAAGTACTTTTAATTGTATATAAGACTCAAAACAGTCTAGCAACTTCTTATATTCTGGACTGTTTGTACCACTACATCTTTAATTTATCCTTCGAATAGAAACTAACTCCAATTTTCTTAGTATTAAGTGTAATTCCGTTTACTCTCTCATAGCCTGGACACTATTCGCTGCTTTTGTGTGATTTCTTTTTTTCTCGTACTGAGTGGTTTTTCAGTGTGCCACAACCCTCTGAAAGGCTGGGAATGTAAAGAGTGTTCCAGAAGACTCTCCTGTTTGTGGGGACACATTAATGGATTTTGCCCAGTGTGGGTTTGGTTAGTCTTTTAGCCTTCTAACCCCTGTAGATTCTGATTTTCTTTTTTTTCTCCATCTTATCTGGATATTTAATTTCTTTTTACTTTTTCTTCAGTCCTTCCCTTACCATCTGACCATACTATAGGACTTATAGACTTAAAAATGAAATAAGGACTTGTACTTTTTTTTTTTTCTAATTAATTGCATATCTATGTTCGGTAAATATGTACACATTTATCTAATTTATTTTTATATTTTCCATATAAAATGTTTAAATTATTCTTTTTATCTGTTTGTAATTTGTTTTTCTTTTCTTATTTTATTCTCTGTCATCTACTGAAGCACTTTGAGCTTCATCCTTTGAATTAAAATCTGCAAACGAAATAAATGTTGTTGTTACTGTTACTGTACATAATTTGTCTAGTCTTGCATGGACACTCAATCACAAGGGCATGACCAAATGATGTTAGTGCCAGGATTGCATCCTGTTCTTTATATTCTATAATCTATGATTGGAAGCATAGCTTCATGGATACATAAGAGCTTTTGTAATGCTAGTCATACTGCACAATATTTGACACTTGATGTGTTTTTATATTTGTATAAAATTTATATTTATTTAAATGAGACTGTGAATAATGTTTTGCAGTACAGTTAATGTAAAGAAAACAAATAACAGATCATAGGACTTAGAAGGGAATTGTTTGGTAATACATGTCCAGATAATTAGTGAAGTAGCTGAACAAGTCATGTTATGTTCACTTCTATTTATTTTAGTACAATACGTTTCATTGAGTACAGGCTTAGAATTCTCACACAGACTGTAACACTATGCCATTAAGTTAGTAAACCACATAATATATACATACATAAACACACACGAGTCTCTAATAAATTAAGATTTTAAAGTCAGTAGTGCCTGGATAGATTCTGACATCTCATTTTCCCAAGTTAGATAAATAGCAGCAGCAAAGGATTAAGAATTTAGGCTACAGAGAGAGCTACTGAAAAGAGTGGGTAAATTTAACTATCTAGGATCAGTGGTACCCCTACATGAAAAACTGGACGCAGAGATAACCCATACAGTGCAGTGTGAATGGAACAATTGGAAGAAGGTATCGGGAGTGTTGTGTGATCAAAGAATTAAGGCAAAGTTTTTAAAGGTTAAGGTTTTTAGGACAGTGGCAAGACCAGTAATGATGTATGGAGCTGAGACAATAAAGGGAGCGCAAAAGAAGAAACTAGATGTATCGGAAATGAGGATGTTGAGAAAGATGTATGGTGATGCAAAAAAGGACAGAATAAGAAACCATCAGCGGTACAAAAAAAGTGGAAGAGAAACGACAAAGAATATGTGATCAAAAGAGTCATGGGAATGGAAGTGCAGGGGAAGAGAAAGTAAGCTTAGGAGAATGGATAAAGTAAAAGAAGATCTGAAGGAAAGGAGCTTCACTGGTGAGGAAGAGCAGGATCAAACTGTTTAAAGAAGGTTAATCTAGCAAAAACTTCAGTGGGCTCAGTGCCCATCACTCTGCCACGGATGTCAAACTGCCCAGCTCCTTGCCTACAACAGAGCCTGCCTTCCTCTTCAGTTTGTCCAGGCGTGAGGCATCCCTCTTTATGCAGCTTCCCCAGCACACCACCGCATAGAAGAGGGCACTCACCACAACTGTCTGATAGTACATCTGCAGCATCTTATTGCAAATGTTGATGGACCCCAGTTTTCTAGGGAAGTATAGTCGGCTCTGTCCTCTCTTGCACAGAGCATCAGTATTGGCAGTCCAGTCCAATTTATCATCCAGCTGCACTCCCAGGTATTTATAGGTCTGTACCCTCTGCACACAGTCACTAATGATAATCACGGGGTCCAGGAGGGGCCTGGGTCTCCTAAAATCCACCACCAGCTCCTTGGTTTTGCTGGTGTTCAGGTGTAAGTGGTCTGAGTTGCACCATTTAAGAAAGTCCTTGATTAGGTTCCTATACTCCTCCTCCTGCCCACTACTGATGCAGCCCACGATAGCAGTGTCGTCCGCGAACTTTTGAACATGGCAGGACTCCGAGTTGTATTGGAAGTCTGATGTATATAGGCTGAACAGAACTGGAGAAAGTACAGTCCCCTGCGGTGCTCCTGTGTTGCTGACCACAATGTCAGACCTGCAGTTCCCGAGACGCACAATATGAGGTCTGTCTGTAAGATAATCCACGATCCATGCCACCAGGTAGGAATCTACTCCCATCTCTGTCAGCTTGTCCCTAAGGAATACAGGTTGGATGGTATTGAAGGTGCATAATTCTTACAGCACCACTGCCTCTGTCCAAGTGAGAGAGGGATCGGTGTAGCATATAGATGATGGCATCCTCTGCTCCCACCTTCTCCTCATATGCAAACTACAGAGGGTTGTGGGTGTGGTGGACCTGTGGCATCAGGTCATAAAGCAGCAGCCACTCCATGGTCTTCATCACATGTGACGTCAGAGTGACAGGCCAGAAGTCATTTGGCTCACTAGAACGTGATACCTTTGGGACTGGGGTGATGCAAGATGTTTTCCAAAGCCTCGGGACTCTTCCCTGTTCCAGGCTCAGGTGGAAGATGTGCTGTAGATGACTCCCCAGCTCCAGCGCACAGGCCTTCAGCAGTCGTGGCGATACTCCATCTGGACCCACTGCTTTGCTGGCACGAAGTCTCCTCCGCTCTCTGCTCACTTGGGCTGCTATAATTGTGGGTGGGGATGTCTCTCCTATGCTGGTATCAGCAGAAGGATGGTTGGAGGATGCAGTACTCTGAGGCGAGAGTGGGTTAGGGTGGTCAAACCTGTTAAAGAAGTTGTTCATTTGGTTTGCTCTCTCCATGTCTCTCTCGATGGTGGCAACCCACTTCCAGCTGCAGCCAGTGATGATGTTCATCCCATCCCACACTTCCTTCATGCTGTTGTTCTGCAACTTCTGCTCCAGCTTTCTCCTGTACTGCTCCTTTGCAACCCTGAGCTGGACTAGGAGTTCCTTATGCACGCGCTTGAGCTCATGCTGATCATCGCCTTTAAAAGCCCTTTTTTCTGGTTCAAAAGGCCTTTGATGTCACTTGTAATCCATGGCTGCTTGTTAGCATAGCAGCATACTGTTCTTACTGGAACTACAATGTCCATAAAGAAGCTGATGTACGCTCATGATATACCAGTATTAAACAAGTAATTAAAGATACCATTACATTTCTTGCATAATGGAGATAACATGACAAGTGAATTCAAAATGATGCACCATTCCAACATATTTCTCCAGAGTCTACAGTTAAACATATCAGTATCATCAAATCAAGTAGTCAATTTATTATTTTATCAATCAGTCATCTAAGATTTTAATCAAACCACATCATGCCCATCCACAAATGACTTTATAGGATTAAAAAGTTATAGCACAAAATCAATATTACAATATGTTACCAAACACACAAAATTTAATAAAAATATAATTAAAAAAACAGCTGTTTAAGATACCAGTAGGAGCTTCAAACTATACTTGATAAATTTTAATCAGAAAAGTGGATAAAGCACTACTACAGTAAAAAGCTACAAAGAAATGGATACAGCAAATAGTAATTAAGAGTAAATCAAAATAAAGCACACCTACAATGAAATGCTGCAAAACAAGTACAAAGCAAGAAAATAAACAAAAAAGTGATACATTTTTGAAAGAGCTGTTACTGCACAATTCTGTCTTGATCTGCTAAATGTAACAGTGTAATCACATTGAATTGCAAACATGTAAATAAATGGACACCACTGAAATATCCAGACAAGTCAAGCAGACCTTCAATCTAAATCTGTGCACTGAGAATTACTAATCCTATATACAATACAATACAATTTTTATTTATAGAGCACAATTTAAAAACAACCGAGGTTGACCAAAGTGCTTTACAACACTATTAATAAATACACAGTAAAACAGACACAAATTATAAAACATGATATCACACAAGCTGTAAACACAGGCAAAGTTCCTAAGGCCAAAAACACAGAACAATAGTTCAAGAGATGTTGAACGCCAAGGAAAATAGATACGTTTTAAGAGTGGACTTAAAAACAGACAAGGTTGGAGCAGTTCTGATGTGAAACAGGAGATCGTTCCATAACTTTGGACCAACAACAGAAAAGGCACGGTCACCTCTGGTTTTTAGTCTTGACCTAGGCACTTGCAACAAATTAAAATTAGTAGATCTGAGTGATCTTGGTGGAATGTAAGGCTGTAACAAATCAGTTAAGTACTGTGGGGCCAGACTATGTAAAGATTTAAAAACAAACATTAGGATTTTGTAATCAATTCTATATTTAACTGGCAGCCAATGAAGTGAAATTAAAACCGGCGTAATATTCTCGTATTTGCACTTTCCTGTGAGAAGCCGGGCTGCTGCATTTTGGACTAACTGCAATCGAGAGACACAAGACTGAGAGACACCGACATATAAAGAGTTGCAGTAGTCAAGCCGAGATGTTACAAATGCGTGCATAGCTATTTCAAGCTTCTTTAGAGATAGAAATGGCTTTACTTTTGAAAGAAGACGAATATGGTAAAAACAAGACTTAACCACTGTACTTATCTGCTTATCAAATTTGAGGTTACTGTCAAACAAAACACCCAGATTTCTAACACATGAGGTACTGTACGGTGATAGAGATGTACTTTTAAAATCATATACGCATTGATCAGTGGGACCAAACACTATGAATTCAGTTTTACTCTCATTGAGGCTCAAAAAGTTTGTTGCCAGCCAAAGTTTTAGCTCCTCCAAACAATCCAGAATAGGCTTAAAGGCATTCTTATTTCCACGCTTTAAAGGAATATCAATCTGAGTGTCATCTGCATACAGATGGAAAGAGACCCCATATTTACTAAAGATAGACCCTAATGGAAGCAGATAAAGTAAGTATCTTGTCATGGTTTGGTGCTGTTTCCAATGTTGATTCCTGCCTTGTGTTCATTGCTGCTGTGGTTAATTTCAGCTGCTGACAATCCTAACTCTGGAATAATTGGTCTCAGAAAATTGATTACAAGACAGATGGACTTTTAAAAGCTAGAGCATCATATAGTGGCGAATGAAATCATGACATAACTTTTAATCCAATGCTGGATGGAAATTTATGTTTACAATAGATACATCAGCTCCACATAATAAACAAAGTAATGAATCAATTATGACAAAATTGTTTCTGAAGCAACCAATGCCAAAGACAGATGACTTGTATCTGAAATCTTCATCTTTTTGGACAGATTTTGTAGAAAAGAGATGAGATGGAAATTATACATAGGTCTTAGATATTTTGCAAACACAAGAGCTTTTATACTAGTAATATTAGAATGGTATCTAAAGGCCAGTGGTACATTTCAGGGTTTGTTCCTGCTTTGAGTCCAATATAGGTTCCAGCATTAATCCCACAGATTAGATCATGTATGTTTACAAATGTCACGTTATGTGTTGTAATTAAAGGAAGGTCGGCATAAGTGGGGACAGTTTTGAAGGGAATACATGGAAATAATATCCAGATTACTCTTGATCTCTTCTGTTTCTGCATACAGGATGAAGGAGGACAATCGACCTAAAGAATTCCTACTAGTCCATCTTCACCCTTCTTCCCATTCTACCTTTTCCAGTATCCAAGCTACATAGCCCAAAAGAACCAGTAAACTTCCATATATTGAAACTGACTCCTGACACCTAACTCTCTGTGGTCATAAATGATCCCTGGACATCTTTCATAAAGATATAGTGGCAGTTATAGTGACTCCCCCCCCTCTCCATGTAAAGCGCTTTAAGTGTTTTGAAAGTGCTCTATAAATACTGTCGTCTTCTCCTTGAAGGCACATCAGTGTGACAGGAGAAAGGAATTCTTCATAGTAATAGATGGGGACTTCATTTTCAGTCCCCTATCCTTTTAACATCTACCAGTTTGTTTTCTTTTGATAGTATGCTTTTAATCTTTGTGAAAAGATAAATGAATGGATTTTTTTTTGTTCTTTATTTCACCTTATACATTTTCTTGTATTAGGAATTTGTTAGTTTTCGCATACCCCTTGGGGTCCGAGCACAGGGTCAGCCATTGTACAGCTCCCCTGGAGCATTTACAGGTTAAGGGCCTTGCTCAAGGGCCCAGCAGAGAAGGATCTTTTTTTGTTCCAAATGAAACAAATTCAGTTCCTGCAATGACTGTAAGTAAAGACATAACCTTCTGAAAAATGGTCAAGTTACTTAAGACTGCTATGAGGTTAGGGATACTTTAAATATGACAGTTTATTAAACTATTGTGTAATGTACTGATGACCAAAACAAAATATTTTCACAAAGCTACAAAACGGAAGCATTTCTCTCAAGACCATACTGTTACGCAGATCATGCACTTTTCTCTTTAAGCCTCTTCAATGTGTTTACCCTGCTTACCCTGATTTTGCTGCTGGTGACTGAAGTGTCACTTATTGTACAGGAAATGCATCAATCATGTTGCTGTGTTTGCTTGCTGCACAGAAGTAAATTGCACTGTCTTCATTTTTCATTTTGGTTATTGTTAAATATCCTTTTACTTTAGCATCTCCATTTACATTAAATCTTTCTTGAAATTTTGCTTCAGGATATGCTTGGGAGTATTGCAGATATCCAATTAATTCCATAGTCCTTTGAGCTTTCTGTTGATACCAGTATAAGTACTGATAACTGCCATCACTCTGCTGACACTGAAGCTCTACTGACTCATTCAGCTTTGCAGTGGTAAATAAGGGAGTTTGGAAAACTGTCACACTACTGGTAGGATCTGCAATAAAGAAAAAACAAACAAATAAACAAATCAATCAATAACATCTCATTTGTAAAAACAATAAAAATAGCTGAATGAATATGTTAAAACAAAAAAGAAGCAAAAAATCTAGTTCATATTAATCACATTATGCCTACTTTGATGCAATTGAAAACATAAAACAAGACAGTAGAGCAACTGAAAATTTGCCATTTTCCCATTTGAAAGTAAAGACAAAAAGCATCTGACATTAAATGTTTCAGATACTGTAAAGTTAAATTAGAGAGGCGGTAATCAGGAAATGTGTCACTCGAGATATTGCCAATCAGGAAATATCAAACATTATATGCTACAATGCCACGTTTCATAAAAATCAGTTTTTATATTAAATATTTTGTCAGAATTTTATTTAGAACACTTATGTTCAAGCATCTTAGTTTGTTGTTTTGTTACTTATTTACTTTATTGTCTCGCTTTAATATTTTGGGGGGAAATGATTGCAGGTTGCAGTTCTGCACTCACACAGTTAAAGCAACATTTTGCTCCAGTTACAAGCAGATGAGAAGTTGTTATACAATGAGTGCTTCATTACGAAAGCCATCAAACATGGACAAGGAGCTTCATGTATGGTAGTATCCGCTTGTCATCCAGTTATATAAGATTTCTTTACACTGTGGTTGAACTGGCAAACACTAAAGTGCAATTTGCAGCAACTTCAGATTTCCAGATGTAATCAGAGCAGTCAACTGAACATACATTGCTATTGCAACGACGCTGGACAAGTTACATCAGCCAGGGATGAAACACCAAAAGAATTAGCTGGCATTACATCATAAATAGTAGGAGAGCCTATAAAAACAGCAACTCCGCACAGTCACAGCGCTTTTTCCAACTAGTGCAGCACAAGGCAAGCAGTCCTTTTATGGCTAGTGAGTCACCTCAAATAACCATGTAAAGAGCAGAGAATCTATTTGTTGTGGTCCTTCAGGCAATAAATTTGCTTATGTAAATAGAAAGCATTCCCATTCTATTAATGTGCTCTTCTATAATCCACAGAAAGTGTGTCACATTGTGCAAACATGTAGTGTGCTGCATAATATGGCACACAATCGTGACTTGCCCATACCTGAAGAGATGCAGTATGATGAACATGACCTTGACGCACCAAATGATCAGCCAAATCAGACAGTGTTACAACTTCATTTGAATGTAATTAGCACAAGGTTAGAACAGGTAATCAGATGCAGCAGGTATTTTTTTAACCAATTCATTTAATTTGTGGTCAATATCACATAGTATTGCCCTTACATCCCTTAGTTCATTGGCCACAACTCTTATAGCAATATCTATTGCATTTTGTGACTCTGCACACAGCCAGATGGTTGCCCAGCTGTTTCTGAGGCAGAAGTGTGTGTGCAGCCAGTGCCCGAAGATGAGCTGGGCACAGCATCACCATCACATAATGGATTTGTGTCCTCAACATGGAGGGCAGTGTTTGTAATATTGTCTGAAACAGAAGAAAGAGACAGTAGGCTGCAACTCGATTTTTCACGTCGACTTTGATATCTGACCACTTTTGTATTTTGGGCACTGTGCAACTTTCTGAAGTTGAACTTTCGAGTGTCTCTGCCACTCTTCATGACTCGATCAACTTCCTACTGCTTAAGCCAGCAAATAGTACATTTTACCTTGCCTCCACTCCGCATTCACTGAAATATTTCTTTTTCCACAAGCTTTTGCCATTGTCTTTTAATAAAACACTGAACAGAAGGAACTATTTATATTGATTTGCATGTTCATATATGAAAAATTTGGGAAGGAGTCAGGTGGGGATATAGGCACGTGTATATGTGTTAAAATTCACATTTATTGGGATTTATAAAGGGGAAGTGTGTGGAACTTGGCGAACACACAGTTTTAGGTATGTGAACTTTTTTGTGCATATGCACATTTCCAATTTTGTCCATACGCCATATTCTAGTGCAAATTCTATGCATGGCAATATGAGGCACAAGGTCCTTAAATGACATGTACCCAGGGGCAGATCGATAAAAAGGCTGTAGCATAGGGGCCCCAGCTAACTGTAGGTCCCTGGTCCCTGCCTTGGAGGATGGTGGATGTGGGGCAGGATGGGAGGTGCTATTTGGATGGATTTGTTAATATGGTTACTTTACTGATGTACCTTACATTGCCTGCAGTGATTAACTGGCCTTTTGGACTAACAGGACACATGTGACGTGATCAGCCAACATTCTCACTAGTCTGTCAAATCACATTAATGTTATCATATCAACACTTGGCAACCCTGCATCAATGCAAACAAAAAAAAATGTGCGAAAGGAACATTATGAAATAAACAAATCACCAATTTATGCCAAAGGATCTGCCACAGAGTCAGCTTGTACAAGCGGTCAGTACAATGAAGCTCATTATTGTATGTCTCCTCAGAATGGTCAACAAAACAAAATACCAAAAAATTTGCAAAAAAATATAAGCTGCAAATAATGTTTTAAACACAGTGGTGAAGGATACATTTAAAGATTAACAGCATTATCATGACATGATAGTCAAAAGATTTATCTTTGAATTTATTTTCTAAACATTTTTAAACTGAATTCAAACATGTGGAGTGAGTTAACATTAGTTGGCAAGGTTTGAACAGATGTTTATGACTAAATCCTCCCTTTGACCATATTGGACCCTCTACCATTCATTCTTTTCTAAGGCCAAGTAAAGCATCTGCAATGGAGCCGAGCAGAGCAGTGGAGAGGACACAACAGGTGCTGGAGGATTTTTTTTTTGTTTTGTTATCAGTACAGAAATTACACACTGGTTATGCTAAATTTACAAGAAATGAAGCAAGAATGTTAGATGCATACCTTTTTTGTTCTTTTTAATGTTTCTAGTTTTTAATTTACTAATAAGGATTCAAGTGGGTAACATTCATTGTTGGTTCTCAGTTTTTGAATTTAATTAAGAGAGTAAACCCACAGAGTTAAAAAGAAAGCGATAAAACAAACTGAAACATTTAAAGACATGGCATAAATACAGATGTTTCTTAATTGCTTATACAATGCAGTACTTTTATTAATGCAAAACAAGAAAAGGAATAAAGGACAGTTAATTAAAAAGTGAGATCAATAAAATTCAAAAACGATTCATGGATTGTGAATCTGCTTGAAACAAAACCAGTAGCACTGAGTAGGTGTTAACAGGACTAAACCTGAGTGCACTAGATGACTTTAATCCTATAAATCAATAGGAAATGACATGTGCATATACATTCAAGGATGCAAGAACAGCTATTGTCTGGTCAATTGTGGTGTACTGGTCTGGACAAATGTTCAGGACTAACTTTTGATGCCAGCCCGTCTTGTCACTAATGTTAGTGTAGAGTGCTGTTTACAAAAGCGGGCTACAGAATTAAATTGACTGAGGTCAGTACTGATGCCTCTTGAAAGTGAGACCCTTCAACAACTGGATTTTACATTAATCATAAAGTGTTTTGCTGTAAAGCACACCAGAATAAACCACTAATGAAAGTAGGGACATTTATTTTGTTATTGTGTTATTTTGTGTTTTGCATTCACCTGAGATTTTTGAATCCTGTGGATAGACTGGCTAGACAGCAGCAGGTCACTATGTAGACTGGTGGAAATGACGTTGTATTCATATTGCGCCGTTTGTACCTGTTTATTATTAATTATTTCTTCTGTCACTATTGCTAATATGATATGGTTTGTCTAAAAACCAGACTGCTGATTTGTTGTGCACATGTCCATGGCCCATAATATATTATTACATTGGTATGTTAAGAGCAGTAGAGTGTTGTAACATGTTAGCCATACAGTAGATTGATACAGGAGAAAGTAGGGTGAAATGACACCTTTTATTGGCTAACTAAATCGATTACAACTGCAAGCTTTTGAGGCAGCTAAGGCCCCTTCATCAGGCACAGAAGATGGCTAAAAAGAAAGTAAAAACTAAAAAGAAATAAACTTCTGACTTGGCCGTCTCACTCCCAGTGAGACATTAAACATGTGTATTGCTGCTCGTATAAAGGATCCTCCGTCGCGTTTCTTGACAGCTTTTGCTGAATATTTCTTTGACGGAAAATACTCAGTGTTAGTGTGTCAGAGATAGGCTGTGCAGCATTCTTTAGGTTGCACTAAGACACTAAGTTAGTCAGTCAGTCATTACCCAACCCGCTATATCCTAACACAGGTTCATGGGGGTCTGATGGAGCAAATCCCAGCCAGCACAGGGCAGGGAAAAATCCCCAGGCAGGGCACTAGCCCACTGCAGGGCACATACCAAACACACACTAGGGACAATTTAGGACCTGCATGTCTTTGGACTGTGGGAGGAAACCAGAGCACCTGGAGGAAACCCATGCAGTCATGGGGAGAACATGCAAACTCCACATAGGGAGGGCCTGGGAAGTGAACCCGGGTCTCCTAACTGCGAGGCAGCAGCGCTACCATTGAGTCACCGAAAGGCACTAAGTTTTGTTTTAATTCTCTCCTTTGATACTGACTTTAGGGAGTCCCGAGTTTATCTTGAAACTGAACTTGCCCTTTTACTTAGCTTGTTACCTAGAAGCCCACCAAATTAGTTAATCTGCCCCTGCCCGTACTATCACCTACCCCGAACTCTTCCAATTCCATATCCACTTCAGATTCACCCCAAAAACATGAAATAAACAGGAATATTAAAAGAACATACACCACAGATTTGCTGACATATAGATTTATTCTTATCATAAAGCGTGGCGAGAAACAACTGTTGTGTATTATCTGCAATGTGACATGTTTTCAGTCGACTAGATTGCTGTAACGCACTCCTCTCAGGACTACCCAAAAAAGACATAAATCACTTGCAATGAGTGCAGAATGGAGCTGCTAGAATCCTAACTAGGAAAAGAAAATCCGAACACATTTCTCCAGTTTTGATGTCACTACACTGGTTACCTGTGTCATTCAGGATTGACTTTAAAATTCTGCTTATAGTTTATAAAGCCTTAAATAATCTCGCTCCATCTTATATATCAGAATGTCTGACACCTTATATTCCAAATCGTAACGTTAGATCCTCAAATGAGTGTCTTCTTATAATTCCAAAAGCTAAACTTAAAAGAAGTGGTGAGGCGGCCTTCTGCTGTTATGCACCTAAAATATGGAATAGCCTGCTAATAGGAATCCGCCAGGCTGATACAGTAGAGCACTTTAAAACACTGCTGAAAACACATTACTTTAACATGGCCTTTTTATAACTTCACTTTAACTTAATACTGATACTCTGTATGTTCAATTCATCTCAATAACTATTCATAGTGGCTCCAAAATTCGTACTGACCCCAACTCTCTCTTCTGTTTCTTTTTCTGGTTTCTTTGTGGTGGCGGCCTGCACCACCACCTCCTACTCAAAGCATCATGATGCTCCAACATTGATGGACTGAAAGCCAGAAGTCTACGTGACCATCATCATCAGGTCCTTCCATGAAAACCCTAAATACAAAGAGGACTGTTTGATTTATGTTAGGTAGATTGCCCAGAGTGGACTGGGCCGTCTCGTGGTCTGGAACCCCTACAGATTTTATTTTTTTCTCCAGCTCTTGGAGTTTTTTTTTGTTTTTCTGTCCACCCTGGCCATCGGACCTTACTCTTATTCTATGTTAATTAATAATGACTTATGTTTATTTTTTATTGTGTCTTCTATTTTTCTGTTCATTTTGTAAAGCACTTTGAGCTACATTTTTTTTTTGTATGAATATGTGCTATATAAATAAATGTTGACTGATTGATTGATACCAAAGGAAAGCATGAAGCCTTAAGCTATAAAGATATCTGGAAACAAAGCATGCCATTTTCAGAAGTAAATCATTCAACTTTTTAAAATGAGAACTTTGAGACTTCACAATAATACATTTTAGCATGTATTATTATTATTATTATTATTATTAGACACTTAGGACATTGTCTTTTGGACAATAGATTGTCAAATCTAAGAAGGTGCAAACAATTGAAGAACAGCTCATCTTACCTTTTGCAACAGATTTCTGAGCCAAAAGTCTAGATGAGTCAGCCTTGTGCAATCTAAAACAAATTCCTTTCTGCACAATCTGTGCTTACCCCAGATTTCAACCAATATATGAAAATCAGGCAATCCCAGATTATCAATTAAATTGACAAATGGACAATAAATTTGATTTAGTATTAAACACCCATGAATTGAATTATTTGTGGAATGCAGTATGTATTTAAATCATTATGCATACTGTATTTAAATGCTGAATATGTACAGTATTTACAATTATTTGTTAATGTGTGCCCTACAGGAGAAAATGTTAGCTAGTGTACATTAAAATCACTGCCAATAAAGGATCATTACTTGTCAAAAATACACAAAACATCAGCTAAAGCCATGACAAGTTGAGAGACACTGGCTTAGACCGTAAATATTACAAAAAATAAAAAATAAAAACATTAATGGATTATTGCACTACCTCATCTCATCCCAATAACACTTAATACATTTCAGGGTTGCATGACAAAAGCTGGAAAACAAATGCATAATGAAAAAATGTACACAGCTTGTAAACCTCCTACACTGCAGTTAATTTGATTTACTGAAATCAATATAAAAGATAATACTTACACAAATAAAATTTAAATGTGTAGGAGCAAACCTTTTCTGAGGAGAACTATTATATGCCAATTAAACGAAACCATTTAAATGAAAATTTAACTGTTCTGTACAATTTATTGTATCATATTTAGTACAGGTTTTGCACCAATTCTTAAAAGAGCCCCTGACCATATGTCAATATGAACTGTTTCAGGTTATCTTTAATTAACTGTATTTTCACTTGTACTGGACACCTCTAGCTCTGGAGAGAAAACATACATTATCTCTGCAGAAACAGGGACATTTCATCACAAGACACAAAACCTGAAGCTTAAAATATTTTATTCTGCAGGAAAACCTTTTCATTGATTTTTAAAGGTTTTACAAAAATTAACTGCTGCATCTCCACAGCAACTACAGAGACTGAAAAAGCAGCCCACCTCCTAAAAAATCATTGTCACCATGGAGTCCTAAAGTCAGCTAGGTGTGATTTCTTTCCAGTTTTACAGCAGATGCTAAAAGCACTGCAACTGGTAGAATAATGGAGGGTAACATAACCAGATGTGCTGCAGCTGGGATGAATATCAGGGGAATTAGACTACATACAAAATTACTGTAACATATTGATTCACCCCTCCTCCACTGATACCATTAAATAATATAAACCTGTGTTTGGTAGTTTTATCTTGGGGGACATCTCTTTCTCTCCCTCTCTCTCTTTCCCCCATTTGGATATCCTTAACCAACATGTACTGTATTTCATTACATTCAAGGCAAAGTTGGGTAAGGCATACAGATTGCCAGTGAAAACAGAAGACATGCAGACTCGGTGTCATGATCATTTTTTTTTTTTTTAATAAATTCCCCTTGACTTCAGAAACGTAGTTTGACCTTATTTTTGGAGGACAAGAAAATTGGTGGTCACATCTATTTTTGTACTTCATATATATTAATGATGTTGAATATAGTAATGATCTCCTATTATAAAGTTTTGTTTCCTTATGGTGTAGTAAGAAAATTATATGTGCCAATGTAATTTGTGAAATTCATTTCACAAATTCATGCAATTCAGGTGAGAGATAGAGAGACAGAGAGACTGACAAATGACAGCTTTAAGTCTGGTTAAGGACATAGGCAGAAAACCTGTGAAGGACACAAGCAGGTTGTTGTGGAAAGTGTTGATGTCTGCTTAACCAGTATGGCCACAGAATCCAGTGTCTATGAAGGTCTTAATAACCAGCCAGTTCTTACATGAATTCTATGAACATGTAATTATGTGAGTGTTTATAATGATGAGGATCCAGCGTGACATCAGAGGTGTCACTATGCCATTGACATTCCTAGCTGCTGGATGGGACATCAGAGTTTTCAGCATTCTCCCACTTGGCTGAGATGTTTATCAAACTATTGTATTATGTACTGATACAACAACAACATTTATTTATATAGCACATTTTCATACAAACAGTAGCTCAAAGTGCTTTACATAATAAAGAATAGAAAAAATAAAAGACACAATAAGAAAACAAAATAAGTCAACATTAATTAACATAGAATTAGAGTAAGGTCCGATGGCCAGGGGGGACAGAAAAAACAAAACAAAAAACTCCAGATGGCTGGAGAAAAAAATTTAAAAATAACAAAATATACCAATATACTTGATGACCAAAAGAAATCATGTAATTATATAATCTGAAGAATATCTCTGTGAAGCAGATCATTTTCAACTAGACTTGTTTGTCTTTCCATCCCTAATGTGTCTGCTCTTCTTCCTTTGATAATATTTTGCTGCTGGAGACTGAAATATCACTTATTGCACAGGAAATCCATCAATACTGTCACTGTGTTCTCTTGCTGCACAGAAATACATTGCACTGTCTTCTTTTTTAATACTGGTTATTGTTAAATATCCCTTTACTTTAGCATCCCCAGATACATTGAATCTTTCTTGAAATTTTTCTTCAGGATATACTTCGGAGTATTGCAGATACCCGATTAATTCCATAGTCCTCTGAGCCTTCTGTTGGTACCAATACAAGTACCGATAGCTACTATCATCATGCTCACATTGAAGCTTTACTGACCCTTCTGGTTTTGTAGTGATGAATAGGGGAGTTTGGAAAACTGTCACACTGTTGATAAGATCTGTATTTAAAAATAAACAAACCAAACAATCATTAATATGTTTAGTAAACATAATAAAATTAGTTAAAAGAGTATGTTAAAAGAAAAGACTAGTTAATAATATGCCTACTTTGGTGTAATTGATAAAATAAAACAAGACAGTAGAGCAACTGAAACTTTGCCATCTTCCCTTTCTGAAAGCAAGACAAAAACATCTGTCAATAAATAATTCAGTTGCTCTTAAGTTAAAACAGACAGGAAACATGTCATTTATGATACTGCCAATCAGGAAGTAGCAAAGATAATATCTTAACAATGTTATGCTTCTTAAAATCTGAAAAGGGTTTCAACTCTAATTTAAAAACTTATGTTGAATCATTTTACTTATCATTTTATTACTTTTTGCCTATATTGTCAAACTTCACATAAAGACAATGGAATTGTTTTTTATTTCTCTCTGCTAAAGTAAGCACACCTACAATGCATATGATAGCTTAGAAAGCATAATTCATTAAATAAATAAATGACTTATTCTAGTATCTTATCTGATATCATTCTCGATCCTACTTAACACAATTCAGAGTTGCCCAACCCAACCTCACCAACATAATACATTGTGAAAATGGTCACAGAAAAATGTGCACAGCTAGTAAGCACATATTAAACACACTGGAAATCGTATTCTTTATAAAAAATACAAATGAAAATGTGCACAGCTATAGTAAATCTTATTGAAATTTATTTTATTCACTGAAAAGTAAAAAAAAAAAAATCATACTATAAATGAAAATGTGACATAACATATGCAGTACCTTTAGGAGAAATATAATAAACAAATAAGGAGATACCACAAAGCAATGTTTTATGAAAGTGTGACTGTATTATACAGTTTCATATTATGTACAATCCCTTGCAACAAGTCTTAAGAGAAGCATTTGATATTATTTTGGTATTAACTATTGAAACTGATAATTCAGTTAAAGGATCTTGGTTTTTATGTAGGATGCTCACATTGACTCCACGAAGATCAAAGCATTGTCAGCAAAGTCAAGATCAGTGAATCTTTCTTCACCAATAGATGTCCCACAGCCACAGGACCCCTCCATCTTGCCCAACACTCAGTCCATGCAAGCATTGAACAGAGTAGGAGCAAGAACACACCCTTGACAAACCCCAGAATCAACTGCAAAAAGCACAGAGGTTCTGCCTCCACTCAGCACAGCACTCACAGTACCATCAGCAGTGTGTCTGTGTGCAGAGAGAGCGTCAACCTTGTTAAGAGGTTTACTTACCTTGGCAGCAATATTCATGTCTCTGGTGACTCCTCCTATGAAGTTAGTAGATAGATTGGGAGAGCATGGGGGGTCATGAGGTTGCTAGAAATGGGTGTGTGGCACTCCCGATATCTATGCAAAAGGACAAAGGTCCAAGTCTTTAGAGCTCTAGTGCTTTCTGTCTTGCTATATGGTATATCTTTGCTAACCCATCTAAGGTATCCTCTACTCAAGGAGTCACACAATCAGCTGATCGTCCCATCAACCATGCACACTTGTGCCCCATCTGAGTCAGAGCACACTTTTATGTATTTAATTATTTAAAAAACTGTACAACTCTACAGACCTGTATCATGATTTATATCACAAGAACAAATCTTTAATTGAAATGGATGCCTCTTGCTTTTGAGTAAAAGTATACATCTGCTCTTTAGAAGCAATGGACATGACAGAAGGCACAAAGCCAAAAGCTAAAAACATTTTATAATGGAGGAAAACATTTTCATTGTTTTTGAAGGCATACACTGAATTAAATACCTGCACTTTTCTCCTCAGTGGCATTGAAGATGGAAAGAACAGCCTACTTGTTGCTGCTCGTGTTTTCTCTCCGGGAATTTGTCACTGTACCCTTTTCTCAGCAATTCAAGGTTACATGCATTTAATATAATAATCAATAAAATATGTTATTTACCAGTCTTACAGGATTATCTATGATATCAATGTTAGGCAAAGTCCCAAAACTGGAACATAAGTGGCTAAATCACTACCTGTCCTACCATGGTGGACGTGCTCTGTCTCTGGGTATGTCAGAGGACTGGGACTGCATGAAGTGGGTTTTAGCCTCACCTGGGGAGGCAAAAAGGGAGGGTGGGGGGTTAAGGGGAAGAGAAAGAGAGCAGGCTTGATCTATATCTAATCTATCATCTCAATCTTTATAATTATAACTATCAACGTAATAATAAGCTGCATGGCAACAACTCTTGGGGGAATAGGAAATTAAGACCTAAACTATTTCACTTCCAGTTAAGACTAATATGACACCAAAAACTCAGAATCAGTGTCTCCATGATGGGACAGTTAACTTCGTAAGCTGGAATGTTAAAGGCCTGAATCACGAATTAAAGAGAAAGAAAGTACTTTCTCACCTAACAGGTCTAAATGCTAAAATAGTATTTTTACAGGAAACCCACTTACTAAGTAAGGATCAGTTCCGGCTGCAAAAGACTGGACTGGCCAAATGTTCCATTCTAGTTTTACAAAGAAAACTAGAGGGGTGGGAATTCTCATACATAGAACAGTACCATTTGTAGCATCAGATGTAGTATTGGATCCTGAAGGGAGATATGTGATGGTCATGGGAGACTTATCTAACTGTAAAATGATTTTGATAAATGTTTATGCACCTAATGTTGATGATAAGGAATTTATACAAAATTTATTTGCATCCATTCCCAATCTGAACACTCATAAACTTATAATGGCTGGGGACTTTAATTGTGTTCTAAATCCACTTTTAGATAAGACTTCCTCCACAGGGGAGCGGCAACTAACACCGCAAAGATAATTACAAAGTTTATAACTGATCACAACTTATCAGATCCCTGGAGGTTTTAAACCCAAATTCAAGAACATATTCTTTCTACTCACCAGTACATCATTGCTACTCAAGGATTGATTACTTCTTTATAGATAATAACTTCTTGTCTAAGATTAAATCTTGTAAATACGATGCTATTGTTATTTCAGACCATGCTCCGATGATCTTGGAGCTGAAATTACTAAGCCCCATACACTCACCCGCAGATGGCGTCTCAATCCGCTTCTATTAGCTGACGAGAATTGTACTGAATTTATATCCAAACAAATTGAATTCTTTCTAGAGACAAATACATCCCCTGAGATCTCTGCAGGAATACTCTGGGAAACTCTTAAGGCCTTCTTAAGAGGACAGATTATCTCATATCTTTCCCACAGAAATAAATCCGAGCGAAGAAAGTAGCAGAGATAAAAGCGAAATTACTAAAATAGATGAAGAACATGCCAGACTACCAAGCGAGACTCTACATAAGAGGAGGCAGGCTCTACATTCAGAATTAAACCTCTTGACAACTAAAGAAACCGAACAACTAATTTACAAATCCAGACATCATTATTATGAACATGGAGAGAAAGCTAATAAGCTTTTAGCGCAACAAATTCACAAGCAAGATATGCATAGCGCAATCTCGGTAATTACTAACACGAACGGAGATAAAATCATCGAACACAAAAATATAATGTACACTTTTAGAGACTACTATAAATCCCTATATACTACTGAGTTTAAAGAAGACAATATACAATCTAATGCATTTCTGGATAAATTACAGATACCACAAATTGACGCTTTAGTGTGGAGGAACTGATAAACCTCTGTCATTATCAGAATTACTGGATGCTATAAAGTCACTCCAAGGTGGAAAAGCAGCAGGCCCTGATGGCTACCCTGCAGAGTTTTACAAGAAATTCTCCGCTCAGCTAGCTCCCTCCTATTAGCAACATTTACAGAAGCCAGAGATAACCAATCTCTTCCACAAACCTTTCGCCAAGCACTAATCACTGTCTTTCCAAAACAAAATAAGGACTTATTACAATGTGCATCATACAGACCAATTTCACTTCTGAATAACGACGTTAAAATACTCTCTAAAATCATAGCTAGAAGGATGGAGAAAGTGCTCCCTCAGTAATATCACAAGACCAAACTGGATTTATTAGGGGCCGACACTTATCTTCAAATCTTGACGCCTGTTTAATGTAATATACTCACCAACTAAATCAAACACCCCAGAAATATTATTATCATTGGATGCAGAAAAAGCATTCGACATGATTGAATGGAAATACCTTTTACTATTTTGGAGAAGTTTGGGTTTGGCCCGAACATTTGTGCATGGATTAAATTACTGTATACTAACCCAGAAGCTTCAGTTTGCATCAATAACATTTGCTCAGACTACTTTAAACTAGACGTGGCACAAGACAAGGATGCCCTTTGTCACCACTGCTGTTTGCAATTGCCATTGAACCACTGGCAATACATTGTCGAAATACTGATCAGATAAAGGGGATTAGCAGAGAAGGACTGGAACAGAAAATCTCATTATATGCAGATGACATGGTACTGTATATATCGGACCCAGAAAATTCTGTGCCTGCAGTCTTAGCAGCACTCACAGAATTTCAAAAGCTCTCTGGTCTCAGAATTAATCTGAATAAAAGTGTACTCTTTCCGGTGAATTCGCAAGCATATAATATTAGATTAGACACCCTTCCTTTTATCATTGCAGAACAGTTTAAATACCTCGGGGTAAACATCACAAGTAAACATAAAGCTCTTTATCAACAAAATTTCGTGTCTGCATGGAAAAAATTAAACAAGACTTGCATAGATGGTCAACCCTTCATCTCACACTAGCTGGAAGAATTAACACTGTTAAGATGAATATTCTTCCTAAGCTCCTTTTTATTTCAAAACATACCAATATACATTAATAAATCGTTCTTTAAGCAATTAGATTCAACAATAACCTCATTTATTTGGAATTCTAAACATCCACGCATCAAAAGCGACCCTACAAAGACAAAAGGCAGAAGGCGGCATGGCTCTACCTAACTTCCAGTTTTATTACTGGCGCAAATATACAGTCGATAAGAACCTGGACACAAATAGAAGAACATACACAGGCATGGACCGCAATAGAAGTAAAATCCTGCAGTACTTCTTTGTATTCCTTGCTTTGTGCTCCAATAAACACACGTTATCGGCAATACACTAATAACCCAATTGTGCTCCACTCACTTAGAATCTGGAACCAATGTAGAAAGCATTTTAAGACGGAGAAGCTTCTTTCTGTGGCACCCTGCAAAAGAACCACCTCTTTCAACCCTCACAAACATATGCAGTTTTAATATCTGGAAAAATTTGGAATTAACTTGCTTAGAGATCTTTATATAGACAACGTCTTTGCATCCTATGAACAATTACATTCCAAATTTAACATTCAAGCTACAAATTTCTTTCACTATCTTCAAATCAGGAACTTTGTTAAACAGAACCTTCCAGATTTTCCTCATCTTGCACCCTCATCCACGCTGGAAAAATTATTGCTCAATTTCAAGGAGTTAGACTCCATCTCTACAATATATAAAATCCTTTTACAATCCCTTCCTTTCAAAGATCCAAGAGGACACTGGGAAAATGACCTCTCAATTAATATATCAGAAAAGGAGTGGAAAGTAGCAATGCAGAGAATTCACTCAAGCTCCATATGCAAAGCATACAATTATACAACTCAAAATTATATATCGAGCACATCTGTCTCGACTAAAACTCTCAAAATGTTTCCAGGGCATGATCCAACCTGTGAGCGCTGCAAACCAAGCCCAGGCCTCACTAGGTCACATGTTCTGGGCCTGCTCCAAATTAACATTATTCTGGACAAAAATTTTTAATTACCTCTCAGACAGTCTTGGACTCACAATCCCTCCTAACCCATTAACAGCTGTGTTTGGGGTTCTTCCAGAGGGTCTTAAAGTGGAGAAAGACAAACAAATTGTGATTGCATTCACTACACTGTTGGCACGCAGACTTATTCTGATAAACTGGAAGAACCCAAACTCTCCTCTTTAAGTCAGTGGGAAACTGATGTGTTATATTATTTAAAATTGGAAAAAATCAAATACTCAGTTAGAGGATCTGTGCAGACTTTTTCAAAACATGGCAGGATCTAATCAGTAATATTTTGAAATGATTTATAAAGCACAGAGAATTTGTTGATTTAGGTATTTTTAAAAGCCTTAAATTTTACACCGTTTGGCTTGCTCTCTCTCTCAAGGGTGGGGATCGATCTGTTCTTAGCATAATTCTTTTTTTTTTTGTAAAATGTGATTGCTATGTATTGATTGTAATAAAATTAATAAATAAAAAAAAAAAATAAAAAAAAAAAAAGACTATAATATGACACCAAAAACTCAGAATCAGTGTCTCCATGATGGGACAGTTAACTTCGTAAGCTGGAATGTTAAAGGCCTGAATCACGAATTAAAGAGAAAGAAAGTACTTTCTCACCTAACAGGTCTAAATGCTAAAATAGTATTTTTACAGGAAACCCACTTACTAAGTAAGGATCAGTTCCGGCTGCAAAAGACTGGACTGGCCAAATGTTCCATTCTAGTTTTACAAAGAAAACTAGAGGGTGGGAATTCTCATACATAGAACAGTACCATTTGTAGCATCAGATGTAGTATTGGATCCTGAAGGGAGATATGTGATGGTCATGGGAGACTTATCTAACTGTAAAATGATTTTGATAAATGTTTATGCACCTAATGTTGATGATAAGGAATTTATACAAAATTTATTTGCATCCATTCCCAATCTGAACACTCATAAACTTATAATGGCTGGGGACTTTAATTGTGTTCTAAATCCACTTTTAGATAAGACTTCCTCCACAGGGGCGGCAACTAACACCGCAAAGATAATTACAAAGTTTATAACTGATCACAACTTATCAGATCCCTGGAGGTTTTAAACCCAAATTCAAGAACATATTCTTTCTACTCACCAGTACATCATTGCTACTCAAGGATTGATTACTTCTTTATAGATAATAACTTCTTGCCTAAGATTAAATCTTGTAAATACGATGCTATTGTTATTTCAGACCATGCTCCGATGATCTTGGAGCTGAAATTACTAAGCCCCATACACTCACCCGCAGATGGCGTCTCAATCCGCTTCTATTAGCTGACGAGAATTGTACTGAATTTATATCCAAACAAATTGAATTCTTTCTAGAGACAAATACATCCCCTGAGATCTCTGCAGGAATACTCTGGGAAACTCTTAAGGCCTTCTTAAGAGGACAGATTATCTCATATCTTTCCCACAGAAATAAATCGAGCGAAGAAAGTAGCAGAGATAAAAGCGAAATTACTAAAATAGATGAAGAACATGCCAGACTACCAAGCGAGACTCTACATAAGAGGAGGCAGGCTCTACATTCAGAATTAAACCTCTTGACAACTAAAGAAACCGAACAACTAATTTACAAATCCAGACATCATTATTATGAACATGGAGAAAGCTAATAAGCTTTTAGCGCAACAAATTCACAAGCAAGAAGTGCATAGCGCAATCTCGGTAATTACTAACACGAATGGAGATAAAATCATCGAACACAAAAATATAATGTACACTTTTAGAGACTACTATAAATCCCTATATACTACTGAGTTTAAAGAAGACAATATACAATCTAATGCATTTCTGGATAAATTACAGATACCACAAATTGACGCTATTAGTGTGGAGGAGCTCGATAAACCTCTGTCATTATCAGAATTACTGGATGCTATAAAGTCACTCCAAGGTGGAAAAGCAGCAGGCCCTGATGGCTACCCTGCAGAGTTTTACAAGAAATTCTCCGCTCAGCTAGCTCCCTCCTATTAGCAACATTTACAGAAGCCAGAGATAACCAATCTCTTCCACAAACCTTTCGCCAAGCACTAATCACTGTCTTTCCAAAACAAAATAAGGACTTATTACAATGTGCATCATACAGACCAATTTCACTTCTGAATAACGACGTTAAAATACTCTCTAAAATCATAGCTAGAAGGATGGAGAAAGTGCTCCCTCAGTAATATCACAAGACCAAACTGGATTTATTAGGGGCCGACACTTATCTTCAAATCTTGACGCCTGTTTAATGTAATATACTCACCAACTAAATCAAACACCCCAGAAATATTATTATCATTGGATGCAGAAAAAGCATTCGACATGATTGAATGGAAATACCTTTTACTATTTTGGAGAAGTTTGGGTTTGGCCCGAACATTTGTGCATGGATTAAATTACTGTATACTAACCCAGAAGCTTCAGTTTGCATCAATAACATTTGCTCAGACTACTTTAAACTAGAGCGTGGCACAAGACAAGGATGCCCTTTGTCACCACTGCTGTTTGCAATTGCCATTGAACCACTGGCAATACATTGTCGAAATACTGATCAGATAAAGGGGATTAGCAGAGAAGGACTGGAACAGAAAATCTCATTATATGCAGATGACATGGTACTGTATATATCGGACCCAGAAAATTCTGTGCCTGCAGTCTTAGCAGCACTCACAGAATTTCAAAAGCTCTCTGGTCTCAGAATTAATCTGAATAAAAGTGTACTCTTTCCGGTGAATTCAAGCATATAATATTAGATTAGACACCCTTCCTTTTATCATTGCAGAACAGTTTAAATACCTCGGGGTAAACATCACAAGTAAACATAAAGCTCTTTATCAACAAAATTTCGTGTCTGTATGGAAAAAATTAAACAAGACTTGCATAGATGGTCAACCCTTCATCTCACACTAGCTGGAAGAATTAACACTGTTAAGATGAATATTCTTCCTAAGCTCCTTTTTATTTCAAAACATACCAATATACATTAATAAATCGTTCTTTAAGCAATTAGATTCAACAATAACCTCATTTATTTGGAATTCTAAACATCCACGCATCAAAAGAGCGACCCTACAAAGACAAAAGGCAGAAGGCGGCATGGCTCTACCTAACTTCCAGTTTTATTACTGGGCGCAAATATACAGTCGATAAGAACCTGGACACAAATAGAAGAACATACACAGGCATGGACCGCAATAGAAGTAAAATCCTGCAGTACTTCTTTGTATTCCTTGCTTTGTGCTCCAATAAACACACGTTATCGGCAATACACTAATAACCCAATTGTGCTCCACTCACTTAGAATCTGGAACCAATGTAGAAAGCATTTTAAGACGGAGAAGCTTCTTTCTGTGGCACCTGCAAAAGAACCACCTCTTTCAACCCTCACAAACATATGCAGTTTTAATATCTGGAAAAATTTGGAATTAACTTGCTTAGAGATCTTTATATAGACAACGTCTTTGCATCCTATGAACAATTACATTCCAAATTTAACATTCCAGCTACAAATTTCTTTCACTATCTTCAAATCAGGAACTTTGTTAAACAGAACCTTCCAGATTTTCCTCATCTTGCACCCTCATCCACGCTGGAAAAATTATTGCTCAATTTCAAGGAGTTAGACTCCATCTCTACAATATATAAAATCCTTTTACAATCCCTTCCTTTCAAAGATCCAAGAGGACACTGGGAAAATGACCTCTCAATTAATATATCAGAAAAGGAGTGGAAAGTAGCAATGCAGAGAATTCACTCAAGCTCCATATGCAAAGCATACAATTATACAACTCAAAATTATATATCGAGCACATCTGTCTCGACTAAAACTCTCAAAATGTTTCCAGGGCATGATCCAACCTGCGAACGTTGCAACCAAGCCCCAGCCTCACTAGGTCACATGTTCTGGGCCTGCTCCAAATTAACATTATTCTGGACAAAAATTTTTAATTACCTCTCAGACAGTCTTGGACTCACAATCCCTCCTAACCCATTAACAGCTGTGTTTGGGGTTCTTCCAGAGGGTCTTAAAGTGGAGAAAGACAAACAAATTGTGATTGCATTCACTACACTGTTGGCACGCAGACTTATTCTGATAAACTGGAAGAACCCAAACTCTCCTCTTTAAGTCAGTGGGAAACTGATGTGTTATATTATTTAAAATTGGAAAAAATCAAATACTCAGTTAGAGGATCTGTGCAGACTTTTTTCAAAACATGGCAGGATCTAATCAGTAATATTTTGAAATGATTTTATAAAGCACAGAGAATTTGTTGATTTAGGTATTTTTAAAAGCCTTAAATTTTACACCGTTTGGCTTGCTCTCTCTCTCAAGGGTGGGGATCGATCTGTTCTTAGCATAATTCTTTTTTTTTGTAAAACTTGATTGCTATGTATTGATTGTAATAAAATTAATAAATAAATAAAAAAAAAAAAATAATAATAATAATAAAATATAGTACTGTGCTCCAAATAGTCAATAAATAAATCCACAAATAAATCCACAAAAGCAAGTGTCTTGGTGGAGAATAAAATTCAATAAGAACAAAAAATCAGATTAAAAATCCTGGCAGAATTCATCGTCTGAAAAATCCAAGCCAAGGCACTTTCTTTACAAAACAATATCTTCTTTGCTAACCCATCTAAGGTATCCTCTACTCAAGGAGTCACACAATCAGCTGATCGTCCCATCAACCATGCACACTTGTGCCCCATCTGAGTCAGAGCACACTTTTATGTATTTAATTATTTAAAAACTGTACAACTCTACAGACCTGTATCATGATTTATATCACAAGAACAAATCTTTAATTGAAATGGATGCCTCTTGCTTTTGAGTAAAAGTATACATCTGCTCTTTAGAAGCAATGGACATGACAGAAGGCACAAAGCCAAAAGCTAAAAACATTTTATAATGGAGGAAAACATTTTCATTGTTTTTGAAGGCATACACTAAATTAAATACCTGCACTTTTCTCCTCAGTGGCATTGAAGATGGAAAGAACAGCCTACTTGTTGCTGCTCGTGTTTTCTCTCCGGGAATTTGTCACTGTACCCTTTTCTCAGCAATTCAAGGTTACATGCATTTAATATAATAATCAATAAAATATGTTATTTACCAGTCTTACAGGATTATCTATGATATCAATGTTAGGCAAAGTCCCAAAACTGGAACATAAGTGGCTAAATCACTACCTGTCCTACCATGGTGTAAAAAAGTCAGCCAGTTGCCTTAATGGTGACATTACTCAAAAGGACACAGGAGAAAATTCATCTCAGTTTTATACCAGCTGCCAGTTGGTAGAGTAACAGAGGTGGGCACCACCAGAAGTGCTGCAGCTGAGATGATTCACAATAGGATTTCAGTACATGAAGAGTCACTGCAGTATATTCTCTCAGGCAACAGCAAGAGCAGAAAGCACCTGCAGCAACTAAGCACTTTCAAAAAATTTGACCTGATCCAGACATCTCCACTAACACCTACAAACCCACAGAAACGTATGTTTAAAAATTTTTTTATTGTGGGGCATATCTCTCTCTCTCTCTCTCTCTTTCCCTCCTTTTGTATTTTCCCCACAAACCATTTATTCTATTAAGTGTGGAAAACGTACCCCCAAACACAGACAGACCGACACCAGGATGTCCAAAGCACAATCCTTTATTTTATTTTTGAGCACCACAATGCCTTCTCTCACCAACTCTCTTCCTTTCTTCCTCTTTCTCCTTCTTCTTTCTTTTCTTCTTTCTCTCTTTCTCTTTGACCTCCTTCCTCCTCCTCCCCCTTACAGGCTTCATCTCCTTCCTCCCAACTCTGGCTCATCTACTAGAAGGAGGCGGCCCCTTTTATCCTGACCCGGATGAGCCCCAGGTGCTCCCCTTGATGTCACTTCCTGGTGTGGCAGAAGTCTCAGGAAAGCACCTGGAAGCACTCCGGGTCTTTTTGGAATTATTTCCGGCAGCACTTCCAGGTGTGGCAGAAGTGCTGCCATCCAGGATTCCCTCACTGTCCGGTCGCCCCCTGGTGGTGGCCATGTCCTCTCATGAGTGTCCCAGATAGGCCCGGGCGGCTCTATAATAAGCAAAAAAGGATTAGGTTATCACAGTTATTACCTTGGAGACGTCTGAGCATAAAATTCACTTCTGCCTTAAAAAAGCTATACATTACATAAAAAATACAGAATTTAAAAACACTATGAACAGAAAGAAAGAAAGAAATGATAATGCTATTTTTAATGTTCCAATAATTTGTTCTGCTGCTTTTCTTGCTGGACTCTTGGAACACTAGTGCCTATGCATATATTGGGCCTAAGAACTATGCAGTGAATTTTACAAGTGACAAATCCTGTACTGCAATATTTAGCACTGTAAAAATTAAAAACCATGCCACACATTTCCATTGATTATATATTGTGAACACTAGAGGTCACTGTTGCCCCTTTAACCCCACCAGACAGACGCACAGGTCACAAGGAAAAAGCAACAAGAAATATTTTAATAATTTTTTTAATAGAACACCTCCACCACTAATACACAATCAATAAACACAATAATACTGTCTTCAGTAGTCCTTTATATAGTGCCCGACCCGAAAGTACTTCTGTTCTTCCTTCCACGTGACCTGCCAGCACTTCCGGGTCAGATAGAGAACTCCAATTCTTTAGTCAGCCCGAAAGTACTTTTTGGCTCCTGTCCACGTGATCCATTAGTACTTCTGGGCTATAGGGAAAGTATGACTCCCCTGGTCCTTCGGCAGCTCCCCCTGATGGCACCCACGGCACCCAACAAGGCTGTGAAACCACACTCCAAGTCTTAGGATGCCCTGCGGGAATCCGAGGCACAGCTATACTCCAGGGGATCTGCCATCTAGTGTCTTGGGGGAGGAAGCATCCTTCTTAGAGTGTACCAGCTGGGTTGAGCTGCTGGCCGTCCATCACAATAGTAATATTTCAAATTTTATCGATCCATTTTTACCACAAATGATCCTGAAACATGGATAACCTTTATATTGAGATTATCTGGGAAGTAATTACATTGTGTTATTGTGTACTGTATTATTGCATGCAACAACAGCAGCATTTACTTTCATACCACATTTTCATGCTCCAAACTAGCTTAATGAGCTTTACAATAAAAATAGAGACATCAGAAAAAATAGTAAAAACTAAAGAACAATTCTTTTTTAAAAGTTCTTTAAGACTGTAAAAATCAGGAAGTAAATGTCAGGCTTAATAAAGAAATGTTATGTCAGATGACTACCTAGGAGAAAAACACAGCAAACATGGACACTGGAGAAAATAAACCTCAAGGAGCTCCAAGACAAAAAGATTGCTCAACCCATCTGAACATTCTAAAAAATGTAAATATGTTGATGATTAATAGTAACAACAAAATGAGAACCGCCTTTTGCATTTTTCTTTATCTTTTGTTAATTCCATCACAGGCAGCTGCAATGTGCTTTGTCCTGGTGACAGTTGCAGATGGCAACCACGGAATATCAGAAACCGAAAACACACAGCAGTAATGGATAGTGCCTAGTCTATACAATTTAATTTATGAAAAGAGCACCCCTCCTGCTCCTCAACACCATCTCCTCACCTCCAGCCTCACAGACACAGCGAGAAAGAAAAAAGAAACTAACCGAAAAAAAATCAAATGGTGGGTGCTTAGTAGTTTTTTAAAGTGTCAAACAAAATTGTAGCACCAGTATCTGCACCAGTAAAGCATTCTGTAATTTTGATGCTTAAATACAAATGGGACCCCAAGAGGGTTTTTTTTTTTTTATTTAATTTATTTATTTTTATCATTCACTCTCTGAATATTAAGATGACTAATATTACAGGATTTAAGATTATAATTGAAATATAGGGGTAAAAGACAATCCAAAATATTGAAAGGTGCTTAATCGTTCAGAACCATATATACAATTATTATTATTATTTTTAACTCAGTCCTAAAGAACACATGCTTCCAAATGTTTTGATATTAGCATTGGATTTTAACCTTATAGCAAATTCAAAACCTTTAAATGCATATTTTTTTGGTATTTCAGCATTTTCATTAGTTTTTTTTTTTTTTTAAGCTAACTCTACAAATGCTTTTGTGCTTTTGTGTGAGAAAGCCCTCTGACACATTAATATCCAGACTTGGATGGGAATCTCCTTTGTGTATGTTGCTGGTATAGTATCCACTAACGAGAGGATGTAGTTGGATTTTTTTATATTTTTAATAGTTTTTTTAAAAGAACACTTATTCAGAAGGAGATATAATTTTAAAGGTGTAAGTAAAATAATATTAGTGAATTAACGATAAGAGTATTAACAGTATGTTGCCATAAATCCATTTCATATAATGAGCAAATAATATGCCTCAAATCAAACATATACCCAGTTAATTGAAATTTAACTGAATGTGTTGATGATATACAGTGTCAGCATGCTTACAGGATGAATAAGGAATAGGTGAATTTTTGAGGGATGCATTTCTTGACAGTTTTATTTGCTTTGTATATTAAAGCAATCACAGTGGCGCAGTGATTGGCACTGCTGCCTCTCAGTGATCCTAATTTGTCCCTAGTGTGTGCTTGGTGTGTGTGTGCCCTGTGGTGGGCTGGCACCCTGCCCAGGGTTTGTTTCCTGCCTTGTACCCTGTGTTGGTTGGGATTGGCTCCAGCAGACCCTGTGACCCTGTAGTTAGGATATAGCGGGTTGGATAATGGATGAAAGGGTGGCACGGTGGTGCAGTGGTAGTGCTGCTGCCTCGCAGTTAGGAGACCCGGGTTCGCTTCCCGGGTCCTCCCTGCGTGGAGTTTGCATGTTCTCCTCGTGTCTGTGTGGGTTTCCTCCCACAGTCCAAAGACATGCAGGTTAGGTGCATTGGTGATCCTAAATTAATTGTCCCTATTATGTGCTTGGTGTGTGTGTGTGTGTGCCCTGCGGTGGGTGGGCACCCTGCCCAGGGTTTCTTGTGACCTGTGCTGGCTGGGATTGGCTCCAGCAAACCCCTGTGTCCCTGTATTAGGATGTAGCAGGTTGGATGATGGATGGATGCATATTAAGGGTTCTCTTTGAAAGACAGAACATGTTGTCACTATTTATTTAATTGGTTGTGTTTTCTTTACAGTGCCTTGCAAAAGTGTCCATTCCCCTCAGTGTTTGGTTGTAGCATTAAAATGGATTTTTGGGGGTTTAGTGCCATTTCATTTACTACATAACATGCCTAGCACTTTGGAGGGTACAATCAAGACAAAAAATTGAAATCATGAGTGCATAGAATTTTTCTAAAATTAAAGCTGCAAGTCTCTTAGGGAATGTCTCCATTAGATTAGCACATCTCTCCACTGGAACTTTCACCCATTCCATTCATCCATCCACCCATTACTCAACCTGCTATATCCTAACCACAGGGTCACGGGGGTCTGATGGAGCCAATCCCATCCAACACAGGGCGCAAGGCAGAAAACAAACCCCAGGCAGGGCGCCAGCCCACCACAGGGCATTTCACCCATTCCTTAAAACAAAACTGCTCTAATCCTTCAAGTTTGATGGGATCCATTAATGTACAATAATCTTCATCTTGTGTAATTGATTCTCTACTGGATTGAGATCTGCACTTTGATAAGGCCATTCCAGGTCATTTAAGTATCTGTCCCTCTAAAACACTCAAGTGGAGCTTTGGCAGTATGTTTAAGTTCATTATCCTACTGGACGGTGAGTCTTCTTCCCTATCTCAAATCTCTGGCAGACTGAAACAGATTTTCCTCAAGAATTGCTAAGTATTTAGTGCAAGCCATCTGTTGTAAAGATGTAAAATTAAGTAATGTATGACTACATACATGAATAATCATGGTTGGGTGCAAATTGTACATGGGTTTGAGATGAACTACATGTGTGTGAGTTTGCGTTTGATTTTCATTACTCATGCACAGCTATAACAGTTCATTTAAATTTCTCAAGTGACTTTGTTAAACCCAGCTTCATTCAGCAAGAGTTAATGAGTTCAGATTATAAAAATGTCCTTTGTTAAAAAGAAAAACTAGAAGAAGAAACGTTTACAAAACAATTAATCAATGATATGATTAAATATGTAACATTTTAATACATTAAGACACATCTAAATACAGTCAAAAGAATTATGTACTTGAAAATCCATCACTAACAGATTGCGAAGACTGAAACAGACAAGTTTAGTTTTGCAAAACTGCCTGTAAATTGTTATGCAGGTGATTTCACAATTGTGAAATTCAAAACTGCATAAAATAAAGTTTTGGGGATTCTCTAAGCCATTTGGGGGTCAAAGGAAGGAAAATTACCGGCCATCAGTTATTCGGGAACCTAAACTGCTGTTCCCTTTTCTGTGTCATCCAGATCTTCCATGGTTGTCATATGCCTTGTGCACTGCTTGCTAAAGTCAAGAGCAATAAAGAAAAATGTAGAAATTGTGTGAGACCTCTAAAAGCTCTATAAAACAGACCAGGGCCCTCCCTATCCTGCCCAGATGAAGCTTCACCTAAGGCAGCCTGAGCCCAATAGTCTACTGCCCATGCCATAAAAAAAGGGAACAGGTTTATTAAAAAAGTCTAAGTGTCCAAAAAATAAATTGTAATACCCTACAAGGGAAAGGAACACGATGAAAAAAAACGTTTGACATGAGAATGTAGTTCACAAAGAATCTTACAAAATGTTTTTTATATAATCAAATGAAAAGACAAATGTCAACAATAAGGCAAAATGCAAATGTAAGATAGGCTGGCCATAAGCAGGCAACGTCCGTGTCCATTTGAGGGTTAGTGGATAATTGATTTACATCCAGAATGTTTTACTTATGTGCAAATTATATGTAGCATGTTCTAGCATAAGAAGCTTCAGTAAACTAAAAACACTACAAATATTGTATACAGAAAAGTACTCAGTTACTTAAATGGTACTTCTGATCCAGTTAACTCTTGCTACTATAACTGAGACCCATTTTTTTAGAAAATTTGCTGGGTGAAGCCAGGTAACACAGCTAGTAGCAAATATCATCCAGTTTTATTAAAGGGGTGATTATGCTGATTCAAGAAGTTATGTGTAATGGAAAAATCATGGGCAAATTAATGGAAGCAACTATTAAGCAAAATAATGACCATAATATGGCAAATGCAGGTGCAAAATCATATGGGCAGAGGTAGGGGAGGACACATCTCATTAATATACTGAAGTTATATAAGGAAGCAACAAAAGAACACAAAGGAGATGCAAATGTTTTTTTTCAGTTCGATTTTCAAAGAGCTTTGGAAAAAGTATCACATGAGAGGCTAGTTATCAGACTAAAAAAAGAGGGTATTTATTGTGCTGTCTGACATTAGTCTTTCACCTTTCAAGGTACCAATCAAACCAACCTAATGTAAAAATGATCAGACAGCCTAACATGCACATGCAATCACGAGCATACAATAAGACACAGCTTTGCAAGCCTATACCTTAATGGAGTCTGTCACTAAAGTTTTTATTTATTTGTTTGTTTGTTTGTAAATTGCATGTAAGAGAAATCCATGCAAACTCATGAAATAAAGGTGCCGGAGCTGTCCTTCATAAAGCGATGCCATGGTTTCCAACCATCACATGAAGGTACCAGAAAAAACTTTTAGATTGCTGGAGATTATTAGTGATCCATTGTTTTCGGCATCTCCTTTAAGATTAAATCGAGCATTATTTATGATGATTTTGTTAAGCAACTTAGTAATTGCTTACTGTATTTTGTATTAGTTTGCATTTTTGTAGTTATACATTTTGAATTGTGTTTTGTTTAATCTGTTTACTTTAAAAACAGAATACTCCTTTCTCTCACCATTTATGACTTTTACTCAGGGCCCTAAGCTTTCATTCACCGAGCAGTTAAATCCTTGTCCTCACTCACCTCAAGAATCCTTAATAGCCCTATCACCACAAGTGGCTTTTAGGCTCCAGTCCTTAATTTCTTCTAGCTGTCCCCAGCTAAAATAGGTGTCCCAGGTGTCATCTAGAAGTCTCCACTTATGCCTACAGCACCTTGTACTGGTCTAACTGAAGCTGTTGTCTGAAGGGCTATTCAATTCCCTGACTGCTGCATTAAATAAATGAAAACTAGGAATATTAAAGGACATTCCTCTTATTTAAAATGTTGATCAATCTACAACACCCTACTAATCAAACCCTGAAAACCACTTATTTAGTTTGAGAAATTCCATCCATCCATTATCCAACCCGCTGAATCTGCACACGGGGTCACGGGGGTCTGCTGGAGCCAATCCCAGCCAACCGGAACCAATCCTGGGCAGGGTGCCAACCCACCGCAGGACACACACAAACACACCAAGTCCACACTAGGGCCAATTTAGAATCGCCAGTCCACCTAACCTGCATGTCTTTGGACTGTGGGAGGAAACCAGAGCAAACCCACGCAGACAACATGCAAACTCCACGCCAGGGTGGACCCGGGAAGCGAACCCATGTCTCCTAACTGCGAGGCAGCAGCGCTACCACTGCACCACCGTGCCGCCAGTTTGAGAAATTGAGAAGTTAATTTGATATAAGGTGAGTGGGACAGCAATTTCTAAACACACTGCATACTGGCTGCATAGAAATATAGGGCATTGTCTTCAGCCTGTTACTGAGAAATTGTCAATATTCCAGTCATTGTTGTTTCCCCAGTTAAAATTAATCTCTTTCAGAAGTTGGGCTCAGAATTAGGAAAAGAACCAATAAAAGATCCAATGAGATTAAGAGCTGTTTTTTCCATTGATTGCTTGTACCAGAACATGAATGGGTAGCTGCTGTCACATGATTGCATCTTAATTCAGCTGAATTGCCAGTCCTTTGTAGGATGAATAAAGGACCTTTCTCAGCATTAATGGACACTGAGTGATCTATCAAAAAGAAGAGGAAAACATAAAAGATTGTCTTATTTACACATAATAACTATGTTAACCCATACCTGTTAGAATGGAAGAATTGGCACAATTAGCACAAAAGAAACATTGAAAGTTATGTGCACATTATAAACTAACATCCAATATATTCAAGAGAGCACTTTGCTTATTCTGACATATTACAACAAATAAAAATACCAAAAATAAATAGCTATTGAATGCTTAAACAGTTTACTAAATTAAAAACAATCTTAAGTGGTGCAAGCAATAAGAAGGCAAAGCCTGCAATTAGAAATGTTATCAACTTGTTCTATGTGGTATTTGGAGGTGTTGTCTGGATTTCAAACCTAAAATATAAAAACAGGAAAACTGTTATATCTGATGCATATCTTTATCAAAGGCATTGATGTCAGCCTATAGGTATTACAAAATAATTTTTCACATTTCTGTGTCTTGAATATTGCATTCATTTTTTTCTGTATAAAGCACCTCATTAAAGAAACACAGAGTATGTCCTATTACTCGAGAGCATGTAGTATGGGATGTCCTTTGCATGTAGTAATCATTTCCGCATAGAATAGTATTGTAATGACAAAGAGCCCGTAGTATTATGAATCAATAAGAAAGTGTGCGTTTAATGACCAGAAGTAAGTTCATTTGTATTTCACTTGCATAACATGTTTTTCATATACAGTTAAGATGTAACGTTGTTTAAATTGTACTGCTCGGCGTTTAAGAATGTTTGCCTCAGTGTTATTTACATACAGCAATACTATTTCAATAATATTTAATGTTACCACAATAATATAATGCTTTACATTTGTTGGTATTGTTTAGTGATAAACTTTATTTCTTTCAGTTTCGCGCTGCCGACAAATTAATACCTAGACTAATTTGAGAGTAATACTGACATCTAATGGACTTTTGTGTAATTTGATAACGGGTTTTCTGTATCCTTTCTTTATTGTACTCCAAATGCATGTGTTCTTCTTCTTTATGTGTAATCAAATAAATCACCCATGATTTCATTCGGAGCTGCTGTGTGGAATACTCTGAAGACGTTAGTGTTCTGACCGACACTCCGGGGTGAACACTACAGGTCCCGAACTCCTCATAAGTACTCCTTCCTACAAGTCTTTAGAATATCCAATTAGCATCAAAACTTTCAGTTAGTGACTTCCGAAACCAGTACCTGAACCCATACTTTATGATATCATCGTTTTTACACGAGAGATTAACAATGTCGCTTAATAATAACGAAAATGGGATATGTTTTATTATGACCCATACCGTTGTAATAAAACACAAATATGAAATTAACATACGCTTTTGACACCTCTAAAGCCATTGTCGCAAAGTAAGTTTCTATACACTAATGGCTGTTTGCTGGTTAAATCACATGGCAACAAAACGTATTCAGAACACAAACGTAAACTGACGGCTCATGTGAAAGAGACTCTTTATATGAAATTTTACTAACACCGAAAATTACATCACTCTATAACGACTAGATTTTAAAGTTGTTTTTTTCAGTCGTTTTATTTAAATATGGAGTCAGTTTTTTAAATAATTAATTAATTAGTAATTTGAAAGATTCAAAGCGGAATTACACATCCATCCATCCTCTTCCGCTTATCCGGGGTCGGGTTGCGGGGGCAGCAGCTTGAGCAGAGAGGCCCAGACTTTCCCTCTCCCTGGCCACTTCTTCTAGCTCTTCCGGGAGAATCCCAAGGCGTTCCCAGGCCAGCCGGGAGACATAGACCCTCCAGCGTGTCCTGGGTCTTCCCCGGGGCCTCCTCCCGTTTGGACGTGCCCGGAACACCTCACCAGGGAGGCGTCCAGGAGGCATCCTGATCAGTTGCCCGAGCCATCTAATCTGACTCCTCTCGATGCGGAGGACTAGCGGCTCTACTCTGAGCCCCTTCCGGATGACTGAGCTTCTCACCCTGTCTTTAAGGGAAAGCCCAGACACCCTGCGGAGGAAACTCATTTCAGCCTAGGAATTACACAGGTACACTTTAATTCAGATCCGTACATTAGTAAGTGGCCATTGCTGTATGTGTACTTAATTTCACTAAACAATAATGGCTTTATCATAAAGGTCTCACTTTTTATGCCGAGAAAGGTGTAAAGGCACACCGCTGTGTAAACTGACAGCACACAAATATAAGGCGTTGTCTTCTTGAATTAATTTCTTGATAGTAAGTGTACCCTCGCTCCTAGCATCACCAGCTAGAATAAATCGTTCTTCAAAGCCGATTTCATTGGTAGGAGACTGAATACTAAGATACCCAATTAACTGTAAAGACCCGCTTGTTCCTTGCTGCCGGTACCAGTACAAGTACTGATAGCTGCTCCCGTCGTGTTTGCACTTCAACGCTGCAGATCCTTCACGAGTTTGGCTCACATATGGAGGAGTTTGCACCACGACTACACTTTGCAAGGAATCTGTAGAGTAAATATAAAATATTTTGATCTGTACATTATAAGTAAAACACTTTCTTACATTGAAATACATTGAAATTAAACATTAATACATTCACAATATTTACCCATTAAATAAAGCAGAACAATGGTACGTAGAAAGAATCGTTGCATGTTTACCATTACTCTAAAAATACGGATTACACATTAGCAGTCAGCGTTTAAAAAGTTGATGATTATCTTAAAGTCAAAACACCATAATTTAAATGTTATCCTTTGACGTCATCTGTCATCATTTTCATGTTGATATACTGCCACCATTCAGTAGTTTTGTGCATAACACATTAGTCATTGTAAAACGTTTATTTTAATTCTTTACACTGATACACTTTCCTCCTATCATCAAATATATGAAGGCAAGGATAATTGATGAAATCATACTGGCTCAGAGTTGGTGTGAGTGGGTAAAGGTAAACTCATGCACAGTTCTCATTTGTTTCCTGCCTTGAATCCAGTTTTATTCTAACACTCTTTGTCATCCACATGATTTTGTCTTGGCTGCTTTGAATCTGAGAATGGAATGAGATCTGTGCTCTAGTTAGCCCTGCTGTCTTCAGTCCCAGATTTGCATGCATGGGTTTATTCTCTTAGTACTCAGCTCATGATGACTGCATTTCTGAACGTGTGCATGTGTGGGTCCTGCATACAACTGACACCCTGTAAAGCTGTCCATGACCATGAATTAGATTAGCAGGGCTTGAGAATGTTATCCTAATATATATTGTTAACTAATATATTGTTTTCTAAATTACCATTTATATTCTTGCAATGATTTTAAATACAGGGTGGTCCAGATCTAGTTATGCAGATCCAGATCATCTGGATGACTTTCATGTATGCAGGGACGATTCCAGTTCGGCACGAAGACAGTTCTTCATGTCGTCAGTTTGCACACTTCTCGATGGTCCGGGACTTTTTGGGTGATTTTCTATGTAATAAACTTAATGAGTTATAGCGTGATGAAAATTGCATAATTAGATCTGGACCACTCTATATTATCTTCAACCAATGTTTTATTTAATTATCAAATGTTTAGTTATGTAATACTTAGTTCTGGAGAGATGTTTATATTACAGGACAATGCTGTAAGGCCAAGGTGACTTGTGAGTTTATGATCTTTGAGAAGGCTGACCACTGTTTTAAGCTTTATCCCTTTAAACTGCCTGAAGTTTGGTGGAGTCCACACCATCAAGATCATGCACAAGGCAGGAAGCAGCCATGAAGAGCGGGTTAGTCTATTGCAGAGATTGACTTTATTGGAAAATGTTTAAGAATAACAAGTTTGTCTGACACGAAATTCAAAATAACTATTTGTGAAAATATACTATCATTAGGCCTTTATGTAAAGAAAAGAAGATATACTGAAACACTTCCTTCACTATGTTGGAGGTTATTTTTGAGCCATTGTTTTCTGCATCCCCTTAAAGATAAAATCATTAATTACCATCTTCCAGATTTTCAATTAAGAAATTAAGATAGCCAGTTAGTGTAAGAGGTCTGCCCAATTTCATCTGTTGGTCAGTACATCTGAGTAAATCTCAAGCTATTGTGCCAGCAGTGCAGCTTGAATGACTTACCTTTGCTTTCTAAAAACAGTGGTGGTGACTAATAAACAGCAAGTCTGACTGAAATTGAATCTTGTTTACTGCCATCTCCTTCTGCAACCAGCCTTGGATTAGCACTACTGTTTCCTCCACTGACATCACACTTAAAGGCAGATACTCTTTCCTATATTCAAGAATGCAGATACAAGAGAGCAGTAGCCGCTACAAATGAATGGTGTACTCTTTTCTAAAAAAAATCCTGCTAAGATGAAGGGTGAGACAGATCCTAAACACAAATTATAAAAATAAGAAACAATTAAACAGGATGGGTGCACCACACATAAAAATTCTAAAAGAAACCAACAAATAAATAAATACATACATACATACATACATTTTATTTAATCTAGATTTCATTTTAACAACTAGTTGCCCCAGTGGCATTAATTAAATTGGCAGATTTTCTATGATTTATAAATTAATCATGTTTTGTGAACACATCATTATTACCTGCACATATCTCAATTTTATTGTCCATAACAAGCTGAGTACACAGTAATTTAAAGAAAATTATGCTGTACAAAAATGAAAGTAGTTGCTTTATCTGACATAGCACAAACTAGAATTATTTTATTCATTTTTAGAAACTGCTTATCCCATTTTAAGGTTCATACCCTCTCCTGGCAGCATCATGTGAAATTCATGAACCCACCCTGGATGAAACCACTCTTATTTTACATAGCACTTTAGCATATCACACCATTCCAAGGTCCTTTACATTTACAGAGATAAACTCTTTTAATTTGTGACTTACAATTGGAGCACAGGCAGGTTTGTAGACTTGATCGAATCATAGAGGCATTTGGCAGTAGAGATCAAGTTGCATGATTCATGGAACACAAGGGACCAATGCTTATCCTTGCAACAGTGACTGAAGCGGGCGCCTAACATGTGGTGCCAGTCCATTACAAGGCACTTTCACAAACAAACTCAATAATGTTGAGTTAGTTCAGAGTTAATAATTAACTGAATGTACATGTCCTTGGAAAAAGAGAAGTCCAAAGTACATGGAGAACACCTACACATGCAAGAGGAGAATTTGCTAACATCCCACAGGTGGTGTTCAGGTCTGGATTCAAACTTGGAACTCAACCACTGCGCCATTATTACACTTCAGGACTGGCCTGGTTATACTGAGATAAAATATTAAAGCTGTAACACACTGCACAAAGATTGACTAATTTTTATGGGCTCATCTCATACTTAAAAAAAAATTTCATTCTGTCTTTGTACATAAAAAAAACAATAAGATCAGCTTCTCTTCTTTTTGTGAGGTCTAAAATACCAACTTTCCTTATTCCTGGTTTCTACATTATATGAAATGTATCTCTGGATTAGTATTAATTGGTAGTCAGGCCCATTCCTATGACTAAAGGCCATGCAACTCTTTGACTGCTGCATTTTATCAAAGAGAAGTTCATAGGATAGTCCTGTTATCTGTACGTCTGATCAGTCCCTGACACCACACCACATACAGAAACCACCTACTTAGTTTTTAAAATTGATAAAATTGTCTTTGAAAGGTCACTGTATCATCTTTACTAATCAGACCTTTGAGTAATGCACATGCTATACATAGTATATTACTACACTATGTGCAGAAGATAAATTAATTTCTCTAAAAATAAAATTAGACAATACTAATTAACATAGAATTAAAAGTAAGGTCCGATGGCCAGGGAGGACAGAAAAAAAAAAAATTTGCAGGGGTTCCAGGCCATGGACCATCCAGCCCCCACTTGGCATTCTACCTAAAATAAATGATCTCAATCTGTCCTTATGGTTTTCAGGCTCTATGTGGAAGAATTAGACACTGATGGTCATATGGACACCTGTCCTTCAATCCATCAATGTAGGGACTGCACGGTGCTTTGATCGAGTGGTGGTGACACAGATCAAACTGCACTAGTTTGGAGCTGATAGTTAACCTAAAGTTATATGTCTTTGAGGGTTTATCAGGAAACTAGAGAACCCGGAAGAAAACACATATGGACATGGGAACTGGGCAGATTTATTATTATCAATTAACTTTAGAAGTGCGTCTTTGGGAGGATAACCAGAGGAGACACAAAGGATAGACAAACTTCACATAAAATGATCAGAATTTGATCTCAGTCTTCTTCTCTCCTATGGTGGCAGTAAGGTTATTCACTGCACCATTGTATCAGAAATTCCATACAATTGTCTCTTTAATTTATACCAAAAATAAACAAAATAAATAATAAAAAAATAAATGAAAATATATGAACCTTGTGTAATGCTTTCATTTACCTGCTGTATTCTGTTCTTACTAACCGTACAACTTACTGTAACTCTGTATACAGTTACCCAGATTGTACTTGATTTTCTTCTTTTATCTTTAAAGCATGTGCCAGAAAACCTTGGAACCCAGAGGAAACCCCATTAAGATGTGTGGAGAACATGCAAAATACACATGGACAACAACCAGGCACAAGATTCAAAGTCGTGACACCATGAGGCAGCAGTTTTAACTACTGTTCCAGCATGTCATTTATAATTACTTTATTGCATACATTAATAAGACATTTATGATTATTGTTAAATGTCATTATATAGTTTATAATAATAAATTGTACACCTTTTATGTTGTGGTAGAAATCAACATCTTAATAAAAGAAAGAAACATCCTCTAATAAGACAAATCAGTAGTCATCCATCAGCAATATGCTTTAGAGGGAGCATTCTTCAAAAACAGTATCTTACAGCGTGGTGAGAATGATCACAGAATGAAAGTGTAGTTATTGATAACCAAATTTACATAGCAGTGCTGATTAATTCTTACATATCATACTCTGATTGGTTAAAAGAAATGAAGTGTTTAGCATAGAGTACAGCCAGCCTAAATAAGCCATTATATCCTTGGTCTTCAATATCTCTTAGATTAGATATTACTCTTGAAGTCTCTATGTGTGTGACAATTGTTGTTAACAGGAAATCTGATCTCTTTAGTCATCCCTCAGTACATTTTGTGTATTACATTTTATGTCTCTGATATTCACTTGACCTTTATATGATATACTGTTATGCCTGAACTGGTTTCTGACATGTACTAACCCTTTATGCTGTTTCTTTAAGATGAATGCCATGTTAGCTTAAAATTATTCTTCCACAACATATGACTTATACTGATCCATTTTTCTTCAATTGATTATACATCTACTATAGTCTCTAGCACAATGATCCAGATCTGGAATATTCTGCACAAATTTGAAGAGAAAATATTGAATGAATGAATAGAATGGCAGCACGGTGGCACAGTGGTAGTGCTGCTGCCTCGCAGTAAGGAGACCGGGTTGTGCTTCCCTGGTCCTCCCTGTGAGGAGTTTGCATTTTCTCCTCGTGTCTGCGTGGGTGTGCTCCAGTTTTCTCCCACAGTCCAAAGACATGCAGGTTAGGTGAATTGCCGATCCTAATTTGTCCCTAGTGTGTGCTTGGTGTGTGTGTGCCCTGTGGTGGGCTGGCACCCTGCCCAGGGTTTGTTTCCTGCCTTGTACCCTGTGTTGGTTGGGATTGGCTCCAGCAGACCCTGTGACCCTGTAGTTAGGATATAGCGGGTTGGATAATGGATGAAAGGGCGGCATGGTGGTGCAGTGGTAGTGCTGCTGCCTCGCAGTTAGGAGACCCGGGTTCGCTTCCCGGGTCCTCCCTGCGTGGAGTTTGCATGTTCTCCCTGTGTCTGCGTGGGTTTCCTCCCACAATCGAAAGACATGCAGGTTAGGTGGATTGGCAATTCTAAATTTGCCCTAGTGTGTGCTGGGTGTGTTTGTGTTTGTCCTGCGATGGGTTGGCACCCTGCCCAGGATTGGTTCCTGCCTTGTGCCCTGTGTTGGCTCGGATTGGCTCCAGCAGACCCCTGTGACCCTGTATTCGGATTCAGCGGGTTAGACGATGGATGGATGGATGATTAGAATTGTTGCTCTTCAAAAAGATCAAGGTACTACTTTATTATTTTAAACTCATACTGAAGACATGGTGGAAAGTTACTTTGATATTAGATGAGTGGAAGAGATTTCTAAAGATTTTGTGCTGAAATGCTGTAAAATGTAACACTGTGCATACTGGCTGCACAGAAATATAGTGCAGTGTCTTCAGTCTGTAACTGAGAAATGGTCAATATGACAGTTTTTGTTGCTTCCCCAATTAAACTGAATCTCTTTTGGAAGCTGGGCTCATAATTAGGAGAAGAACCACTGATGGACCCAATGAGCTTCAAAGCTGTTTCTTCTGTTGATTGCTGGTACCAGAGCATGAAGGGATAGCTACTGTCACCATGGCTGCATCTTAATTCAATTGAATCACTTGTTTTTTTTATGACTAGTGATGGTGTCTGCTGAACATTAATGGTCTCTGAGAGATCTGTAGAAAAGGAACAAGAAAAAATGTTTGTGTTATTTTACCTTTAGTACTGTAACTATATCTGCAAAACTGAACAATTATCACAAAAGAAAAATCAAAAAAGTTTATGTACACATAATAAACTAATATATTTTCAAAAAGCATTCTGCTTGTATTAGGAATCAAAGTCAGACTTTCAACATTCCTGCTGCTAAAACATCTAAACTCTGACAAACAAACAAATAAATAAATGCTACTAGATGTATAATGAATGTATTAAATTAAAACAAAATCTTACCTGGTGCAAGCAAGAAGATAGCAATTAAAACTGTCATCATCTTGTTGTATGTGGTATAAGGTGGTGTTCTTCTGGGTTTGACATATAAAACCAAAGTACATAAAACAGGAAAAGTGTCAAAGCAGATACATTTCTTTTACAAACACCACCTGCACTCACAAACACACCCCTTATCACAATGTCATCTTTCACATTTCAGTGTGTTTATTATAATATTCATGTTTTCAGTCTAGCACTTCTCATTAAAGGACTGTCTATTATTATTATTATTATTATTATTATTATTATTATTATTATTATTATTATTATTATTATTAATATTTATCAGATAATAAATTATTTTTGTCAATAACCAGAATCTTGATTTTTTTTGTAATCACTCTATTTTTTAAACCTCATGCCCTACACTTTTTAAAATAAAGGTGCCACAGAGATTCTTCAAAGAGATGCCATCGGGGAACCATTTTGGTTTTCCAAGAGATCCATCCATCCATTATCTAACCCACTATAACCTAACACAGGGTCACAGGGGTCTGCTGGAGCCAATCCCAGCCAACACAGGGCACAAGGCAGGAACAAACCCTGGGCAGGGCGCTGGCCCACTGCAGGGCACACACACACACCAAGCGCACACTAGGGACAAGTTAGGAGCCATTTACATAAAGGTTCCAGAAAGAACCATTTATTTATTTAGTTCGGTAACAGACTATCTATAGTAAATAACCATAAATAGATGGTAACAGATCTGTGCAATACAAATAGGTCTTGATTTTGAAAGGATCCATGTTACATATGATAATGCAGGTTAAGTTCAGGTTTTCTTAATCTGGTAGTGTTTCTCTTGGTATAGCCTACCAAACATTCAAGATTTCAGACTATAAACGGCGGACTGCATAATAACTTGCAGTGAATACATCTGATTTGCAGGTTTCATACTCTATCTCTGTACGTTTAGCATCCGTTTGCTCAGAGGTTGATGTGCTTGCTGCTTCATGAGCAGCTCTTGTTTTCTCCACTCTAGTGGCCTGCTTCTTCTCTTCTTCCGTCTGCACCTTTTCGTGTTAAAACTGATTTAAGTCAGTGTTTGTGTTACAATTACTTAATTTTTCACTTCAGCTGGCACTTAAGTCTTCAATCTACCTCAAGAATGATTTAAAATATGAAGAGGTAGAGAAAGTGACGGCAAAGGTGGTAGGAATGAGAACGGCGCCCATATGCGTGCACTGCACGGCCACCTTGCTGGCAGCTGCCGAGAGTTGATTCCACAATAAAATAAAATAAAAATAAAAAGAGTAATAAAAATCATCACCCTGAAAGTGGACAGTAGAGGACACGTAGTATATGTGTACCAAATATCAGGTTAATAAGTCAAACGGTTTGTGAGCTACAGGTGATTTAAAATCCTGGATAGACAAATGGACAGCCAAGGTAGCGTTTTGTACAAGATTTTTGTTTCCCTACATATTAATAATGCAAAAAAGACTTGTGTGTCTTAAAGTGCTTAGGCACAGTCATGTGAAAGCCGCTGAATGTGCAGTGAGCATGTGAGTTTGAGAGACGTACCACGTGAAAGCCATGAAGTACTTGAGATGCTAGAGAAAGTTTAAATTTGTGCGTTTGTTGACCAAATGTAAATTTTTATGCACATGTTCAGAAGTAAAGCGCGAAACATTAAAGAGGAAACTCCTCAATTAATAGTCATGTTAATATTTTACATCACTTAGTGTTTATCATTACTGTAAACACCTTCAATACCGTTCAGTAAAACACAAGATGTTTATACTGTTTAATATAGCCCTAGCCTGTAAATTATTCGGATATTGCTTTCAAACTTTAAGAGATGTTGTGTATTAATATGGATATAAACCTTTTACGTTGCAGCTTTGAGTTTGTAATTACAAATACTTACGTTGGTAGTGTGTAGCTATAGTGCCATCTATTGGACTTTTTTAAACTGCATTGTGAAACAACATTTATGTATTTACTAAGTGTTTTTTATTTTGTTGTTTGCCTTGTTAGAACCACACACTCACCTACCTAAACCTACATGAATAATTATTCTACCTCATGTGTTTTCTGGCATTTCAACATTAAACCAATGTTCCTACAATGGTTGGATTAGTTCCTGTGTTCTAACTGACCCACGCGGCGACTACAGCGAACTGCAAGTCTGCCTTCTCCTACGTTTTAAAACTTCCTTTCCAATGAGTAAGTTTTTCACGGCAAAAAAATAAATAAATAAAAAAATAAAAAAATGGCAAAGAACCTTTCCAAGGATGAAGTGGTGCTTTATTAAGCAATAGTTCTATGATGAATCACATAACCCTAATGAACCAAAGCCATTAAAGAACCAATATTTCTAAGAGTGTAGTTAAGGGTCTGGGCTATATCAGTCAAAAGTAATGAACCCGTCCTACATGGAATGGCAGATCGTTTCATGCCACCAAATATGGAAAAATACATTATTGTCAATTAATCTTACAAGCACGTCTTTGGAATGTTAAAGGACAACCACAACAGACACAAAATACCCACAAAAAACACACATCTCACTTGTAAAAAATCCAGTCTTTTTAAACCCAGCCTATGTTTCTTCTGTGATAGGACTATTTACTGCATGACACTTTTAAAAATAAAAGGTGTCATGGATCTTCAGAGAGATGCCATATAGGGAGACCATTTTTGTTCCCAAAAGAACCATGTACATGAAGACTGCAGAAAGAAAGTGTTTATTTAAATTTGTAACGTCTAAAAATATTGATGTATTGATTTTAAAAAAATATGAAATGCCAATAGATTTGAATTCAGGTTTTCTTGATCTCGTATGCTGCTAGCCGACTGAATGAAATGGTTCTTTGTCAAGCAAAGGTTCTGTGCAGAATCACAAAACCCATAAAGTGTCATGACAGAGCCGATGTTTTTTGTGGCATAATTTTAATCTGGTTTCTGTTGAATTTGAACAAACAAAAGTAAATAAATAAATGTGTAAACTATATTAACTGTTTCATTCACCTGTTCTTATTAAATTTACAATTTACTTTAAATGCTGTTGTCCAAATCCTATTTAATTGTCTTCCCACGCGTACACAGTTCATTCATTCAAATCTTTCAACACCTGCATGCATTCAAGGACCAAACACATTCTTTGTACTGCACAATACCATCTGTTGATATTTCTGCCTTTGAGGGTTTTAGCTTAAGTCTGACACAGATTGTCTCATTGTGACTTTACTGGCTGCGCAAAAGTACATTGCAGAATCCGCAGGTTCCAGTGTGTTGATTTTTAGGGATCCATTAGTTGCTTTCTCCCTTATGACTTCATATTTGACTTCGTCAAAAGCAGCTTCGTACTCGGGCTTGCTCCCCTGCATCGAGTATACGATTAACCTGATTCCTTCTTTCGGGAACTGCCGATAGAAGTACATTTGGTAGTAGCTGTTATCGTTGTGTTCACAGCTCAAAAGGGCTGTTTCTCCTCTTTTGCCAAATATTAATGGGGGACTTTGAATGACTGTAACTCCGTCTCCTGCAACTAAAAAGAAACGTTTTGAAACATCAGCAATGTCTTTTCTTTCTCATAGGATTCCACAAAATTTGGTAAAAGTTAAAACAAACAACTTACTGAATAAATATGAAGAAAAAATGAAAAATGTAAACATTTTTGCATCCGTTCTATTAGACAAGACCAGCCAGACTAAATAAATAACTGTATTTAGCAAAAACAAACAGAATACAATTTACATATAAAAAGTGGTGACTAAAGAAGGAATATGCAAGCACAAAGATAAAACACAAGAAAGGTTGAAATATGTCAAGACCTGCTTCATGGTCTCCTCCCCTTTTTAAAACTGTTAAAACGTCATCTCTTTAGAATATTTTACTACGCCTCTTAACATTTCTTTTACCTTTATTTTTTGCTTGTTTGGATGATTTTTATTAAAAGCTAGTTCAATTTAACGCTGCAGTTACGGATAAGAGCGGATGAGGGTTTTGAACTTACTGTAATTATTTAGATGTAGATAAATACAATTTAAACATTTACTGATGGATTCTATTCTATTTCTTGCCATTTTTCAGAAATATAGTTTCTAGTTTCCCTGTTTGCTGATTTAGTTTGGATTTATTCAGTTCACATAATTTCACCTTAGTTAAGTCTCCACGAAAAAGCATTACTTCGCTATTGAATCGAAAAGATGTCTCTGGACACAACACTGAAAACGTTACTAGACGCCATATTTGTCCTCGTCCACACGGTTGAACAGAATTATAATACAAACATATAGACGGTCAATTTGGAATTTAAATGTCGTTCTGTCTGGCCTTGATTATTGCGAAAACCACAGGCAACGCAGCAAGAAAATACGAAATCTGATATTGTCGTTGGCGATTGGGAAGCAAAACCTGTAATAAATCAGGACTCCTACTAGAGAAAAAACTCGCAACAGAGTAATATAACACAAGGAAGGAAGTCAGCCATGCGCCCTGTGGTCTTAAATTAAAGGTGCCAAAGTGCGATGCATTTACTTACTTGGCTGACGCCTTTACCCAATGCGACTTATACCATTTACAGAGTAAGTGGCGGCATTTGAACCCACAGCCTTTAAAGCCTTAACCACTAAACCACTTCACTTGCTTGCTTGCATTATGGGAGCCATTTTTGATTTCAAAAAGAACCATTCACATAAACTGTTAAAAATAAGCTCTATACATTTACTTCCATAATAGGTAAATAAACATTAACAGATGGTGACTGATTTGTGTTGATTTCATTCCTCATCTTAAAGGGTATCGGGATGCCTACAAAAACAAAGGCTAAGTTCTGGTTTTCTTAATGTGTTTGTGTCCTGCTAGGCAGTCAAAGATGTCTGCACGATTATATTTTCAAAGCCGAAGGAATCAGAAATCAATCTTGGATAAAATAGTTTTTTGTGAGACAATGAGGAACCTTCAAAACTCAGCTTCGTGCCATTTTAGGACCAGTATTATAAGAGTGTATGTCGAGAAATTCATTGAGCGTTTACGTTTCCAATTCCCTATAGTGCCTTGGGATGAATAGCAAAAAACGCTGATTTCCGTAGAAATGTCATAGTGAGGAACACAGCGGTTGTGATAAGGTAGCCGCGTGTATTACGAATGTCAGAGACGCTAATGTAGAACTTGTAACACCTGTACCTTTACTGCGCCTTATCTGTGGTTAAATGGAGCAGAGCAGATGTTTCCGCATTTGATATCGCCCCCAAAAAAAGATGTGTGCCGTTGATGAAGTGTTTTGTTATTCTGACCTCTGCTGGATGCATCTGAAAAGCAATGATCTGCATGTTTATTTGTTCTTTTGTTGTTGTTATTGTTGTTATATTTTAGCGTTTCAAACGTTACATAAGTAACCTTCTGATGCCTTGTTAATCATTATCATTGGGCAAAAAGCACGGAATTGCCTTGAGCTGGACTCCAGTTCATCACAAGGATTTCTCTTGTACGCAACAGCACACGCACTCACAAAAGGGTCGATATGGAATCGCCAGTTTATTTAGTCTGCACGTCTTTGTGAAAATGGAAACCCTGAAATGTCTGAATATCTGGGGGAAACTCCATGTCGAGTCGCGGAGGATATGCAAACTCAATTAAGGAAATCAACCGGGCCCGTGATTCAAACCCATGGACACTGTATCCGTAAAGTATAGGTTCTATATTTTGAACTTCTGTTTGCGTTTCTTTCTATGCCGAGTTTACATGCCTTGGATTTGCTTCTAGGATGTGTATCCACTGTCTAAATGATTTGCTTCTCGACAGCCAATAATGAGTGACTCCTGTGATAAAATAACGAATCCTTCGGGGCTGGTTTTAGTGAAGACAATAATTTGACCATCATGGAACATGTTCAGCATCGATATATTGAACACCTTTCAGAATGTAAGTTTGTATTATAGAGTAGGAGAGCCATAATACATCCGAACAACATTTGTAATTTGAAACCAACCTCGAACAAGGCCTCCGTCATTCACGCCCACTTATAACGTGCGCACACCAATCAAACTGATGATATTTTAGCTCGGGATTTGGGATGTAAGTGGAATTTTAAAAGACGTGAAAACGAGTACAAGTGCAAATTCGACCCAAACAATGATTGTGTATAATGGAACCTAAATCCATTGTATTTTCAATTCTATAATAACAAACTGGTATTGTAAAAGCGAAAAATATGTAATTTGACACCGAGCGGCTAAAGCTGCAACATTGCGCTTTATGGGCAAGAAGGGGATAAAGCATCCCCTGGAAAAACGATCATTTGTGTGAGCTTTAGTAGTAGCTTTGTGAAATGTATATAAACACAATTCAAATAAATTAAGACAAAAGTAATTTTACGTTTAAATGAAAGGAAATCACCCAGGACCAGATCAGCAAAATGAATATGTCAGTAATGTTTTTATGTACGTTTTTGACAGATAACGATGTGATCTGGGCCGCTGTGGTATCTCGCTGCGCAAAAATACGTCCCGCTGTCTTCAAGTTTGACTTTTAAAATTGTTAGAATGACTTGTTTTTTATCCATGACCTTTTAAATTATATCCCTTTTTAAAGTTTTCCTCATAGTCAGGCTGTTCGTGGTAAACATATCCAATGAGTTTGAGCTGTGAATCTCCTCTCGTCCGTTGGTACCAAAGCATTTGATTGAAGTTGCTGTCGCTGTGATTACAAAACAATTCAGTAGAATTTTCAAGTTTTGCAAGAACGAAAGGCGTCTGATAAACGCTGTTACCATCCGCGAGATCTGTAAGGAGAAAATAATCGAGTATATCAAAGGAACAATACATTTGTGAACTAAAAATACAACTAAACTATATACAGTACGAGGCACGTTCAAAAAGATTCCGCACTTTAATATATTCATTTAAAACGGTGACGGCGGGAGGAGTAAAGGCATTAAAAAGCTGGTACGACGCCTAGAAAAAAGGAATCGTAAACGAAGGTAACTATGTAGAAAAGTAATGTAATTTGTTTTAGAAATTCGTAATAAACATATTTTTAAAAAGCGCGGCAACTTTTTGAACGTCCCTCGTATATCAGCTATCTTTGTGATCGCACTAAATTTTAAATATTGTCACTTTCTAATAAATCAAGAGAGAAAAATCACCAGTGCTAAACTAACACTTCAACGTGAATACGGAAAAAGAATATGCAGATAAAGTGATAATGTAATTTTAACGAACTTGTGTGTGTGTGCATGATATAGGCTACATCAAGTAACAAAACAGCGATGCATAATAAATATGTAAGAAAAAAATAATATCCTGAACAATCTTTATTTCATCTTGTGGTATATAGGTGCTCACTTGACAAAAACTGTAGCGTCGCAGCGTAAAAAACAATCGTTACAGTCATGACTGAAGTGAAAGACGACAATCTCCACTTAAAGCGCAGCTTTGCATCTGAAATATACTATTACGCCGGAAACTACGCTATAGCATCGTGTCAGGTGATATTTGTTGCCAGACCTCTTTTCGTTCTCTCTTGACCTTCAGTCTTTCGTGTCTTACTATGCACTATAGAAGATGATGTGTCAGATTCACTTTAAAAACACTTTTAAAATAGTACATCACATTTCAAGCGATATTTTGAATTTTGTTTTTTATTTGAGTAACAGGTCATACCTATATTTATCTAAAATAAAATAAATAAAAGGGTGTTATACCGTGTTAGCCATTATGAATGTAGTGAAAAGTTAAGTAAAATGACACATCAGGTCCCTTCTTTTGCATCGAAAGCTTGCATATTTTAATAATTTTAGTTAGCCAATAAGAGGTGTCATTTTGCTTGACTTCTCTTAAATAAAATAAACATATGGCAATATAATCGGTTTAAAATTTTACGAAAAATTCTCTGAAGATTTACACATACACTGAGCAACCATGTCATAGATCGTAACAAACAGAATTATCATGTTTTACACAATGAATCGGTTAATTTATCCATCCATCCACTATCCAACTCGCCATATCCTAACTACAGGGTCACGGGGGTCTGCTGGAGTCAATCCCAGCCAACACAGGGCGGAAGGCAGGAAACAAACCCCGGGCAGGGCGCAAACCCACCGCAGGGCACGCACACACACTAGGGACAAATTAGAATCGGCAATGCACCTAACCTGCATGTCTTTGGACTGTGGGAGGAAACCCACGCAGAAACGGTTTAAATAAATAAATAAATAAATTATTTATTTATTTCTTTGTTTAAACTTTGGGCAAATCCAAACCGTGTGATCTTTTTCTTTCACGAAATAAAAATGTAAAGATTATGATCATACAGTTTATCTAACAGAACCAGCTATCAATTTGTATATGCATTTTCCAATACATTTAAACAGCTGATTATTCAGTGTTGCTAATATTAATATATGACAATCTTATCTCCACAGAGGTCCCTTCCAACTTGTTTAAAGCATGAATAATTATTGTATTATTTTCACTGATCAAATCAAGCAAAACGTTAACTGTGCATTCCTAATCAAAACAATTAACGTCACAGTTACATTTTAAAGAGACACATTTTGTTTAACACCAGTTCTATTTTTACAGTAATGTAAATTATTCAACCTATGAGCTGATCACCAACAACTTCACCATAAATGCTAACAATGAAATTCAACACATTTTCAAGATAGGTATATTGGTATGGTTATGGGTCACTACTGTACAACTACACAATGGAAAGTCGGTCAACCAAGTAGTAAAGTACATGATAATATTTATTACATCAAAAAAAAAAATCAAAAGCAACAATAACAAGGTACCCTCAT